>NW_024070185.1:96237440-96720702 GCF_014754425.2 Oryx dammah
GTGGTGTGGTGGAGTATAGTATAGTGTGGTGTGGTATGGTGCAGTGTATTGTGGTGTGGTGTGGTGTAGTATAATGTAGTATGGTGTGGTGTGCTGTAGTATAATATATTGTGGTGTGGTGTGGTGTAATATAATGTAGTATGGTGTGGTATGGTGTACAATGGTGTATTGTAGTGTGGTGCGGTGTAGTATAATGTAGTATGGTGTGGTGTGCTATAGTATAGCGTCATGTGGTGTGGTGTGGTGTGGTGTGGTATACTGTACTATGGTGAGGTGTGGTACGGTGTAGTATAGTGTGGTGTGGTGTAGTCTAGTGTAGTGTGATGTCGTGTGGGGTAGTGTAGCATAGTGTGGTGTGGTGTGGTATAGTATAGTGTAATATGGTATGGTGTGGTGTGGTGTGGTGTAGTATGGTGTGGTGTGGTGTAGTATAGTATTTTCTAGTGTGGTGTGGTGTAGTATAATGTAGTATGGTATGGTGTGGTGTACTATAGTGTATTGTGGTGTGGTGTAGTATAATATAGTATAGTGTGGGGTGGTGTAGTAGAGTGTATTGTGGTGTGGTGTGGTGTGGTGTAGTGTGATATAGTATAGTGTGGTCTGGTGTAGTGTAGTGTGGTGTGGTGTGATGTGGTGTGGGGTAGTGTAGCATAGTGTGGTGTGGTGTGGTATAGTATAGTGTAATATGGTGTGGTGTGGTATAGTATGGTGTGGTGTGGTATAGTATAGTGTAGTGTGGTGTGGTGTGGTGTAGTGTAGAACAGTGTGGTGTGGTGTGGTACAGTATAGTGTAGTATGATGTGGTGTGGTATGATATGGTATGGTGTGGTCTGGTGTGGTGTGGTGTGGTGTGGTGTGGTGTGGTGTGGTGTGGTGTGTGTGGTCTGCTGTGGTGTAGTGTACTATGGTGTGATGTGGTGTGATATAGTATAGTGTGGTCTGCTGTGGTGTAGTGTAGTGTACTATGGTGTGGTGTGATATAGTATAGTGTGGTCTGATGTGGTGTAGTGTGGTGTGGTGTGCTGTGCTGTGCTGTGGTGTGTGTGGTGTGCTGTGGTGTAGTGTACTATGGTGTGGTGTGGTATGGTATAGTGTGGTGTGGTGTGGTGTGGTGTGATATAGTATAGTGTGGTCTGGTGTAGTGTAGTGTAGTGTACTATGGTGTGGTATGGTATAGTGTGGTGTGGTGTGGTTGATATAGTGTAGTGTGGTCTGGTGTAGTGTAGCATGGCATGGTGTGGTGTTATGTAGTGTTATGAAGTGTAGCACAGTGTAGTTTGGTGTGGTCTAATATAGTGCAGTGTAGCTGGAACAAAGGGTTCTATGGGAGAGATAATCAGTAAGACAGGAGACTGAAGAAATAGACAAGAATCATATTATATTCATACTTTGTGATTTATACTGAAGGCCATGGGGCTTAAAGAAGGATTTGGGTTAGGGAATAAGTATTTCAATCAGATTTCTATTTTAGAATCACCCAGTTCTATCAAATGAAAGGAAGTGATAAATGGAGAGCAAGTGTCTGAGAAGGGGTGAGGAATAAAGGAGTAAGGCAGTTAAAACACTGGTGATACAGAGAGGAAGACAGATGATGTGGGCCTGAACTATGGCAGGGAGAACAGAGAAAGAACAGATTTAAGAGACAATTAGAGCAGAATAAATGAAACTTACTGATTGATTAAATGTGAAAGTAAAACAATGAGAAGGCCGACTCCTGGGTTCCTGGGCTGGGTGGCAACATGTCTAGGACAGCAGCAAGAGTAGAGAAGGGACAACTTTAATCTTCTGGCATCCTGTCCTGCTGTGGCCCCTGCCATCCTTTCTCTTTGACTGTTTCATGACCTACCTATGCCTTTCACCAGCATCTGAGGGAAGAGCATAGACATATTATTTCTATTAATGATATGACAATGGGAAATGTATGAATGGATGGTTTCAAATGGCTTTTGGTCCTTTGAAAGAGTTTATTATAGCCCAGTCCTCATCTGCATCTCACTATTATTGGACAAGTCAGATACTTTCCCTCTCCCAACTCCAGAATAGGTGAAAAAACACTCTAGAGATCTCCATCAGTGCAGGTCAAGAAGGCTGAGGGACAAAAAACTAGTTTCTCCTATCCATAATCAAGATGGAAGAACTGCAAGAGAATGAATGGTTAATTCCTTTTTAGCCTTGCTCCAATCAGGAATAGCAGATTTGGGGAGCTCAGATGATACAGAGAATGAAAAGAGAAACATAAAATTACAACTGGTTCTATGGATTAAAAGATTGCCTAGTAATTTATGATCTGTAATTTCACTCTGAGGTATATTCCTAAAAGAACAGCATATATTTCATCAGCAAATGGCATGTACTAGAATGTTCATAAGCAGTATTATTAGTAAAGCCAAAAGCAGAAAATTACCCTGATGTCCATTAGTAATATAATGGATAAATAAATTATAGTAGTTTCTTCATCCATGGCTTTGCTTTCACAGTTTCACTAATCAGTGGTAAACTCCAGTCTGAAAATATTAAATGGGAAATTAAGGAAATAAGCAATTAATAAGTTTTAAATTGCATGCCATTCTGAGTTGCATGATGAAATCTCACACTGTCCCATTCTGTCTTGCCTGGGAACCCCAATAACTGATGTCTACTCATGACATCCAGCTGTTGATATCAAATGGCTCCATAATCCAGAATCACCCAAAGCAGATGATCCTCTTTCTGACATATTTTGTCAGAAGATAAATAGTAGCCTAACACTAAGTCACAATGCCTATGTCATTCACTTCACTTCATCTCATCACAAAGGCATTTTATCATGACACATCACTACAGGAATAAAGATGAATACAGTATAATAAGATGTTCTCAGAGAGAGAGAGAGACCACATTCATATAACAATTATTACAGAACATTGTTATAATTGTTCTTTTTTAACTTTAAAATTTTTTATGCTATATTGAACTTCAGTTGATTTACAATGTTGTATTCATTTCAGGTGTACAGGAAAGCAACTCAGCTAACAGTTCAGTTCAATTCAGTAACTAGCCGTGTCCGACTCTGCGACCCCATGAATTGCAGCATGCCAGGCCTCCCTGTTCATCACCAACTCCCAGAGTTCAGTCAAACTCATGTCCATTGAGTCAGTGATGCCATCCAACAATCTCATCCTCTGTCATCCCCTTTTCCTCCTGCCCCCAATCCCTCCCAGCATGAGGGTCTTTTCCAATGAGTCAACTCTTCACATGAGGTGGCCAAAGTACTGGAGTTTCAGCATTAGCATCATTCCTTCCAAAGAACACCCAGGACTGATTTCCTTTAGAATGGACTGGTTGGATCTCCTTGCAGTCCAAGGGACTCTCAAGAGTCTTCTCCAACACCGTAGTTCAAAAGCATCAATTCTTTGGCGCTCAGCTTTCTTCACAGTCCAACTCTCACATCCATACATGACTAGCCTTGACTAGACAGACCTTTGTTGGCAAAGTAATGCCTCTGCTTTTGAATATGCTATCTAGTTTGGCCATAACTTTCCTTCCAAGGAGTAAGCATCTTTTAATTTCATGGCTGCAATCACCATGAGCAGTGATTTTGGAGCCCAAAAAAATAAAGTCTGACACTGTTTCCACTGTTTCCCCATCTATTTCCCCTGCAGTGATGGGACCAGATGCCATGATCTTAGTTTTCTGAATGTTGAGCCTTAAGCCAACTTTTTCACTCTCCTCTTTCACCCTCAACAAGAGGCCCTTAGTTCTTCTTCACTTTCTGCCATAAGGGTGGTATCATCTGCATATCTGAGGTTATTGATATTTCTCCCGGCAATCTTGATTCCAGCTTGCGCTTCTTCTAGCCCAGCGTTTCTCATGATGTACTCTACATATAAGTTAAATAAGCAGGGTGACAATATACAGCCTTGACGTACACATTTTCCCATTTGGAACCAGTCTGTTGTTCCATGTCCAGTGCTTCCTGACCTGCATACAGGTTTCTCAAGAGGCAGGTCAGGTAGTCTGGTATTCCCGTCTCTTTTAGAATTTTCAAAAGTTGATTGTGATCCACACAGTCAAAGGCTTTGGCATAGTCAATAAAGCATAAATAGATGTTTTTCTGGAGCTCTCTCACTTTTTCCATGATCCAGCGGATGTTGGCAATTTGATCTCTGGTTCCTCTGCCTTTTTAAAACCAGCTTGAACATCTGGAAGTTCATGGTTCACATATTGCTGAAGCCTGGCTTGGAGAATTTTGAGCATTACTTTGCTAGCGTGTAAGATGAGTGCAATTGTGCGGTAGTTTGAGCATTCTTTGGCATTGCCTTTCTTTGGGATTGGAATGAAAACTGACCTTTTCCAGTCTTGTGGCCACTGCTGAGTTTTCCAAATTTGCTGGCATATTGAGTGAAGCACTTTCACAGCATCTTTTAGGATTTGAAACAGCTCAAATGGAATTCTATCACCTCCACTAGCTTTGTTCATAGTGCTGCTTTCTAACACCCACTTGACTTCACATTCCAGGATGTCTGGGTCTAGGTGAGTGATCACACCATCGTGACTATCTTGATTGTGAAGATCTTTTTTGTACAGTTCTTTTGTGTATTCTTGCCACCTCTTCTTAATATCTTCTGCTTCTGTTAGGTCCATACCATTTCTGTCCTTTATTGAGCCCATCTTTGCATGAAATGTTCCCTTGGTATCTCTAATTTTCTTGAAGAGATCTCTAGTCTTTCCCATCCTATTGTTTTCCTCTATTTCTTTGCACTGATCACCGAGGAAGGCTTTCTTATCTCTCTTTGCTATTCTTTGGGACTCTGCATTCAGATGCTTTTATCTTTCCTTTTCTCCTTTGCTTTTTGCTTCCCTTCTTTTCACAGCTATTTGTAAGGCCTCCTCAGACAGCCATTTTGCTTTTTTGTGTTTCTTTTTCTTGGCGGTGGTCTTGATTCCTGTCTCTGGTATACATATATCTATTCTTTCCCAAATTCTTTTCCCATTTATGTTATTATAGAATACTGAGCAGAGTTCCCTGTGCTATATAGTAGGTCTTTGTTGGTTATCTGTTTTTGAATATCTGTAGTGTGCATATGTCAATCCCAAACTCCCAATTTGTCGCTCCTCAACTTTTTTGTTTGGAAACCATAAGTTTGGCTTCTATGTCTGTGGATCTGTTTCTATTTTGTAAATAAGTTCATTTGGATCATTTTATTATTAGATTTTTCATACAAGTGATATCATATGATATTTGTCTTTGTCTGTCTTACTTCACTTAGTCCATCTATGGACTTACATCTCTAAGTCCATCTATATTACTGCAAAATTGCATTATTTCATTTTTGATGGCTGAGTAATAGTCCATTGTATATATGTACCACATCTTCTTTACCCATTCATTTTTCAAGGGACATTTAGAATGCTTCCATGTCTTGGCTATTATAAATAGCACTGTAATGATCATTTGGGTTATATATCCTCTTGAACTATGGTTTTCTCTAGATATATGACCAGGAGTGAGTTACTGGATCATATGCTAGCTCTATTACTAGCTTTTTTAAAGGAGCCTATATATTGTTCTCCACAGTGGCTGTACCAATTTACATTACTATTAACATTGAACAAGGGTCCCTTTACCCTATACTCTCTCCAGCATTTATTGTTTGTAGACTTTTTTGATGATGGCCATTCTGTTTGGTGTAAGGTGATGTCTTATTGTAGCTTTGATTTGAATTTCTCTAATAGCTAGTGATGCTGAACATCTTTTCCTGTGCCTGTTGGCCATCTGTATGTAGCCTTTAGAGAAATATCTAATTAGGTCTTCTGCCCATTAAAAAAATAATTTATTTATTTTAATTGGAGGCTAATTACTTTACAATATTATAGTGGTTTTGCCATACATTGACATGAATCAGCCATGGGTGTACATGTATTCCCCATCTTGAACCCCCCTCCTACCTCCCTCCCCATCCCATCCCTCAGGGTCATCCCTGTGTACCAGCCCTGAGCACCCTGTCTCATGCATTGAACCTGGACTGGCGATCTGTTTCACATATGATAATATACATGTTTCAATGCTATTCTCTCAAATCATCCCACCCTCGCCTTCTCCCAGAGTCCAAAAGTCTGTTCTTTATATCTGTATCTCTTTTGCTGTCTCACATATAGGGTCATTGTTACCATCTTTCTAAATTCCATATGTATGTGTTAATATACTGCATTGGTATTTTTCTTTCTGACTTCACTCTGTATAACAGGCTCCAGTTTCATCCACCTCATTAGAACTGATTCAAATGCATTCTTTTTAATAGCTGAGTAATAATCCATTGTGTATATGTACCACAGCCTTCTTATCCATTTGTCTGCCGATAGACATCTAGGTTGCTTCCATGTCCTGGCTATTGTAAACAGTGCTGCAATGAACATTCGGGTACATGTGTCTCTTTCAATTCTGGTTTCCTTGGTGTGTATGCCCAGCAGTGGGATTGCTGGGTCATAAGGAAGTTCTATTTCCAGTTTTTTAAGGAATCTCCACACTGTTCTCCTAGTGGCTGTACTAGTTTGCATTCCCACCAACAGTGTAAGCGGGTTCCCTTTTCTCCACACCCTCTCCAGCATTTATTGTTTGTAGACTTTTGGATCGCAGCCATTCTGACCAGCGTGAGATGGTACCTCATTGTGGTTTTGATTGGCATTGCTCTGATAATGAGTGATGTTGAGCATCTTTTCATGTCTTTGTTAGCCATCTGTATGTCTTCTTTGGAGAAATGCCTGTTTAGTTCTTTGGCCCATTTTTTGATTGGGTCATTTGTTTCTCTGGAATTGAGCTGCAGGAGCTGCTTGTATATTTTTGAGATTAATTCTTTGTCAGTTGCTTTGTTTGCTATTATTTTCCCCCATTCTGAAGGCTGTCTTTTCACCTTGCTTATAGTTTCTTTCACTGTGGGTCCATCCATTTTGAGTTTATTTTTGTGTATGGGATTAGAGAATTAGCTGGTGTTAGTTGAATGAGTTGGTTGCTCAGAAGAACGATTTGTATAAGAATCATGGAAACAAAAAAGGAACTTGCTCTTCCCCTCTTTTAGAAAACATACTTCATAGAAACAGCACAGAAAGTTAACTAATTACCCCTTTAACATTGAACCTCTTGAGCAAAACTTTTCTTTTCTGTTCTTCATGAGTCTTTCTGTAGCAGTGTTTTCCTGACAACAACTACTCCTAGTTGGCAAAGGACTGGCTATTTTAAACTATTATGGAATACTCTCACAGCATATATAGCTATTCTAAATTCTTCATGCATTGAGACGGACACTAGCTAACTGTTTACCACATCCATCTCCTCTTTGCCCTGGGCACACAGTGAGATTACCATTCCCAGGCTTCCTTGTAGTTAGACATGGACATGAGCTTTGGTTCTAGACAGTACAGAATGACTTGATATGATGGGTGCCACCACTTCCAGACCTGACCATTACAGTCTCTCGCATATAATCCTCTTTGCTCTTCTCCCTTCTGCCAGTCTGAAGCAGACAACCTTGGAAGTCATGCAATGAAAGTAAAGCTATCATAAATGGAAGGGCCCCAGGTCCTTGAATATCTTCTAGCAGAGAGCCACTCACTGTACAGAAATACCTACTTTTAAACTCTATGAGATGAAGAAATAAACTTCAGGTGTCACCTTCTCTAACTAGCCTTTGCAGATATTCCTACATGACGAGAACTCTACATATGCCTTCTACCTCAGATTTTGACAGCACTTTATTTGTACCTACCTATGTTATTCTGTGTCTTCTATTTTGATCACGTGTACTCTTGTCTACTAGATTAAAAGTTCTGAGTGACAAGAATTGACCCTTTATTTTCCAACTGAGAAGTTAAACTGTTTTTAAGAATTTTTACCAGGTACTCAATACTTGTAAAATTAATGAAATGAATGCATATTGGATAAATTCATTGACACGTGGACACATGGATATGAGTGGCAAAATAAGGAGGAGATGCATGAGATTTGAAGCCTGGAGAAAATGGAGAAAGCTAGTAAGTGTTAATGGCAATAAGAAAGTCCAAAAAGGGGAAATCAGTCTTCGGGTATTCATTCATAGTTCATTCCTCCACTCATCTCATCTTCCCTCAATGAAAACAAACTGAGCAACTCTGGTAATATAATGAGATAGCATTGCCGTATGCACTTTCCATGGAATAACTCATTAAGTCTTCATAACAAGCCTATTAGGTGGGCACTCTTATTTCACTCATTTTATAGACGAGAAAAACTTCAATAAATAGCTTGTCAAAGCCACATAGGTAGCAGTGAGGCTGAAACTCAGACCCACACAATCCCAGTCTACAGCCCTAGAGTTCAACCACAATGCTACAACAACTCCTACCTGCCAGCCATGATTTTCCTCATGGAGTCACAGAGAATACGTAAACAATCTTATTTTTTAAAACATCATCACAGTAATCTTAATATGATGTCTAGTGTGACATATATTATGAAAATTTTGAAAGAAGCAGGAAGAATTGTTGTGACCTTAGGTGAAGCAAAGATCTGACAGAAACTTACAGTATAATCCACCAAAGAAAATATTGATAAATTGAACTGCATCAAAATTTAAAACTCTGTCCTTCAGAAAAATACTATTAGGAAAATCATAAGACAAATACCATAGAATGACAGAAAATATTTGCAAAACACATACCTGAGAAAGGGCGGGAAGACACTTTTGATTTTACTCTAAAATTTAAATGCAATTGTGAGGTCCTAGCTTAGTGGTTTTTAGAATAAGCTTTGGAGTCGCACAGACTGACATTCTCTCCAAAAACTGACTCAGTCTTCTCACTTGTAAAATGGAAAGAACAATAACATCTAGCTCATGAATTGTGGAAATTAAATTAATATAAACTATTTAGCATAGTTTCTGGTACATATAATCCTCAGTAAAATTTTTCTAACCAAAATTTTGTAAAAGACTGAAGGGTATGAAAGATACCATCTTCCTCTTATTTGGGGATGTTTAAGTTGCTTCCAATTGTTATCATAAGTAACATTATGAAAAATGTATTTGTGCTTGAAACTTTTCCTATATTTTTTATTATTTCCTTAAGATCAATTCCTAGATTAAGGCATGTAAAGATTTTCAATGCAATTCATAATTCGTATTATCTTCTCAAAAGATTATATCTATTTCTCATTCCTCCTGATCAGCAAGTTAAGAATTTTAGCATCATTATACCCTTCACAAGAATAATTTTTTTATTTACATGCTTGTTATAGAAAATGCAATTATTATAGAGATATCCACCACTCTAGTAAGATGGTAAGCAGTTAATGAGGAACTCTCTCTCACTAAAAATGCATAAATATGCTGTATTAAATATAAGAACTAAAAAAAATACACAGCAATGTTTAAGAGAGAGAAATAAAATCTAGGAAACAAAAGGGAAACTCAGAGTCTGATCAGTAAATTTTAACAAGCATCCTGGCCTATGAGTATTAAACCCACAAATAGGCCAGAGATCCAAGAGATGGCATTTAACATCCATTTTTGGAACAGGAAACATAGATAGAGAGACACCTATATTACCTTTAGACTTTCAAAAGGCTGCCATTTTTATGAAAAGAGAATTAGAAAAATCCTAAGCAATAACTCTCAGATACACCAAGGGAAATTGCTGCATACTCAGAAGTTAAGGGAAAAGATGTTCTGTAAGAAATCTGGACTCCAAGTCCATACCACACATGGATGCAGCATTAGTGTGGCCAACTTATCACCTTTGCTAATACTCTCCTGGTTTTAGCCCTGCGATCCTGTCAATTAGGCAGTATCTCAGCACCAGGGCAACCTGGGAGTCTGGTCATACCACACAGCATCCAAAGGTACATACCCATACTTTCTAGGAAACTCAAGCCAAGTAAGTATATGAAAATTGGTCTGGCTCTTGTGAGTCCCTGTGGGTCCAAATGGACTCAATCATACAATCATTCTATGTACAGATTTTCACGAAGCAGGTTTCTGAGGACCCTCCAGATAGTGTTGTCAGATAAAATACAATTCACCCAGTTCAGTTTGAATTTCAATTAAACAATTTTAAACTTGCAATATGAGAACACTTATGCTAAAAAAATTCCCTTCCCTGAGAAGGGAATGGCAACTCACTCCAGTCTTCTTGCAAGGAGAATTCCATGGACAAAGGAGCCTGGCAGGCTACAGTCCATGGGATCGTGAAAAGTCGCACACAACTGAGCGACTAACACTAACACTACACTAAAAAATTAGTTAAGATTGTTCTGAAATTCAAATTTAACTGAACATTCTGTAGTTTTATTTGCTAAATTAAGCAACCCTGTAGTGCCAGAGACAAAGAGCAGCAAGCCACCATTAACCATATGTCCTGGAGATAAATTCACTCTTAAAAATTTAAAAATTATACAAGGAAATGAGCTACAATGATGGATAGTCAGTAGACATATAAAATGTAACTTCACAACCAGAAATTATAAAGCAAACTCAGACAATACAAAATAAATACAAAAGTCCCATCTATCAAATAATTGTATTTTTATTTTTCTTGCATACTACATAGCTCTTATGGCTATGCTAATACAAAGTGACCCCTCCACATGGTTCCCCAGCCAACTGCATGTCTGGGGCTCCTTCAATTATTAAAGAGATAAAAGAAGGAATGGAAATTATAATAAAAGAATAGGACACTGTTAAAAAGAACAGATGGATCTGCAAAGGGATCAAATAGAACTTGGATAAATTAAAAATGTAGTCACTAAAACTAAAAACTTGAGATTTAGGTTAAACAACAAATTAGAGGGTTGAGGAGAGCTATAAGACCTTGGGCTAGTTAATCAACTCTCTGTGCCTCAGTGTTCTCAATTGCAAAATAGGAATAATAAAAATACTTTTCTTAAAAGTTGATTATAAAAATAAATATAAAACATATAAAGCACTCACAATAGGGCCAGTTTATTAAATAATAATTATTATTCAGTTCAGTTCAGTCACTCAGTCATGTCCAACTCTTTGTGACCCCATGGACTGCAGCACCCCAGGCCTCCCTGTCCATCACCAACTCCTGGAGTTCACTCATACTCATGTCCATTGAGTCAGTGATGCCATCCAACCATCTCATCCTGTCGTCCCCTTCTCCTCCCACCATCAATCTTTCTCAGCATCAGGGTCTTTTCAAATGAGTCAGTTCTTCGTATCAGGTGGCCAAAGTATTGGAATTTCAGCTTCAGCATCACTCCTTCCAATGAATATTTAGGATTGATCTCCTTTAGAATGGACTGGTTGGATCTCTTTGCAGTCCAAGGGACTCTCAAGAGTCTTTTTGAACACCACAGTTCAAAGCATCAGTTCTTCAGTGCTCAGCTTTCTTTATGGTCCAACTCTCACATCCATACATGACTATTGGAAAAACCATAGCTTTGACCAGACGGACCTTATTCAGTCATGACTTATTAGATAAGTATGTAAAACATCCTCACATGGTGACAATTCCCAAACGTGTGGCTCAGAAATTTAGCTCTGTAAGATGCTCTGAGAAAAAAAGTACTCCATGATGAAATACTTTGTGAAGTCCTATATTACCCTAGCAGCCTCTCAGAGATTCACAGTTTACGTTACCATCTTAAAAAACCCTCAAAATTTCTGCTGTGAAGAAACCTGTTTAGCCTTGTCATTTAGGTGGTAACCAAAAAAATGACAGAATGAAGACTCATGGAAGTTGTCACTTGGCAAAGTCCTTCAGCTGGTAAATGGCAGAGCTGATCTACAAACCACAGTTGCCTGGCCCTAAAGTCCATGATTTTAATGACTGCACAATATTGTAAAGTTCAGAAGGAATTGATAATAATCTTCCTGTAAAAAAGCTTCTTTCTGAAAGTGCAGAAACCCAAGGATGAACTCACCCTAGTGTCCCTTCATACAAACGTCTGTATGTCTGCCTCAATAGCCCCCAGCCAGTCCCCTGAATCCCAGGGGCAAGCCAGGTATCCTTTGAGCATTTCCTCTCTTCCTGAGGCACAGGCAAGGAACAGTAGGAGAATGACCAGCTTCCAGGGCCCTGGTTCTAAGAAGTCCCATCAATCATGTAACTGCATTATGAGTTTTCTTCCATGCCCGTAGCTCCTATGGCTATGCTAATACATAGTGACACATCCACATGTTTCCCTAGTCAACTGCATGTCTGGAGCTCCTTCAATAAATAGCAGTAGAAAATCAAAGATTAAGACATGAATTCACTAACACTGTTTATAATTTTAGGGGCAAAAAAAAATTTTTTTTTAAATTAGGTCCGTGATTGTTGTGCTGTTACTGTCAGAGTCAGTGTCTTTTTCTTATGTAGACATCTAAGTATTCGACTTGAGAGAAATGAAGGTGGAATTTTCTGCACTGAATTTTATTCAAGGCAAGGATTTGAATTTCACAGGAACTGATAGGACTTGAACAACACTATTGACTGATTTCCATTAAAGGTTAATCCTACCCCAGATGTGAGTTAAGTTGGAATTTATGTGCTGGGTGTGTCACTTTTGTTTTTCTAAAGCTGTACTTTTAAATAAGACTATGTTAAAACCTTCTCAACTATACTCAGAAGTCCCAAGGCAATCATACTTATGACTACAGCTCATTGGTATTAAGTTGAAGTTAGAAAAGCTAACTAATGATCATCAAATATTCTGACAACATAGAAATTCTTCCTAAGTGAATCTTTAATATCCATAATATTTGGCTGCTTCTTTCATTAATATTTCATTCCTTTCAGTTCACCAACATTTTAATTAAACACTCATATTCATATCATATTTTCAATCCTCAACACAAATTGACCAAGCACTTTTCAAGGGCCAGTCGCTAAATTTGGCACTGATTCTAACATTAGTAAGAAAAGTTTGGCCTTTGAGGAGTATACTGTGCATAAAAAAAAGACTCAAGCAGTTAAAAGTAACCAACCAATCCCTTACTGATTGTAGACATGGCAACATAAATGCATCTTAAAATACATGTTACTGATTTACAAAAAATGAGCTATATAATAACACGGTATTTATGTAAATTTAAAAAAGCATCCATACAAAAACACAGTTGAATATATTTTACAGCATACAAATAAAAAAATACGCAAAAAAATATGCCTGAATGGTTGTCTGTGGGAGAGGAGGTAAAAGGAAGTGGGGAAAGGAAGGAAAGAAGAGAGAGAGGGAAAGAGGGAACAAAGGAGCAAAGGAAGGAAGGAAGAAGAGGTTGAACTTTCAAGTAGCTCTGCCAACTTTCAGTAGCCCAGACAGCTCTGCCAGCTGTCTGGTGGACAGGCAGTATTCTCTAGACATGTTCCTTTACCTAATCCCTTCCTTCTTTTGTCCCGAGTCCTTAACTATGAGAAATTTTCTTAATCAGAAAATTGTTAAAATAAGAAATAAACCAATAATAAGCTATGCAACCACGTAAGTGACTTGGCTTTCCATTTCAATAATACAAGGTGAGCATGTAGGTAGGCAGATGGACTGGCATGCCGACCCCCCTTCTGTAGACACCAAGTACCTTAAAATCATCACAGCAGACCAAGGAGAGTCAGCTGCCCACTTCCCACCCTCCTTTTAACATGGGTGATTGCTCATGCTTAATCTGACTCAGGTTAGAACCTGCACCTCTTTTTGGAAGATCATGCCTTAACCCGGTTCTGTTCCTCTAATAATTAGAGTCTTCTTCCTCAGAGCTTTAAACCTGAGAGAAACCTGAGGAGAGTCTTTCTAAACCAATCTTTTCTTGTCCTGGGATTCAACACAACCATCAATCAATATTTACTAACTGCTCCCCTTCCCCCAACAAAGGCCTGGAAAGTTCCATGGACTCTCTAGTCCATGGTGTCACAAAGAGTCGGACATGACTGAGCAACTTTCACTTTCATGAATGAACTATAGTTTTTCCACATGAGACATATCTGATAAGAGAGGCAGGGTAGAATAAGGAGAAAAACAATGGCTAGAGGTCAGAAAAGTCAATCTCAGATCTACCTCTAATTAAATCTGTGGAGTTGGGCCACTTATGTCTCCTCTGCGGTCCTCAGTCTCCTCATCTGGAGAATGGGAGTGGAAGCCTAAATGATTGCTAGTGCTTCCTTCTGCTTCAGCCCTCAATGGTATTCATTATATTTACCTAATTTAGTGGAGACAGTTTTATTGTCCTTGATCCACGCAGGAACAATAATACTACCACAAAAGAAGATTTCTTCCTCTTCCCATATTTCAGTAAAATTCCTCTGTGAGGTATTATGGTTGTTACAAAAAACTGAACCCTGAAGTTCAGGCTCAGTAAGGAGGCCAAAGATTGCAAATGCCCTGTTACCAAAACTGAACCACAGCAGAAGCCTTGGTCTGAACAGTGTTGCCTTTAGGCATTATATATAAGATATATACAATCCACAGTACATATCTTAATTAACAAGGTTTGAAGAGCAAGAGGTAGATCTGCCTATGTTTTAAAACAGTTAATAAACTATACTATCTTAATATTACCAGCCTAAATTATTCTGTGTATCCCCTAAACTATGCAATATAGTATAGTTGAGAAAAAAATTTCCATTCAGAATATTTAAAATCAGAAATGTGCATCATTTAGAGGGATAAATTTCAGTGATTTGGAAAATTAATTTATCCACAATAAATCATTCTATGACTTGATTTTTTAATTTTTTTAATTTTCTATTTTGTATTGGGGTATAGCCAATCAACAATGTTGGGACAGTTTCTGGTGAACAGTGAAGGATTTAGCCATACACACACATATTCATTCTCCCCCAAATTCCCCTCCCACTCAGGGTGCCATGTGCTATACAGTAGGGCCTGTTGGTTATCCATTTTAAATATAGCAGTGTGTACATGTCCATCCCAAACTCCCTAACTATCTCTTGCCCCAATCCTTTCCTTCTGGCAACCATAAGTTTGTTTTCTAAGTTTGTGAGTCTCTTCTTCTTTTGTATGTAAGTCCATTTGTAAATGATTTCATATTTTTTAATAACAATAAAGATAGATCTTAATTTGGCCAATTATTGCTCTATGGCTAGAAGTATGAAAAGTATGTAAATTTAACCAACTTTTGATCCTTACCACTCCTAGAAGTTTTTACTATAGCCTAAAGATTCCAGTACTTTGGCCACCTCATTCGAAGAGTTGACTCATTGGAAAAGACTCTGATGCTGGGAGGGATTGGGGGCAGGAGGAAAAGGGGACAACAGAGGATGAGATGGCTGGATGGCATCACTAACTCAATGGATGTGAGTTTGAGTGAAGTCCGGGAGTTAGTGATGGACAGGGAGGCCTGGCGTGCTGTGATTCGTGGGGTCGCAAAGAGTCGGACACGACTGAGCGACTGAACTGAACTGAAAAGATTCTGAACACACAGATTTTTCTTCTGTCCCAATTTTAATTTTCAATGCTGTTAAATCCAAATGGAGGTAGAGAACTAAGATGTCCCAGAGGGCAGATAGTACATCTCATTTACCTGAGATCCATTCATTAGCCAACTACTAACTGTGTCTCTTATACAAGAACTTGGTACATAGAGAATACGAACTGGTGAGTTGTGCCCTTATCAGTACAGATTTAAGTGAATATAAACAAAGACTTCCTTCTAAGGTTACATCATTTATGCTGAGCACATCGTTGATAAATGCTGTAACATACTCTAAGGAGTCCCTCAGTTTCTTTGGATCTTATTTCTTTCACCTCAGATCACAGCAATGCATCAACTATACTGAGAAAGAAATCAGGAATGTGTTGTCCTCATGAGTTTGTTCCTACATTAAGTCACGTCTAGTGCTCAGGAAGCACGTCACATGCTCTGAAATGTCTATTTTAGGTGCCAAAACCTCTTGTCACACAGAAGCCTCCTGTCTCAGCAGCTTCGGCCAGCATCATGAACTACAATGAGGATAATCCACCATTGGATTATGCAGGACAGTCTTGCTTTTTCATTTTTTATGCCTTGTATCAGGCTTAAAAACGTGACTGAATAAACTTTGTCATACAGTACTACTGATTCTGTCTCATTAATTTTTCATGAGAAAATTCCTGGTGCAGTCTATAAGCATCAGAATGTCATTTAAAACAAAACACAATGTAATGCCTTCTTCAAACTCAAGAAACTTGTGGAAAATAAACATTAACCATTTGTTGCAGTAATGAGGTAAATGAAAGTGTGCCAACTTGGTTGGAATCCTGACTGCCATATTTGAGTTATTTTAGCTCTTTAAGCCTCCATTTCTCTATCTACAAAATAAATTTTAAAACATTTATTACCAACTACTACATGTTCTAACTCCTTGGAAATGCATCAGTGAATAAAACAAAATCCCTGACCCTACTGAGCTTACTGTACAGGGAGAATGTATTAAAATAAGCCAATGAAGCAAAAACTGTGACATTATTCCAGCAGTTTACTTCTTATACAAATAACATATTAGATATTTTTACATTACAATAAAACAGAAAAGTTTTATGTATATATTATGAGATAAAATAAAACTTTAAAAGGAAAAAGAAAACTAGTAAATCATTACTTAGAAGCCACCACAGTAATAACTGTTCATGCAAAACTTAACCAACATATGCTAAAAACTCGTAGGTGACAATCTGAAAAGAACAGAACATTTATATAGTCTCAAATATTTTCCCACATGATACTTCTTAGTTAAAAAGAATTAACACCTATTTTTAGGAAAGAGAATGCAACCTAAGTCTTAGCCTATCTGCGTATTACCATTACTCTGGCCACAGGATTTTTACATTGGATCGATCACCTTAACCAAGAGATCAAAGGTAACATCTCTAGTGATGAGAAAAATTCGTAGGTACTGTATACATCCTGATAAAATGCATAAAAACATGTTCTATGATACTCCTGTTAAAAAAGAATAGTCTGAATCAAAAAATGTGGAAACACTAAATATATTATATTAGTCGCTCAGTCGTGTCTGACTTTTTGCGACCCCATGGGCTGTAGCCCGCCAGGCTCCTCTGTCCATGGGATTCTCTAGGCAAAAATACTGGAGTGGGTTGCCATTTCCTCCTCCAGGGGACCTTCCCAACTGTACATAAAGGAGACTTTATTAATGTGCACTAGAAGATACCCCAGGTTAACTGTCATAGAAAAGTGTCTCTTGAGCCTTTAAATTCTATACCAATTCTACACCTCTGCTTGGCTGACTGTTTGTTTCTTTACTTAGGTTTTAAGGTGAATGACCTGGGGCTATTTGTTTCCATCAACCTGATTGCGAATCTAAAGGTGCAGTTGAAATGGGAAACACCAGGGAAACCCAAATTGAAGGGTATTCTACAAAAAATTGACTAGTACCCTTTACAAATGTCAGTTCAGTTAAGTCGTGTCTGACTCTTTGTGACCCCATGAATCGCAGCACGCCAGGCCTCCCTGTCCATCACCAACTCCTGGAGTTCACACAGACTCACGTCCATCGAGTTGGTGATGCCAACCAGCCATCTCATCCTCTGTCATCCCCTTCTCCTCCTGCCTCCAATCCCTCCCAGCATCAAAGTCTTCTCCAATGAGTCAACTCTTCACATGAGGTGGCCAAAGTACTGGAGTTTCAGCTTTAGCATCATCCCTTCCAAAGAAATCCCAGGGTTGATCTCCTTCAGAATGGACTGGTTGGATCTCCTTGCAGTCCTAGGGACTCTCAAGGGTCTTCTCCAACACCACAGTTCAAAAGCCTTCTTCACAGTCCAACTCTCACATCCATACATGACCACAGGAAAAACCATACCCTTGACTAGACAGACCTTAGTCGGCAAAGTAATGTCTCTGCTTTTGAATATACTATCTAGGTTGATCATAACCTTTCTTCCAAGGAGTAAGCATCTTTTAATTTCATGTCTGCAGTCACCATCTACAGTGATTTTGGAGCCCAAAAAAATAAAGTCTGACACTGTTTCCACTGTTTCCCCATCTATTTCCCATGAAGTGATGGGACCGGATGCCATGATCTTCGTTTTCTGAATGTTGAGCTTTAGGCCAACTTTTTTGTTCTCCTCTTTCACTTTCATCAAGAGGCTTTTTAGTTCCTCTTCACTTTCTGCCATAAGGGTGGTATCATCTGCATATCTGAGGTTATTGATATTTCTCCCGGCAATCTTGATTTCCAGCTTCAACAACACAAGAAGACTCTACATATGGACATCACCAGACGGTCAACACTGAAATCAGATTGATTATATTCTATGCAGCTAAAGATGGAGAAGCTCTATACAGTCAACAAAAACAAGACCAGGAGCTGACTGTGGCTCAGATCATGAACTCCTTATTACCAAATTCAGACTCAAATTGAAGAAAGTAGGAAAAACCGCTAGACCATTCAGGTATGACCTAAATCAAATCCCTTATGATTATACAGTGGACGTGAGAAATAGATTTAAGGGCCTAGATCTGATAGATAGAGTGCCTGATAAACTATGGACAGAGGTTCATGACATTGTGCAGGAGACAGGGATCAAGACCATCCCCATGGAAAAGAAATGCAAAAAAGCAAAATGGCTGTCTGGGGAGGGCTTACAAATAGCTGTGAAGAGAAGAGAAGCAAAAAGCAAAGGAGAAAAGGAAAGATATAGGCATCTAAATGCAGAGTTCCAAAGAATAGCAAGAAGAGATAAGAAAGCCTTCTTCAGCGATCAATGCAAAGAAATAGAGGAAAACAACAGATTGGGAAAGACTAGAGATCTCTTCAAGAAAATTAGAGATACCAAGGGAACATTTCATGCAAAGATGGGCTCGATGAAGGACAGAAATGGTCTGGACCTAACAGAAGCAGAAGATATTAAGAAGAGGTGGCAAGAATACACAGAAGAATTGTACAAAAAAGATGTTCACGACCCAGATAGTCATGATGATGTGATCACTCACCTAGAACCAGACATCTTGGAATGTGAAGTCAAGTGGGCCTTAGGAAGCATCACTATGAACAAAGCTAGTGGAGGTGATGGAATTCCAATTGAGCTGTTTCAAATCCTGAAAGATGATGCTGTGAAAGTGCTGCACTCAATATGCCAGCAAATTTGGAAAACTCAGCAGTGGCCACAAGACTGGAAAAGGTCAGTTTTCATTCCAATCACAAAGAAAGGCAATGCCAAAGAATGCTCAGACTACCACACAATTGCACTCATCTCACATGCTAGTAAAGTTATGCTCAAAATTCTCCAAGCCAGGCTTCAGCAATACGTGAACCGTGAACTCCCTGACGTTCAAGCTGGTTTTAGAAAAGGCAGAGGAACCAGAGATCAAATTGCCAACATCCGCTGGATCATGGAAAAAGCAAGAGAGTTCCAGAAAAACATCTATTTCTGCTTTATTGACTATGCCAAAGCCTTTGACTGTGTGGATCACAATAAACTCTGGAAAATTCTGAAAGAGATGGGAATATCAGAACACCTGACCTGCCTCTTAAGAAATCTGTATGCAGGTTAGGAAGCAACAGTTAGAACTGGACATGGAACAACAGACTGGTTCCAAATAGGAAAAGGAGTACGTCAAGGCTGTATATATTGTCACAAATGTCAAGGCCATGCCAAAAATAGAAATACTGTAGAACTTTTTCAGATTTAAAAAGACTACAGAGATATGAAAAGTAAATGCAACGTGTGATTCAAAATTGGATCCTAGGCCAAAAAAATACATTCTTTTGCTCTGATCATATGAAAAGGACGGCTGGTAAAACTGTAAGGCCTGGAGGCCAGATAATAATACTGTAGTAATGTTAATTTTCTAATTGTGACCATTACAGTATGGTTATATAGGAAAATGCCCTTGCACACTGTTATGTAGAAGAATGGCCTTGTATTTAACAAATAAACACTGAAGTATATACATCAGAAACTAACATCATGGCATCTGGTTCCATCACTTCACGGCAAATAGATGGGGCAACAATGGAAACAGTGTCAGACTTTATTCTGGGGGGCTCCAAATCACTGCAAATGGTGACTGCAGCCATGAAATTAAAAGATGCTTGCTCCTTGGAAGAAAAGTTATGACCAAGCTAGACAGCATATTAAAAAACAGAGACATTACTTTGCCAACAAAGATCTGTCTAGTCAAAGGTATGGTTTTTCCAGTAGTGATGTATGGATGTGAGAGTTGGAGTATAGGAAAGCTGAGTGCCAAAGAATTGATGCTTTTGAACTGTGGTGTTGGAGAAGACTCTTGAGAGTTCATTGGACTGCAAGGAGATCCAACCAGTCCATGGTAAGGGAAATCAGTCCTGAATGTTCATTGGAAGGACTGATGCTGAAGTGGAAACTCCAATACTTTGGCTACCTGATGCGAAAAACTGACTTATTGGAAAAGACCCTGATGCTGGGAATAATTGAATGAGGAGGAGAAGGGGATGACAGAGAATGAGATAGTTGGAGGGTATCACCAACTCAATGGACATGAGTTTGAATAAACTCCAGGAGATGGTAATGGACAGGGAGGCCTGGCATTCTGCAGTCCATGGGGTCTCAAAGAGTCGGACATGACTGAGCGACTGAACTGATGTAATGATGAATTGGCCTGTGTCTATCTTTAATTTATCTCAAATATTTCAGAAAAAGAAAAAAATACATATATAAAGAAACAGAGAGAGAGAGAGAGAAGAGAGAGAATAAAGTCAAAAATATTTTTTAAATTGAAACATTTGAGGAATGTAAGTGAAAGGTATATAGGAATTCTTTGTACTATATTTTCAATTTTAGTGTTGTTATGATCTGGCAGCAAACAACCTAACCAATGAATCCAAATCAGCATCACTAAAAGTGGGATAAGCTGATATTTTATGCCCCTTGACGTGACGCAATATGAAACTGACAACATCATCTATGATGTGTTCCTGCCAAGATGTTTTATCTCAATCTAACCCTTTATACATAGTTTCCAATTAACAGAAAATAAAGGAACAGAAGAATGAGTTAAATGACACCAAGTGAAAATAATCAGAGAAGCTCAGAATGCAGAACATTCTATAACATTCTATAAGACAATTACCCTGGACTCATCATAATGTAAAATATGAGGGAAGAAAAAAAAAAGATATGGGGAAAAGAGAGGGTATGCATTGTGATTCAGTTCAGTTCAGTTCAGTTCAGTCACTCAGTCGTGTCTGACTCTTTGCAATCCCATGGACTGCAGCACGCCAGGCCTCCCTGTCCATCACCAGCTCCTGGAGTTTACTCAAACTCATGTCCATTGAGTCAGTGATGCCATCCAACCATCTCATCCTCTGTTATTCCCTTCTCCTGCCTTCAATCTTTCCCAGCATCAGGGTCTTTTCAAATGAGTCAGTTTTTCACATCAGGTGGCCAAAGTATTGGAGTTTCAGCTTCAACATCAGTCCTTCCAATGAACATTTAGGAATGATTTCCTTTACGAAGGACTGGTTGGATCTCCTTGCAGTCCAAGGGACTCTCAAGAGTCTTCTCGAACACCACACTTCAAAAGCATCAATTCTTCGGCACTCAGCTTTCTTTATAGTCCAACTCTTACATCCATACATGACCACTGAACAAACCATAGCTTTGACTAGACAAACCTTTGTTGGCAAAGTAATATCTCTGCTTTTTAATATGCTGTCTAGGTTGGTCATAACTTTTCTTCTAAAGAGTAAGCATCTTTTAATTTTATAGCTGGTCACCATCTGCACTGATTTTGGAGCCCCCCAAAATAAAGTCTCTCACCATTTCCATTGTTTTCCCATCTATTTGCTGTGAAGTGATGGGACCGGAGCCATGATGTTAGTTTTCTGAATGCTGAGTTGTAAGCCAACTTTTTCACTCTCCTCTTTCACTTTCATCAAGAGGCTCTTAAGTTCTTCTTCACTTTCTGCCATAACGCTGGTGTCATCTGCATATCTGAGGTTACTGATATTTCTCCCAGCAATCTTGATTCCAGCTTGTGCTTCATCCAGCCCAGTGTTTCTCACAGTGTACTCTGCATATAAATTAAATAAGCAGGGTGACAATATACAGCCTTGACATATTCCTCTCCCTATTTGAAACCAGTCTGTTGTTCTATATCCAATTCTAACTGTTGCTTCCTGATCGGCATACAGATTTCTCAAGAGGCAGGTCAGTTGGTCTCGTATTCCCATCTCTTGAAGAATTTTCCACAGTTTGCGGTGATCCACACAGTCAAATGCTTTGGCAGAGTCAATATAGCAAAAATAGATGTTTTTCTGGAACTCTCTTGCTTTTTCCATGATCCATGCCATCCATGTTGGCAATTTGATCTCTGGTTCTTCTGGCTTCTCTAAATCCCGCTTGAACATCTAGAAGTTCACAGTTCAAGTATTATTTAAGCCTGGCTTGGAGAATTTTGAGCATTACTTTACTAGGATGTGAGATGAGTGCAATTCTGTGGCAGTTTGAGTATTCTTTGGCTTTGCCTTTCTTTGTGATTGGAATGAAAACTGACCTTTTCCAGTCCTGTGGTCACTGCTGAGTTTTCCAGATTTTCTGGCATACTGAGTGCAGCCCTTTCACAGCATCATCTTTTAGGATTTGAAACAGCTCAACTGGAATTCCATCACCTCTGCTAGCTTTGTTCGTAGCGATTCTTCCTAAGGCCCACTTGACTTTGCATTCCAGGATGTCTGGCTCTGGGTGAGTGATCATACCATTGTGATTATCTGGGTTGTGAAGATCTTTTTTGTATAGTTCTCCTGTGTATTCTTGCCACCTCTTCTTAATATCTTCTGCTTCTGTTAGGTCCATACCATTTCTGTCCTTTATTGAGCCCATCTTTGCATGAAATGTTCTCTTGGTATCTCTAATTTTCTTGAAGAGATCTCTAGTCTCTCTCATTCTATTGTCTTCCTCTATTTCTTTGCACTGATCACTGAGGAAAGCTTTCTTATCTCTCCTTGCTATTCTTTGGAACTCTGCATTCAAAAGGGTATATCTTTCCTTTTCGCTTCTCTTCTTTTCACAGCTATTTGTCAGGCCTCCTCAGACAGCCAGTTTGCTTTTTGAATTTCTTTTTCTTAGGGATGGTCTTGATACCTGTTTCCTGTACAATGTCACAAACCTCCATCCATAGTTCATCAGGCACTCTATCAGATCTAATCCTTTGAATCTATTTCTCACTTTGAATCTATACACTTCTCATTGTATAATCATAAGGGATTTGATTTAAGTCATACCTGAATGGCCTAGTGGTTTTCCCTACTTTCTTAAATTTAAGTCTGAATTTGGCAATAAGGAGTTCATGATCTGAGCCACAGTCAGCTCCTGGTCTTGTTTTTGCTGACTGTATAGTTCTTCTCCATTTTTGGCTGCAAAGAATATAATCAGTCTGATTTTGGTATTGATCATCTGGTGATGTCCATGTGTAGAGTCTTCTCTTGTGTTGTTGGAAGAGGGTATTTGCTATGACCAGTGCATTCTCTTGGCAAAACTCTAGTAGCCTTTGCCCTGATTCATTCTGTACTCCAAGGCCAAATTTGCCTATTACTCCAGGTATTTCTTGACTTCCTACTTTTGCATTCCAGTCCCCTATAATGAAAAGGACATCTGTTTTGAGCGTTAGAGATCTTATAGGTCTTCATAGAGCTGTTCAACTTCAGCTTCTTCAGTATTACTGGTCAGGGCATAGACTTGGATTACCATGATATTGAATGGTTTGCCTCGGAAACAAACAGCGATCATTCTGTCATTTTTGAGATTGCATCCAAGTACTGCATTTTGGACTCTTTTGTTGACTGTGATGGCTACTCCATTTCTTCTAAGGGATTCTTGCCCACAGTAGTAGATATAATGGTCATTGGAGTTAAATTCATGCATTCCAGTCCATTTTAGTTGGCTGATTCCTAAAATGTTGACGTTCACTCTTGCCATCTCCTGTTTGACCACTTCCAATCTGCCTTAATTCATGGACCTAACATTCCAGGTTTCTATGAATATTGTTTTTTACAGCATTGGACTTCGCCTCTATCACCAATCACATCCACAACTGGGT
Source organism: Oryx dammah (assembly GCF_014754425.2). NCBI lineage: Eukaryota > Metazoa > Chordata > Mammalia > Artiodactyla > Bovidae > Oryx > Oryx dammah. The sequence goes on from NW_024070185.1 coordinate 96,261,425, forward strand.
GTTGTTTTTGCTTTGGCTCCATCTCTTCACTCTTTTTGGAGTCATTTCTCCACTTATCTCCAGTAGCATATTGGGCACCTACTGATCTGCTGAGTTCGTCTTTCAGTGTCCTATCTTTCTGCTTTTTCATACTGTTCTTAGGGTTCTCAAGGTAAGAATACTAAAATGGGTTGTGATTATTTCAGATTAAAAGGGTCTAAGAGAGATAACAACCAAAGGCACTACATGATCCTAGATTGAATCCTGTTTCCAAAAACCTTGTTTAAAGCTCCAAAAGAAGTTATTTGAGACAACTGGGAGAATTTAAATCTGGCCTGAGTATTGGATGATATGAAGTTATTGCTAATTTTCTTATGATTCATAATAAGTATGCAGCAAATTGTCCTTATATTTAGGAGATGTTTGCTGAATATTTTGAGATGAAGTGCCATGATGTCTACAATGTACTTTCAAAGGGTGCCGAAAATTTTATCGTGCGAGAAAGACACAGAGAGAGTAAATAGAGCAACTCATTAATAATTGTTGAATCTAAATAAAGAATATATGGGTATTTATTATACTATTGTCTCAATTGCTTATGTAACAGGTTTTATAACAGCACTGAGGAGAAATAAATAATAATGCTTTTACCTTCACAATATATTCCTATTAGTCTTCTTCTAGAGATTTAAAAATTGGAAAGTAAACAAGAAAATGAAAAGATTTTAAAAGCACATCACTGTTCACAAGCTTTGTTCTAAAACCTCACTAAATTTGAAAAGATTAATACAATTTACCTCAAGGTTGTGTTTGTAGCACAGATGAAGGAGGGTTGACCAGCTACAGCGATTCCCTCAGTGAGTAGCAAGGTAGAGAATAAGACACAATTGTGGCTGCATCAAAAATTAACTCCCTCCAAATCTGGGGCTGACTGTGAGATCTTACAGTCTGAGACTGTCTCCAGGTCTGAGGTAGACAGCTGAGGTGGATGTAAACTTTCTTTTCTAATTCCTCTCTGACATGTGGAGTTCTTCTATTTCTAGACATGAATCCAGACTATTTCTTTCTCAAAGTCATCCATGTATACTGAAGATGGATACTCTTAACTGCCAATGCTACTGAGTTTTGTGTATTGCCCTGTATTTTCATAAGTATTATTATGATAGTATGTGTACGATTTTATCAATGAGAGATGAGGAAAGAGCACAACTGCCCACTCTGCCTTCTATGAGTGAACTAAGTAACAGATATATGGGTGTCTAATCACCACAAGCTTTGAAAGAAGTGATGTGACAGGCTGCTGATCACATGTATCTGTTATTTTCACAGTGGTTTGTGGACTGAAGAGCTAGCAGCAAAGTCTGTACTTTATGCAGTTGTTGTTGTTGTCCTTTAGTTACTAAGTCATGTCTGACTGTATGTGGCCCCATGGACCATAGCCCGCTAATCCCCTCTGTCCATGGGATTTCCCAGGCAAGAATACCAGAGTGGGTTATTTTCTTCATTAGGAGATCCTCCCGACCCAGGGTTTGAAGCTTCATCTCCTGATTGGAGGTGGACTCTTTACTCCCGAGCCACTCTATGCAATTACTAACAACTAATTTATCTTGAGAAGTGAAATTTGAACCATAGTATTGTTTTGCATTCCATAATCATACCTATACTGTTACTTTAGCCTCTTTTTTGTGTTCCTTGAACACCCAAGAAAAAGTGTTACTAGGTGAACCAGTGTTACTGAATCTGTGTTATATGGAAATCTGGAGAACCCAGGCAGGGAATAAAAACCAAACCATTCAGATGAGCAATTGTACTTGACTAATCCATGAATCTTTGTTTCTGTAAGGATAGCCATGAAGCTTTAAACCAAGAAATGACCCCAATGAACCAGAAAAGGCCATGAACAAAGGCTCAAGTAGTCTACCAATAGTAAATTAGGATTAGTACATCATTTTTCTGAAAACCTATCCTACTAGTCAATCCTAAAGGAATTCAACCCTGAATATTTATTGGAAGGACTGATGCTAAGCCACCCAATGCTAAGAGCCAACTCATTGGAGAAGACTCTGATGCTGGGAAAGATTGAGGGCAAGAAGAGAAGAGGGAAACAGAGGATGAGATGGTTACATAGCATCACTGACTAAATGGACATAAGTCTGAGCAAACCCTGGGAGATAACCAAGGACAGAAAAGCCTGGCATACTGCAGTTCATGAGGTCACAAAGAGTCAGACATGATTTAGCAACTGAACAACAATGAAAACCTTATATTTTTGGTAACTATTAAGAAAAAGAGATGGGGAAACAGTGAAAACAGTGTCAGACTTTGTTTTTTTGGGCTCCAAAATCACTGCAGGTGGTGACTGCAGCCATGAAATTAAAAGACATTTACTCCTTGGAAGGAAAGTTATGACCAACCTAGATAGCATATTCAAAAGCAGACGTTACTTTGCCAACAAAGGTCCATCTAGTCAAGGCTATGGTTTTTCCAGTGGTCATGTATGGAGGTGAGAGTTGGACTGTAAAGAAAGCTGAGCATCGAAGAATTGATGCTTTTGAACTGTGGTGTTGGAGAAGACTCTTGAGAGTCACTTGGACTGCAAGGAGGTCCAACCAGTCCATCCTAAAGGAGATCAGTCCTGGGTATTCACTGGAAGGACTGATGCTGAAGCTGAAACTCTAATACTTTGGCCACCTCATGTGAAGAGTTGACTCACTGGAAAAGACTCTGATGCTGGGAGGGATTGGGGGCAGGAGGAGAAGGGGACGACAGAGGATGAGATGGCTAGATGGCATCACTGACTCGATGGACACGAGTTTGGGTAGATTCCAGGAGTTGGTGAAGGACAGGGAGGCCTGGTGTGCTGTGATTCATGGGGTCGAAAAGAGTCGGACACAACTGAGTGACTGAACTGAACTAAATAAAAAGGGATTAAATTTTAAAGAAAGAAAGTAGGCATTCATATTTCTGTAATAATTTGAATATTTCCACACAAAGTAGGGTTTCTCTTTACATAAAATATTTAGGAATATTTCTTCTAAGTTCAGTTTTACATAGTTTTTATGTTCATAGCTAAGGTTCAACTGATTGTAGCTTTCACAGAATCACTTCAGTCAATATCACACAAGCATCTAGTAATCACAGGAAAACCATTCCTGTTAATTTATAAATGCTGATAATAACAGGTAGCAGACAAGTGGTAATGACTGCATGCATATATGTATTGTGTATTTTATTTAATATTTAATTTTAAGAACTAATTTAAAAACTGTTACAAGCAATTGTTAAATATTTGTTACCTATCTTGATCATAATACAGTGTATAACTGTATTTATTACCAACCCATAGATTAATTAACCCCAGGGATTAACATTTCTTATCTTCTCAAGAGCAACAGAATAACCTCCTGGGATTATTCATTGCATCTCAAGTGACCTACATAAACAAGGTATCTATATTATTTCATTATTAACTGTGCAATTTCATATTTTAGTACAGGTAAAGTTTCTGGTTTAGGGCCTCCCAAATTCATTTCACATCCCTGGGGCTAGGATCACCAACATTTCTCTGCTTCCTCCAAAGCAGAACAAGATAAAGCCAGGTTCTTTCTCAGTACATCCCAGTGATTAAAAAAACTCTTTGATGTGACCAATTCTATTATGCATCAAAGAGAAGTAAAGCTATCCGGTAACATTTCTGTCAAAATACACCAGTCTATGTCGAAAGATTGATCAAGAAAAACATCTTCTGTTAAAAAGATATCACTAAGTCCTTGTAAATGTGTAATGACATTTCTTGGCCAGTTCCTTCATTTTGGCTTTATTATGTTAGTTATAAAAGCAGTGGACCTGAAGATAAGAAATTCAGGATGTACTGTAGACCAAAACCTGTCCCTAATTAACTAAACGACCTTAACAAATACTTCAGCTTCTATCTATGAGCCTTGGCTTTTTCACTGTAAAATAGTATAGCAGTTCTTCATCGGCCTCAGAGCTTCATCATGAGAAGAAAATAGATGTCCATAAGATATGAATAGTGGGACTCTATACTAATGTGACTATAAAATAAGCCAACCTTACTATGTGAACCAGTATGCAAAATTAATAAAAATATAGTCCTTGTTCAGAGTATTCATAATTAGAAAAATTTGAAATTGGTGGTGTGTTCATTAATTAATGAACTGATCAGCTTCCAGAAAAATAATACATTTCCCAATCTTTGAAAATGGTTTGCTTCATCTGAGACATGAAGCTGACTCTGAATTCCAAAGAAAACATGGAATAAGCATTAACGTGAAAAAAAAGTTTAATCCCACACAAAAGGCACATTATATGGCTCATATAAGCAGCTTCCCAGGTCTGTTACCACTAGAAGCTGACTCTTCCAATGATTCGGAAGGTGTAGGGTGGTCATGAAGCCAAATTTCAACTGTCTTGCCCACTCAACATTGGCTATTTCACTTGTTTCCCATGTGTATGTTTCTCCCTTGTGGAAACCTTCTCCTACTACAAAGGTATCTCTGTGGTTGTCCAATACACATCACAGCTGTTCAGGCAAATGGGACAAAGCTGGATTTAGTTTTCATATCTGAAAAAGATCCAGACAAGTTTCATGGATCATTCTTTTAAGAGTAGTTAAATACTGCCAACTGTCAGAGCCCTGGTGAAGATGGGAGAGTCTAATTACCCACTTCTACACATTTTCTGTGGGTGCAGCCCATGGTCAACTGGCAGAATGGGAAATTTTACTTGTCTGTCCAAAAGCCTAAGTTCATAACTTATCATTCCTGGTTGAACATTTATCATCATTTACTAAGCAGCATCTGTATGCCCTTCCTATACAGGAGAAGAGGTAGAAAAGGGAATCACTGTAGGAACAGGGAGGAACTGATTTCCACACTACAGAACCAACACCACTTCTCATCTGCCTTCCTCATATGCTGAGACAGCAGCCTGTGACTAATCTTGGCCTAATCAATCAAAAAATAGGGATGTCCACCTCTGGAACTCTGGATGATTCCAGAGCAGTGATGCAAAGATGCAGGGCAATTTGGGAAATTATTCACAAAGGAAGGAGGAACACTGATAATCCAGAGACAAAGAACAAAAGTGTCCAGGACCAGTGATGCCAGTAGTGGAGGTCAAAGGAGACTCTTCCCAACCTTGTTCCCAGTGCCAGTTCTCCAGGGTTCCCATCCATCCTCTGAGCTTGATTCTCTAGCCTTTCAGTGAACGTGCATCCAATATCTGTGATAACCCAAATATGTACCAGACTCTTCATAAGAGAATTAGCTGGAAGTGTGCAAGGAGACACTGTAGATGTAAATATATAGGACACATATTTTGCCTTGGAGAAGCACATTGTAGTGAGGCTGGTGATGAACTAAAATTCTGTTCTGATCCCACTTCCTCCCAGACCCCTATCTTCTTTCCTTCCTCCCAGCTCCCAGGTTCTATGATAAGTAGCCTTCTCTTGAAATAGTTTGCTTTCTAATCTCTTTTATAGGTATTTCTTGTCTACCCTCTATGACTGTGGGCATATAACCCTCATAGGTTTTATTTTTCAATCATCATAGCATTCAGCCCAGTGTCTAGAATGTGGGAGGTTCTTCTCACAGAAACACGTACTGACAATTGCCCCCAAATATCCCTTGCATCATAATAATGGAGCTTTGCTGTACTTGCCCACCTCTTAGAGAGAATATCAGATTCCAAACAATTCAATTATGTGAGCACCATAAATGTCTTTGTGTTAGGTTCTCTCTTTAGCACAGCTGATGAAGAGCCTCCACAATCTGATGATCCTTCACCTCATAAACACATCATCCTGGCACCTACTCAGGGCAAGCTCTGAGCTAGGAAATGGAGACACAAAGACACATCATCTTCCTTTCACTCAGGGAGTTCACAATTATGTGGAAATAAAGAAATTAAAAGTATTCCCTGTTCCCAATCTGAGAGACAGGTTTGTAATGGGGTTTATTCCAACTGTCAATACAGAGACAGAATGGGACAGCTGAAAGTGGGAAAGAGAAGTCATAAGTATTGAGAAGACAGGAAGAAACCGAAAGCTTCTGAAAAGGACCTGAGCAGTTGCTATGACTGAATGAAAGTCAGATATCAAATTGGCGGTAAAAGGAATTCTCAGAATCAAGCAAAGACAAAAAGCCTGGGACAAATTCCTGATTAGAGCTAGAAGGATTGGCTAAGACTAGGGCAAGGACATAAGGTTGGATACGCAAAAAACAGATTCCCTGGGCAGCATATTGGGCTTGTGCAGTAGGATGGATGGGTCACTGGTGGGTCAAGGTCATGGTTTTCTGAGTTCATCATCTGAGGTTAAGTGTGGTAGCGAAAGCAAGCATGAGACACTAGAAGAACAATGGAAGAAACTGAACTTCAAAAGTGAGGTTTCAATTAAAATGTATCCAGTAGATAAAAGATCAACAGCCATCAGCAGAAGAAGAAAAGTACAAATAAAGCAAAGAAGCTGAAAAGAGTATCATTTGTCATGGGCAGGGGAGACATGACCTGAGGCTGAAGTACAGGGGCAAACATTTCTCAGGGAGGATTCAGAAGTAATTCAAGGTTAGACTGGGAGGGGCCTTTGAAAACATGCTAAAAATTTTGAACTTCATCCTGGAATCAACAGAAAGTCCACGCAGGGGGTGTTGTGTTGCAGGTTGGGTTCCATGGGAAGCTGGTTCAGAGCACAGATTTGCATGCAGGGAGATTAGTGGATAATGCCAGAAGCTTAGCACCTATTGGGGCAGTGAAGGAAGTCATGCTGGGCAGAGGGAGAAGTTGGACTGAGATGCTATCACAACAAAGGCCTCAGCTGACCAGCAGATGCTACTGTGACAAGTCAGTTACTGCTGGAAGGCCCAAAGTTGGTGCTCACCTATGCTCTATTCATCACAAACCGAACAATGCAGCACACCAGGGTGAGCTCGCTCGGTGTGCCAGGGCCTCTGCTAAAACGTGTTTCATACGTACATTTTTCAATCCTCCCCAAATCTTACATACCATTTTCACTCAACATACCACACTATTAAGGACCTCAAAAGCAGAATCAGGTAAAATCAATGAAAAAGTATTCTTGCTGTAACCACATAACAAAAGAATAAAAAAAAGATAACCCAACACAAATATTTCTTTGGTGTAATTTTTTTTTAAGAATTATTTGGAATCTTGGGTAGAAGAAAAGGGTTGGGAAGTTATGTCTTTTCCTTGTGAGTTTTTTGTTTCGTTTTGTCTTAACTGTTTGTGAGAGTAAGATGAGCAAAACAACTGAAATTCCTATGCAAATAAACTGTTGCAACTGTCCATCAGGTTTTTGTGAAATAAAACAAAAGGAAAAAAAAAAGATGAAGAAAGAATTTAAAAAGGAACTAAATTCCTATGCAAATAAACTGTCGCAACTGTCCATCAGGTTTTTGTGAAATAAAACAAAAGGGAAAAAAAAAAGATGAAAAAAGAATAAAAAAAGGAACTAAATCAGTGTTTCAGAACACAGTCATAGGTTAGGAGAATAGAATCATAGTCTAGGAGAGAAAATAAATAGATGTATGAAATTGCTGCACTTCATTTTACCAGGTCTCCCCAGGTGACACTAGTGGTAGAGAACTTGCCTGCCAATACAGGGGACATAAGGGACAAGAGTTCAATCCCTGGGTGGGGACGGTCCCCTCGTGGAGAGCATAGCAATCCACTCCAGTATCCTTGCCTGGAGAATCCTATAGACAGAGGAGCTTGCTTAGTCCATGGGGTCTCAAAGAGCTGGACACAACTGAAGCAACTGAGCATGCATGCACACATTTTACGTAGATTCTGCCCCTACAGATACATGTACATATGGGCGACCTATACTGGATCTTGCCACAGAAGGCAACAATTCTAACAATGATTAACGTTTGGAGAAGACTCTTGAGGGTCTCTTGGACTGCAAAAGATCCAACCAGTCCATCCTAAAGGAGATCAGTCCTGAATATTCATTGGAAGGAGTGATGCTGAACTGGAAACACCAATACTTTGGCCACGTCATGCGAAGAACTGACTCAGCTGTACAAATGAGGAGACCAAGTCTCACTGAGTTTAGAAATCTTGAGTTAGACCAAGTCTTACTGAGTTTAGAAACACCAGATCTCTAAACTGAAGGGATACCTTTCCATCTGGAGAACCCACTAACTCCATAACTCTGTCAACATTCCTACAGAATTTATATTTACAAAGCACCTACCCAGCCGTTATACACAGAGTACATCATTAGGAACGCTGGGCTGGATGAAGCACAAGCTGGAATGAAGATTGCTGGGAGAAATATCAATCACCTCAGATATGCAGATGACACCACCCTTATGGCAGAAAGTGAAGAGGAACTAAAAAGCCTCTTGATGAAAGTGAAAGAGGAGAGTGAAAAAACTGGCTTAAAACTCAACATTCAGAAAACTAAGATCATGGCATCTGGTCCCATCACTTCATGGCAAATAGATGGGGAAACAATGGAAACAGTGACAGACTTTATTTTTGGGAACTCCAAAATCACTGCAGATGGTGACTGCAGCCATGAAATTAAAAGACTCTTGCTCCTTAGAAGAAAAGTTATGACCAACCTAGACAACATATTAAAAAGCAGAGACATTACTTTGCCAACAAAGGTCCGTCTAGTCAAAGCTATGGTTTTTTCAGTAGTCATGTATGGATGTGAGAGTTGAACTATAAAGAAAGCTGAGCACTGAAGAACTGATGCTTTTGAATTGTGGTACTGGAGAAGACTCTTGAGAGTCCCTTAGACTGCAAGGAGATCCAACCAGTCCATTCTAAAGGAGATCAGTCCTGGGTGTTCATTGGAAGGACTGATGTTGAAGCTGAAACTCCAATACTTTGGCCACCTGATGTAAAGAACTGACTCATTTGAAAAGACCCTGACACTGGGAAAGATTGAAGGCACGAGGAGAAGGGGACGACAGAGGATGAGATGGTTGGATGGCATCACCAACTCAATGGACATGAGTTTGAGTAAACTCTGGGAGTTGGTGATGGACAGGCAGGCCTAGCATGCTGCAGTTCACGAGTTGCAAAGAGACAGACACTCGGACTGAGTGACTGAACTGAACTGAACTACCCAGCACTCAACTCAAGTGCCTGTCATAACTTTGTGTGCAGGCATGTCAGTAAACACTTTGCAAATGAAGCCCAGAGAACTTGAAGAACTTGTCCTGATCACACAGTGGGTAAGTGGGAAAATCCAGGCTTGAACTCCTGATAACAAACACTGGTCTTTTGCTACATAAAGCACACTGATGCTATATTTAAGAAAAAAAAATACAGGTTTGTCAGTTGGATGCTTTAAAGATACAAATATCAAACATGACTGACTATGGGCATAGACAGATGATAATAAAAATTCTTGGTTGAAGGAATCATTTCTATGAGACTTTAATAATACAGATCCAAGAGCTTGGGGAAAAAGTTCCTGGCTGACAGAAGAGCAGATCAGTACCAAGTCTTTGGAATGCTATTCAGCAATATATACAGAGAGTTTTCAGTGTGCAGACTCTTTGGCCCAGTAATTTTATTTCTACTTTACAATAGCATCTGGCTAGCAGCCCCAGTGGGAGCTGCTGCCATTAAAATGTACATGAAGTCACAGGAAAACCTCCATCAACACTGAAAATTAAGCCTGACAGAAACAACCAGAAAAACTTGGAAATCCCACTCTGTAGCACGGGCACTGCTTTTTGAGGTAATCAAAAATGCTGTACCTGTTGTACCTATGTAAGGACTAAAATTCTAAGCAATCACACGTCAGGTCATGCGAGAGGGTGGCATGGTGCACCTGGGAGGTGGGGCTTGCAGGCAGGAGGAAGAGGCAAAGGGCACTGTATGCTGGACTCCAGAATGCCATCATGGCTTCCATCAGTTCTAAGTGCCAAAGGGCCAAGTGGTAAGAGAGGAGAACTCTCTACCCTAACCTGACAGAGCTTCTCTTGTTAAAAGTCAGATCTGTGTGGAGCTCTCATTATGAGGAAAATTTCAAGGGAAAACTGCTGAAAAACTCTACAGAACAACCAAAAATAGAATATTAACCATGCAATTCAGAGAATAAGTTACTTCCTTAAAAAGATTTATGACAGGAACCAGAAGAAAATTTTAGAAAGCTATTTGGTATCTTTTGTAGCATAAAGAAAAAAGACATGGTAGTTTTGAAATGAGGTAAGAGTTGGGTGAGGAGGGTAAAGGAGGAAGAAGCCATAAAGAGAGAACAGGATGAAGTAAAATGAGAAAAGAATAAGATGAAAGAAGAGGATAACAAAAAATAATAGAGCCATGGCAACAGTGTACTGAGAAGGCAAAAACTGAGAGACTAAGAATTTTATACCAAGTCAAAATGTCATTCCTATTTGAATGCAAGAGACAGATATTCTGTAAATTCTCAGAATATATATATTTTAAAAATATTTTTGGAGCTATAAACCAGTCTACAGAAAGATAAAAACCCAAGAATGAAGAAGTCAGAGTATAAAAGGTTCAGTGCTAACTACTGACCGGAGAAGGCAATGGCACCCCACTCCAGTAATCTTGCCTGGAAAATCCCATGGACGGAGGAGCCTGGTGGGCTGCAGTCCATGGGGTAACAAAGAGTCGGACACGACTGAGCAACTTCACTTTCACTTTTCACTTTCATGCATTGGAGAAGGAAATGGCAACCCACTCCAGTGTTCTTGCCTGGAGAATCCCAGGGACGGGGGAGCCTGATGGGCTGCCATCTACGGGGTTGCACAGAGTCGAACATGACTGAAGCGACTTAGCAGCAGCAGCAGCTAACTACTGAAATGTAGTAAACATAGAGCTCAGTTAAAAGGTTGTAAATATTGTTATAAAACAAAAGAATTATTTTTTAAGTATTAAAATTAACAAATATGAGGCAAGGCTATTGATTATATGATTACATTAATCAAGTCCATGTATGAAGAGGAACGGAGATTAGGGATTAAGTAAAGAGTGTTAAATTCTCAGTGTAAAATGTTTTATTCCCCAGCTGCCCCAGGTCAAGAGTCAAGAAAGTTCAACAACTCCCAGGCTGACATTTTACAGAAGACATTACTAGGGTCCCCAGAGGGGAAGGGCATAGCATAAACCTACTTCAGATATTGTGAAAATACAGTTCCTTAATTCTCCCTCTTCAGGTTAGTGCTGCATCCAGTTTAGTGCCAGGATTTTTGGAGAAAAGAATAAGAAACTTGCTTTTATTACCTCTATGAAATCAGTGAAGAAGGCTTAATAGAATGAGAAGTTCTGACCTCAATGTTAACAAATGTAGCAAGAAGTGTTCATAATTTGTTTTAACTTAGAAACAAACCAATTGAAACCAAGGCTTCCACTATCCAAAAACTTTCAAGATCCAGCAAATACAATCTCCTTTTTTCTCTCCCTCTTTCGTCCCCCACCCCCAACTCCTCATACAGCAGAAAAATGCTTTCATTTTTCTCACAAGATACTTCCTTTAGGAAATGCAGGAAACATTACCTATGACTTAGCATGTATTAGCATATGATCATTTCCTTATAAAAAATACATGCTCATTTGCTGAAACAGATTCCGACTATAATTGTTACTTGCATTACTCTGATTGTCAGGATTAACAAAGACACTTTCATTATCAAATAAGAATATGCAAATCAGCCTTATTTAGGGACTTATCGAATCCAAGAGTACTTCAAAATAGTTCATGTCACCAAGTTTCTCATTTTCTCTCATCCTTCACTGGCTCTCCATTTTTAACCTCATGGGGACTTTAAAAGACATCAAATACCACAGTATGTTTCTAATTTATTTACACTTAAATCATCAAAATGCTCTTTTGTAAGAGTCATTTGATGTCCAAGTATGCTTATGGGGCCTTATTCATTAGCCATGTCCCTGCGCTAGAAAAAAACAGGAAGTCACAATTTGCTGCAATTAAAAAGACTGAGCCGGAAAACAAGGTTTGAATTCAGTTCCACATTAGTCACAGCACACTCCTGCCCTCTCCAAGTCACCTTCTTGTTTTTCAAAAATGATTTAGAATACAGCAGGTTCCTTTAAATTTAAACTTCACCAATGGATGTTCATAATAACTGCACTTGGATTGTAGTTTACCATTTCAGTGTGTGTGTGTGTGTGTGTGTGTGTGTGCGTGTGTGTGCATGTGTTTGTGTGTGTGTGCATGTGTTTGTGTGTGTGTGTGTGCGCGCGTGAGCACACTGGGGGAGGTGGTAGGGATTAAGATCCCTTAAAAAAGAATCGTAAATAGGAGAGATAGAGTCCTAACTTCTCAAGTGAGATATGCTGACTTCCTGTGAGCTGAATCAAAGAGATTCACTGCCGAAATAAAATTCTAGCCAAAAACTATATACTCAAGGGAAAAAAAAAAAATAGTAGAGAGAAGTTCCACAATTTTCTGTTCTTTTTCTGCCATGAATGTAAATTAGATCTTTGGCCTATTATTGATTTTTGGTAATAAGCTAAGATAATATTAATAGCAGCTCAGGAGAAAATGAAGTCTTCTCTCAGTGTATACAGAATGTCAATCTGTCATAAGGTTTTGCTTCAAATACCATAACCTCCAGGTGTTCTGCTTCCTGAGTGAGTCTGAGATTTCCCAAGTTGCCTGTTAGGATCCAATCAAGAGCCAGAAACCACACCAGTTATTTGAGCAGAGATAATTCAACAGAAAGGATTGCTAAACAGGGGTAAAGTGGTTACCTAGGTAACAGAACAAGCAGGAAGAGGACTCAAAAGTATCAGTCCAGTTCAGGTCAGTCACTCTTTCTTGTCGACTCTTTGTGACCCCATGGACTGCAGTACGCCATGCAACGATTTCAAGAAGCAACTTTCACTCCTCAGGCTCAGGGAACAATGGAAGAGTCCAGAAATACTGAAATGCAGAAGCCCATGGAAACCAAACTCAGATTCCTAATGTGGGGGGCAGCTACGGCAGAAAAGAGGTTTGCAGGCTCCCTGTCCCAGCTCCACAATGTAGGGCATAGAAGCGGTGACTTTGGAGATGAGAGACAATATATAAAAATCAGTCCTCTGAGATATAAAGTAATTTAGGAAGGCGCTTGAGCATCCTGGTCTTCCCTGGTGGCTCAGATGGTAAAGCGTCTGCCTGTAGACCCGGGTTCGATCCCTGGGTTGGGAAGATCCCCTGGAGAAGGAAATGACAACCCACTCCAATACTCTTGCCTGGAAAATTCCATGGACCGAGGAGCCTGGTAGGCTACAGTCCATGGGGTCACAAAGAGTCGGACACGACTGAGTGACTTCACTTCCACTTTGAGCATCCTGAGAGTTATTATTCCCATTTTATTCATAGAAAAGCAGACTGGAAAAGTGAGTGCTGCAACAGAGTCAAATAGCCAATAATAATAATAGCAGCATTTATCAAATGCTATGTGCCACATACATTTCTAAGTGACTTATAAATGTTAATCCTTCACAATAACCTTTGCGTCTTTATGTGAGGTAGGTACTACAATTAGCACACTTCTACTTGTGAGGAAACTGAAGGGCAGAATGGTTAAGGAACTTGTTAAGGCTGCTTAGCAAATAGATGAATGAGATTCGAAGACCAAGTGGTCTGAACCCACCATCTTAACCATTATGTAATACCACCACTCCTATATCTGTCTTCATGTATCATGCTGCCTCACTGAAACAATAATAGCTACTTATAGCTAACTAGCTATGGCAAGGCCCTGTTCTAAGAGCATGCATATATTTTTTAACTAAATTCTCACAGCAACTGTTTGAAGTAAGTACTATTATTTTCTTTGTTTTACAAATGAAGTACAGAGAAGATATTTTATAGCCCTAAGTCTCAGACCTAGTAAGAGGCTGTGCTATGATTGAATCCAGAGTGTTTGGCAAGAGAACTCATGCTTTCAACCACGATACTAGAATGCATGATAAGTTAAGCCTCAGTATGCAGAATTTATGGCATCTCTCCTTGAAAACCCTTCGGCTAGTTACAGTAAATGGGCCATTTACTCCCATCTTTTTTAGGCAATCAAACTCCCATCTTTCTAGACATATTCCATAATGTAGACTTTTAGCAATCAAGACTGCTCTTCCTTTCAGATTCTTGATGAGAATTAAAGAAGCTTTGCTTTATGTCATGGTCCATGAAAACAGAGTTTCACTGAAGATTATGCATTTAAGAAAACTGAAAAGGTCTGAGTCAATGTTTCTTTACGTGTATATATGGACACATATTATGTGTGCACAGATAGTTAATAATCCATTTCCTTGACAAAATACGTGATTTTTACATATTTCTGATATGATTATTTTTTTATTTCCTTGAGCCATATTACTATCTACATTATAATGAAAAACTGGCTTGTGACAATATCCAGAAGGAAAATTTTGTGACATGATTTCCTTTTCCAAAAGAATTGATTTTTTATTGTTTTCTAAGAAGAGCATATTTCTCTAAATCCTTCTAAATATTATTTATTTGCTAAACCTTTATTTATCCACAGCATCTCAGAAACCCATCCAGTGTCTACAGTGAGGATATACTTTAACCACACAAATTAAATAACTGTTTTTTTGGTCCTGATTTTTTAAAATTAATTTACTTTTTATTGAAGGATAATTGCTTTATGGAATTTTGCTGTTTCCTGTCAAACCTCAACATGAATCAGCCATAGGTATACATATATCTCCTCCCTTTTGAGACTCCCTCCAATAGCTGTTTTAAATGAAGGCAAAGCAAAACATCCTTTAAAACTAAAATGCAATAGGCACAAAATAAGAACTTTATTCAAACTAACAGCAATAATAAAAAACAAAAAGATGCAGGAAAGAATATAACATTGCTAAACACTGACAACAAGAACATGGCAAATCACCAGCTCTTTATATATGTGGCATTCATTACACTGGAAGTGCTCTTTGCAGAAAAGGGAGAAAATCCTTTATAGTACAAAGAATACAAAAAAAAAAGAAGGAGGAGAAAGAGAGGAAGAAAAAGAGGAAGGAGAAGGAGGAGGAGAAGAGGAAGGAGGTGAAAACTACACATGGTCCAAAAGAAAAACACTGCAGAAAACCTTAAGTATGCTTCTAATCTTGTCTGTGCACATACATACATGCACATAAATAAATGCATAGTTTCCCTTTTCAAAATTTAGCTCACACTGAACATACTTTTCTGCAACCTGCCAGAACTTTTTAAGCTCTGAAATTCATAACTCAAGCCCTTGAGGCAAATTCTGGAAGAAAGAGAGGAATAGGCTTGAATAGCAATCTTACAAGAAAAAGAAAGAGAAGGAAAAGTAGAAGGCAAATGAGATCAAAGAAGACAGAGGATGTGGAGCTAAAAGGATATCACAAAGGAAGCAAAAGATAGACGGACTTTTTCAATTTAAACTTCATTTTCTAATTTTCTTAATTGCATCAACATTGCACTATTGTGTGTTTTTTGGAAATTCTACTCCTCTTCCTCCCCCTTCTCTGTGGCTGGGGTAGTTCACAGCACAGTGTAGGGATGCCAACCACTGGAGCCAAATTCAATTCCAAATCCAAACATAAGCAATGTTTGCAAATCGAGACTCCTTTGAGGTTCACCCAACTCCAATTTTACCAATTCCCTTCAGGGAAACATTTCCCTTTGAAGCTTCTGTGTATCCAAGTGCATTCTGGGATATAGGTTTGAGTTTCCAGTGTGGGGCAATTTACATATAGAATGAATATGTTCTGCACCTAGCCCTCTCATTACTTTATGTGAGCACAATCTGTGACAATGTATATAGTAAAGTCAGTACTTGCAGGCATGGCTGGAAACCATTTTTGGTCATGTGAATCTAAATTAAAATTCAAAAGGCAAATTGAGAATATTGAATTAGCCCAGATGTTGTAAAGTTAATATGCATTTGGATTTCTCCAGAAATACTCTTTAGCTTAAAAAAAAAAAAAAATGGGTCAGGGGAAAACTTGAAATGAATCTGATATTAAAATGGTAGTTTCAAAACTGTTAATTGTGTGAGGGATTATCTCCTAGATAAATGCTACAGGCCACAACTTGAAATGCTTAAACAAACAAACAAAAATTGTTTTTCCTCTAAAGAGAAGAGCCTACTAAGTATGTGGGTTGGAGTATGTTTCTAATGGACTTGGCAAGTGGGGAGTGTAGTTGATCAAGTTTAAGGGAATCTACCTGCCCTGAAAGGTCTAAAAGCGCAGCTGGAGAAATAAATAAACTTGAGCTTAAAGTAAACCAGGAACTGGGAAAGGGCTGAGAATTGTGCCTGTGCTGAGAATTACATGCTCACAAAGCCCAAATGTGGGGTAGAGGTGGGTGGGCAGTGGCATTCTCCAGTGTTTATATTATCATTTTGTGGGTGAATGGAATCTAAGAAGTCTTTAAACCCAGCCAGGAACCTGAGCCCCCAGTTTTCCTAGCCTTCTGAGAGGCATCTACCCTCTCCCTGTACACCAGATCAATATGACTTGTGACCAAAATAAGACAAAGTGTTAATATTTTCAGAGTCACAGTTGACTTCATTCTTAATCCCTCCTACCGTGCATACCTGTTTCCATGTCTCCCCTCAGATTAAACTTCTAGGAAGCTGGGAGTTTGTCTCCTTATTTGACCATTAGGCACTACTCCCCAGGGCCTCATCATGATGTCACACACCCAATATGTACTCAGGAAATATTTGAGAAGAATGGACTCCATTATCATCTCCTTAAATTACTGAGAACAGATTTGGGAGTGGGCCTGCAGAATTATGTCTCCTGAGACTCTGAGAGTCTTTATGCTATACTCAATTATTTTACATTATTCTACACAGCTTCATTTGGCTGTCTGATCAGAAATAAATGCTATCTGGTTGACCTACCATTGTGAATTTTTCCAAAACACATCAATACTTAGAAAATAAATTATTTTTTTCTATCCTTTACATTAATCTACTTTCCTCCCTTTCTAGACTGTCAGTTTGGAATCCCCATCCTAACAGAAATCCCCTCATTGGTTTTTACATTATTATTCTTCCTGGACTTTCCAAAAGAAATATGCTTTTGATACCGCATGTATTTATGAAACAATGGTGTGTACACAGCATTGTATAAACAAATGTATTGACCAAATTGAAGTGTAGTTTTATGATAAGAAAAATCCTCACCCTCTTAAAAAACTATACTAAGCTTGTCTTATTCACTAAGATGTGAAAGGTGAGGTGTGGCCCCTTTACCATGTACACCATGCTATCACAATCAAGTGGTATTTATCCCAGATAAGCAAGGCTGGCTCAACATTTCAAAATCAAGTAATGTAACCTATTGCACAGACTAAAAAAGAAAAGTCACATGATCATATCAATATATGTAGACAAAGGATCTGACAAAATCTAACACCCATTCATGATTTAAAAAAAAAACTCAGCAAAACTAGTAATATAACGGAACTTCCTCAACTTGGTAAGAATACCAACAAAACCTACAGCTAGGATCACACTTAAATGGTGACTATAAAGTCATGAAATTAGAAATCAATCACAGAAAGAGAAATGAGAAAATGATTATATAAAGACTAAACAATAAGCTACTACAAAAAAAAAAATCAATGGGTCAATGATGAAATCAAAGAGGAAATTTCAAAATATCTTGACAAACAACAATGAAAACACAGCTATACAAAATCTATGAGGTGCAGCAAAAGCAGTTCTTAGAAGTTCATAGAGATACAAGGCCTTCCTCAAAACACAAGAAATAATCACAAATAAACTAACCTATAACCCGAAAGAATTAGAAAAAGAACAAATAAAAGCTATGGAGCAAAAGGAAGGAAAGTTTAGAGGCTGGTCAGCAGAAGGAAGGAAAGTTGAGGTTAGAAAGGAAATAAATTAAAATAGAGATTTTAAAAAATAGAAAAAATCAATAAAACCAAGAGCTGGTGTAAATAACACTGACAAACCTCTGGCTAAGATCATGAAGAATAAAAGAAAGAGGACCCAAACAAAAGTAACAAAAATAAACAAAATAAAAAATTAAGGAAGAGAAATAACAACTAATACGACCAAAATACAAAACAATAACACAAATAGAATACTATGAACAGTTACATGCCAACAAACAGGGCAACCCAGAAGAAATGGACAAGTTTCCAGCCCACCAAAACTGTATCAAGAAGAAACAGATTATTTGAACAGACCAATCACTAGAAATGAAATAGAATCTGTAATTAATAAAAAATAATTAAAAAAAAAACCCTCCCTGAAAACAAAAGCCCAGGACCAAATGGCTTCACTGGGGAATTCTAGCAAACGTAAAAAGAAGAAATCATACCAAACCTTCTCAAACTCTTCCAGAAGACGGAAGAGGAGGGAACACACCTAAAGGCATTCTATGAAGCCATCATCATACTGATGATGCCAAAACCAGACCAAGATACCACCAGAAAAGAACATTTCCGGTCAATATCTTTTTCTTCTCTACCCAGTGTGCTGGACCTAGTTGCCTGACCAGTGATCAAATTTGCATCCCCTACATTAGATGGGCAGAGTCTTAACCACCAGACTGCCACAGAAGATCCTACAGGCCAATATTTTTGATGAATATAGTTGCAAAAATTCTCAACAAATAATTAGCAAAACAAACACAACACATTCAAAAAAAGATCATACACCACAATCAAGTTGGATTCATCCCAGGGTCACAAAGATGGTTCAGTAAATACTAATCAATCAATGTGATACACCACATCAACAAAAGAAAAGGTCAAAACCACATGATCATCTCAATAGATGCAGCAAAAGCATCTGATAAAATTCAACACCCATTCATGATAAAAACCCTTACCAAAGTTAGTACAGAGGGAACATATCTCAACATAATGAAAGATATTTATGACAAACCCACAGCCAACATAATACTCAATGGTAAAAAACTGAAAGACTTTCTGCTAAAATCTGGAACAAACAAGAATGCCTATTTTCATCACTTTTATTCAACACAGTATTTGAAATCCTAGCCACAGCAATAAAACAACAAAAATACATAAAAGGTCTCTAAATTGGAATAGAAGAAATGAAACTGTCATTATATGCAGATAACATGATACTATATATCAGTTCAGTCGCTCAGTCGTGTCCAATTCTTTGCGACCCCATGAATCACAGCACGTCGGGCCTCTCTGTCCATCACCAATTCCCAGAGTTCACTCAAACTCATGTCCTTCAAGTCGGTGATGCCATCTAGCCATCTCATTCTCTGTCGTCCCCTTCTCCTGCCTCCAATCCCTCCCAGCATCAGGGTCTTTTCCAGTGAGTCAACTCTTCACATGAGGTGGCCAAAGTACTGGAGTTTCAGCTTTAGCATCAGTCCTTCCAATGAACACCCAGGGCTGATCTCCTTTAGGATGGACTGGTTGGACCTCCTTGCAGTCCAAGGGACTCTCAAGAGTCTTCTCCAACACTACAGTTCAAAAGCATCAATTCTTTGGTGCTCAGCTTTCACAGTCCAAGTCTCACATCCATATATGACTACTGGAAAAACCATAGCCTTGACTAGACAGACCTTTGTTGGCAAAGTAATATCTCTGCTTTTCAATATGCTCTCTAGGTTGGTCATAACTTTCCTTCCAAGGAGTAAGCATCTTTTAATGAGGCGGCAGTCACCATCTCCAGTGATTTTGGAGCCCCAAAAAATAAAGTCTGACACTGTTTCCACTGTTTCCCCATCTATTTGCCATGAAGTGATGGGACCGGATGCCATGATCCTCGTTTTCTGAATGTTGAGCTTTAAGCCAACTTTTTCACTCTCCTCTTTCACTTTCATCAAGAGTCTCTTTAGCTCCTCTTCACTTTCTGCCATAAGGGTGGTGTCATCTGCATATCTCAGGTGATTGATATTTCTCCCGGCAATCTTGATTCCAGCTTGTGCTTTTTCCAGCCCAGTGTTTCTCATGTTGTACTCTGCATATAAGTTAAATAAGCAGGGTGACAATATACAGCCTTAATGTACTCCTTTTCCTATTTGGAACCAGTCTGTTGTTCCATGTCCAGTTCTACCTGTTGCTTCCTGACCTCCATATAGGTTTCTCAAGAGGCAGGTCAGGTGATACTATATACAGAAGACCCAAAAGACTACACACAAAAACTACTAGAACTGATAAATGAATTAAGCAAGTAGCCAGATACAAGATTAACATACAGAAATCTATTGCATTTCTGCTAACAATGAAATATCAGAAAGGGGAAGTAAGAAAAAATCCATTTAAAATCACATCTAAAAAAATAAAATACTTAAGAATAAATATGACCAAGGAGGTGAAAGATTTATATGCTGAAAACTAGAAAACATTGATAAAGGAAACTGACAATAATTCAAAGAAATGGAAAGATAGCCCATGTTCTTGGATTGGAAGAATTAACATTGTTAAAATGGCCATACTACTCAAAGCAATTTACCGATGGAATATGATCCCCATGAAATGATCCATGACATTTTTCTCAAAACTAGGACAAATAATCCTAAAATTTATATGGAACCATAAAAGACTCAGAATTGCCACAATAATCCTGAAGAAAAAGATCAAAGCTGAAGGCACAAGCCTCCCAGGCTTCAGACAATATTACAAAAACTGCAGTAGTCAAAACAGCATGGTACTGGAAAAAAAGGAAAGAAAAGAAGAAAGAAACCAGAAGTAAACCCATACACCTATGGTTAATTAATTTTTGACAAAGGAGGCAAAAATTACAATGGAGTAAAGATAATCTCTTCTCAAAGTGATGTTGGAAAAGCTGGACAGCTACATGTAAATCAATGAAGTTAGAACATAGCCTTACACCACACACAAAAATAAACTTAAAATGACTTAAAAGCTTAAATATAAGACATGACACCCTAAAACTTCTAGAAGAGAACATAAGCAAAACATTCTCTGACATAAATCATAGCAACATTTAATTAGAACAGTACCCTAAAAGAATAAAAGCAAAAATAAAAAATGAGACCTAATCAAACACAGCAAGTTCAGTTCAGTTCAGTTCAGTCGCTCAGTCATGTCTGACTCTTTGTGACCCCATGAACCACAGCATGCCAGGTCTCTCTGTCTATCACCAACTCCTGGAGTCTACCCAAACTCATGTGCACTGTATCAGTGATGCCATCCAACTGTCTCATCCTCTGTCATCCCCTTCTCCTACCCTCAATCTTTCCCAGAATGAGGGTCTTTTCAAATGAGTCAGCTCTTCACATCAGGTGGCCAAAGTATTGGAGTTTCAGCTTCAACATCAGTCCTTCCAGTGAATATTCAGGGTTGATCTCCTTTAGAATGGACTGGTTGGATCTCCTTGCAGCCCAAGGGACTCTCAAGAGTCTTCTCCAACACCATAGTTCAAAAGCATCAATTCTTCAGCGCTCAGCTTTCTTCACAGTCCAACTCTCATATCCATACATGACCACTGGAAAAACCATAGCCTTGACTAGACAGACCTTTGTTGACAAAGTAATGTCTCTGCTTTTTAATATGCAAAGGAAGCCATAAATAAAACAAAAAGACAACCTTCAGAATGGGAGAAAATATTTGTAGACTACATGCCTGACAAGGGGCTGATTTCCAAAATACACAAACAGCTCATACAACTCAATAACAACAACCCAATCAAAAACTGGGCATAAGACCTAAATGGACATTTCTCCAAAGAAGACATACCAATGACCAATAGGCACAGGAAAACATATGCTCAGCATCACTAATTATTACAGAAATGCAAACCAAAACTACATTGAAGTACCACCTCAAATCAGTCAGAATGGCCACTATTAACATGTTTACAAATGCTGGAAAGGGTGTGGAGTAAAGGGAACCCTCCTACACTCTTCATAAGAATGTAAATTGGTGTAGCCACTACTGATAACTGTATGGAGGGTCCTCAAAAAACTAAACATAGAGCTGCCATATGATCCAGCAATCCTCCTCGTGGACATATATCCAGAGAAAATTCTAATTCAAAAAGATACATGTACCCCAATGCTCAATTCAGTTCAGTCTCTCAGTCGTGTCTGACTCTGTGACCCCATAGACTGCAGCACACCAGGCTTCCTTGTCCATCACCAACTCCCAGAGCTTACTCAAACTTATGTCCATAGAGTCAGTGATGTGATCCAACCATCTCACCCTCTATTGTATCCTTCTCCTCCCACCTTCAATCTTTCCCAGCATCAGGGTCTTTTCAAATGAGTCAGTTCTTCACCAAAGTATTGGAGTTTCAGCTTCAGGATCAGTCCTTTCAATGAATATTCAGGACTGATTTCCTCTAGGATGGACTGGTGGGATCTCCTTGCAGTCCAAAGGACTCTCAAGAGTCTTCTCCAACATCACAGTTCAAAGCATCAATTCTTCGGTTCTCAGCTTTCTTTAGAGTCCAACTCTCACATCTATACATGATTACTGGAAAAGCCATAGCTTTGACTAGATGGACCTTTGTTGGCAATGTTCAAAGCAGCACTACTTACAATAACCAAGACATAAAAGCAACCTAAATATCACTGACAGATGAATGGATAAAGACGATGTGGTACATATACATAACGGAATACTACTTGACCATAAAAAAGAATGATATAATGCCATTTGTAGCAACATGGATGGACCAAGAGATTATCACACTAAGTGAAGTGTCAGAAAGAGAAGACAAATACCATATGATATCACTTATACGTAGAATCTAAAATATGATATAAATGAACTTATCTACAAAACAAAAACAGACTGACAAACACAGAAACAAACTTATGGTTACCAAAGGGGAAAGGGGCTAGGGGAGGGATAAATTAGGAATTTAGGATTAACAGATACAAACTACTATATATAAAATAGATAAACGCAGATTCTACTGTATAGCATAAGGAACTAAATTCAATATTCTGTAATAAACCATAATGAAAAAATATTAAAAAGGATATGTATATGTATATATGTACATATAACTGAAAACCTTTGCTGTACACTAGAAACTAATACAAAATTGTAAATCAACTGTATTTCAAAAAGAAGAAAAAAAAATAGAGGATCATAGGCCTAAATGTAAAATGCAAAACTACAAAACTCCTCAAAATAACAAAGGAAACCTATATGACCCTGGTGATGGTGATGACTTTTTAGATATAATACCAAGGCACAATCCATGAAAGAAAGAATTGATAAGTTGGAATTTATTAAAATTGAACACTTCTGCTACACCAGAGACAATGTTAAGAGAATGAGAAGAAAAGCCACAAACTGGGGGGAAAAACAGTTAATAAAAGACACAGCTGACTAAGGACTATTATACAAAGTACACACAACTTAACAATAAGAAAATAAACAGCCTGACTTAACACTGGGCAAAAGACCTGAACAGACACCTTACCAAAGAAGATATACAGATGGCAAGCAGGCATATGAAAAGATGTGCATATCATATGCTATTAGGAACTGAAAATTAAAATGACAATGAGACACCATTACACACCTATCAGAATGGCCAAAATCTGGAACCTTGACATCATCAAATGCTGACGAGAATATGGAACAACAGGGACTATTTTTCATTCCTTGTGAGAATGCAAAATAATAATACAGCCACTTTTGAAGACAGTTTGGTAGTTTCTTACAAAACTCAGTATACTCTTAACATATAATCTGGCAATCATACTCTGAGTTATTTACCCAAAGTTGAAATATACATCCATGCAAAAACCTGCACATGAATGTTCACAGCAGCCGATTTCATAACTGCCAAAACTTGGAAGCAACCAAGATGTACTTTAGCAGATAAATAAACTGTGGTATACACAGACAATGGAATATTATTCAGCACTAAAAAGAAACAACCTATCAAACTATGAAAAGACATGTAGGAAACTTAAATACATATTACTAAGCTAAAGATGCTGATCTGAGAAGCTACATATTATATAAGTTATGACATTATGGAAAAGGACAAACAATGGAGATAGGAAAAATATTAGTGGTTTCCAAGGGTTAGGGGAGGGGAAAGAATGAATAGGCACCACATGGAGAATTTAGGGAGGAGGCAGTGGAACTATTCTATATGATACTACAAGGGTGGACACATATCATTATACATTTGTCAAAACCAAATAATGTACAAAACCATTCGTGAACCCTAATGTCGACTATAGGCTTCGGGTGATAGTGAAGTGAACGATGCCCCCGGGTACTTCATCAGCTGCAATAAACGTACCACTCGGGAGCAACCAAGGATGTTGACAGTGAGGAAGACTGCACATGTGTAGGGAGGGGGTATATGCACATTTCCTGTACTTTCTGTTCAGTTTTGCTCTGAACCTTAAACTGCTCTACGAAATAAATTTTACTAAAAAAAAAAAAGTCTTGGGTTTGAATTCTGACTCTGCTGCTCACTGATTAAATTGCCCTGGGCTAATCAACTTATTAGCCCTTGTTAACTGCTGGTACAAGTGGTATGTACTTCCCAGGCTTGCCAAGATTGCAGCGAAACACTAGGCGTGAGAACACTTTGTAAAGTGCTATAGACCCGTGCCTTTGGCTTCCTACAGAAGTAACCAAACAATTTCTCGTCATTTTCCACTGAGCAAGCGCTGGTAGCTGCAGATGTGGAAATATCTCATCCTTTTTACAACCTTCAAGAAATTAGCACGAGCGCCAAAAAAATCCCAAACAAAAGAAGATGAAACTCCGCTGGATCCCAAGGAAGCAGCTGGCACCATAAACGCTGTGGGAGCTTTGCTGGCATGCTTCCCTCTATTGTGCTGCCAAATGGTCTTGATGGGGGCATCTGGTATTGCAGTGGGGAAACCAACGGGAGAGAAGAGGCCATCCTATAACCTGCCTCTGGCCTAGAACAAGGGGATACTTTTGGCAAACTACTGTTGCAAGACCCCACCAAGTTTAAGCGCACATTCCACGATATACCCTTTGGGGGAATGTGGGGCATGGCCCAGATCCTTCAGGATAAAACACCCAGGTAACATAAGTACTGTTTTTCTTTTGAACATATCGTCAATCTCTGTTTCTTTAAGTCTCTATATAGAAACAATCTTAAATTACCTTCTAAATGTGGATATGTTTGTTTATTTACTTCGGTCTGCTTATCTTTAGGGCACTTCCCAGACAATTTTTAAAGAGCCTTAAAAATGTTTCCATTATGAAGACATGGACAACAGTTGTACAGTGAGTGCTGCCAGAGGAAATAAGAGGACAGTGACTATTTTCCTTTATTAGGTAAACCTTCATCCATTTTCTTCACCTCTTATCCTGAGCAGGCTCTATATCACCCGTTCTAGATAACTCAAAAAACCTTCTGAGTTACAAAAAAGAATTTTTGCCTCCCATATAAGTGGCATGCCAGGAAAGACCAGGAAAGGCAGCCCCGCAAGGCCTTTGCTCACCAAGTTCACACTGCCTTGCCCCCACTGAGAGGTGCTGTCGGCTCAGACATGGGCAAGGAGGCAAGTGTTCTCCTGGGCAGTCCACCTCCTGGCCTTTCATCCATGGCTTGGCACTGGCCAAGCCCAACCTGGGGTCTGCCTCAGGTCCCATCTCTCATGCTTGGGAGAGTTATGATTTAAAGGGGAAACATAGGTGAAAGAGGACCCTGGCTTTTCTCACAATCCTTCACAATTACGTCTTTTAGGAAGGACGAGAAAAACTGAGTCTGTATACATAGGGCCAGGGCATATTCAAAGTAGAACTGATGTTGCCGGAGTTTGTCCACTGGAGTGACTTCTACTTGTGGTAACAGTCATAGCAAGATGCTCCATCATCATTTCTAAGTTGCATTTGAAGTATAGACTTGAACATCTATAAACTGATGCTCAGAAACACCTTCAGGGTCAAACTGACCCTCAGATTGAAAGGATTCCATTTCAAATTAGGAATGATGTATATTTAAAAAAATATTTATCTATATATCAGCTTGGAAATTCATTTAGGAATATTGAAGCCATATATTAATACAATTGGTACATTTTTCACTGGGAAACTGGGATGATGCTTTTTTCTATTTCAAGAACATTGAAAAAATAAGTTTCACTCACAGATCTCTTCAGACCAACAGCAGCCTGCATGATGATGTCTCTGAACACAGGAGAGAATAGCTGAGAATGTTTAACTCCAATGATTTTTACATATTTATCGGTTGTTGTAAAAATATTCCTTGCCCCAAACTTAAAGGTCTACTGACTAGTCTATAACAAACCAAACACTGGGATATCAGTGAGATGTTAGACTTCCAATCCCAGAAAGGAGTGAGTCAAAAAAAACAGAGATATGAAAGAAAGGAGGGAAAGAAAGAAGGGGGCGGAAGAAGAGGGGAAGAAAAAAAGATGGAGGGAGAGAGTCAGGGAGGGAGAGAAGGAAAGAAGCAGGGTGGGAAGGAAAAAACAGCATCAATCAATATGTGTTTCAAAGTGCATCAGCTGAGGCTAGTTTTCTGACTGGCTCCAATTACTTTAAATTCAACGAGTATTTATGGAGTCCATACCATAGGCAAGGCATCCTAATGAAAAGTCAGTAATAAGATAGTGTCCTCAAACATTTTAAAAATAAGATTCAACTTAAAATAAAACCTAAATAAGCCACACAAATGCACAGGAATATCTTCATACCACTTGTGCATAATATAGGTACAACAAGGTATTATATGGGCTTCCCTGGTGGCTCAGTGGTAAAGAATCCACCTGCCAATGCAGGAGATGTTGGTTCAATCCTGGGGTTGGGAAAAATCCCCTGGAAAAGGAAATGGCAACCCAGTCCAGTACTCTTGCCTGGGAAAGCCCATGGACAGAGGAGCCTGATGGGCTTCAGTCCATGGGGTCACAAAAGAGTTGGATATGACTTAGCAACTAAACAATGGTATTATATAAGCCCCCAGAGAACTGCAGCTCACAAAAATACAAATCTGGGCATCTTACCATGCCATTTTAAAATCCTACTTGATAACGATGTAAAAGTTTAAGGCATGGAGCATACCCATCTACTGATCTACTTACCTATCTCATTTCCTTCCTTCCACCTATCCATCTATTGATCCACCCTTCCTCTATGCCATATCGCTCTAAAGTCAGCCTGCCAGTCTGACTTCATAAACTATAATCTATTTACATTTCTAGCAATAAGCTAGAGATCTCATCACAAACTAGGTAGACAATTCTAATTCTACCACCACCCCTTCCCACTTCAAGCCCCAATCAACTCTTAGCTGAACAACTGCAGTAGACCTCTAACTGTTCTCATCTTCCTTCTTTATACTTATTCTCATGTAGTAGCTAGAGAGAAATTTTTGAAATGTATCAGATCTTGTTATTCACCTTTTGAAACTCATATAAACATGGCACTGATAATAAAACCCAGGGTCCTCATCAGGACATCAAAGGCTCTATTTAATCAGCCCTACTAGCTTTCCAACCTTGTCTGTACCTTTCTGCCTCCAGCTTTTCCCTTCCTTGAATATACCAAGCTTTTTCCATGTTAACACCCCTTGGCCAGGTTATTCCATCTTTCTCAGCTTCCTCCAGTAAACCCCTTCTCTTTCTTCCTAGATTAACTAAAACACTACCTTCTCCAAACATGCTGCCTGAAGAAGGCCTTGCCCTCATTATCCATTCATTCCTTCTCTATCACCTCTCCTTGCTCATTTTCTGCACAGAACTTAGGACCTTCTCAAACTATTTTGTTTTTCATTCTCCCCTGCTGGAATGTAAGTCCTTAGAAGGATCAACAAAATTGACAACATTTAGCTAGACTGACCAGGGAAAAAGAAAGATGATTCACATTACTAAAAATCAGGAAAGAAAAGGGGGACATCACTACTGACCTTAGGGAAATAAAAAGATTACAATACTCTAAACAACTGTAGGCCCTAAAATGAGACAATTTAGATGAAATGGGCAAATTCCTAGGAAAAACACAAACTACCGAAACTGACTCAAAAATAAAGAGATGCTCTGAACCTATAACATATAAGGAGACTGAATTATTAATCAATGTGGCTTCTTTGATCGGTCAAGTACTCTTCAATGTTTCCATTTTAAAGAATTCTTTTATAGTCAGTTGTGAAGATTTGCAAGATATGAAGTAAAATGCTTCATCCCTTTAGGTAGGGAGAATGATATTTATGTCAACAACATAAAGATATGGTTATCAAAATTAAGTGCTATACCATTTCTATTGGCCATAACATTTAGCTATATTTTTTCCAAAAAAGAAAAGCCAATATAATTCTCCCCCAGGTTTCAGGACCTGAAATAATTCCAGATGACCTAATATTTAATCTTCATAAAATCAGTAAAATGATGGGTTTTTGGAATCAAAACTGGGATAAAATCCCAGCCCTTTTGCTTATGTTACCTGTGGGACTTAAGGACAAGTCTCTGAGAATCCATGCCCTCATTCTTTGGGACAATATGGGTATAATGGTGGCTTTCTCCTAGAATTAAAAAGAATAATTGGGGTACAACCCAATTATTTAAAAGTGTACAACCTAACAATTAATGTAGCAGCTATTATTGATCAACTCTTACATAACTGGTACTCTACTGGGGGATACAATTGCAAGTAAAACATGGCTTCTCCATGGGGGCAATACAGTGGTTGAAAAGACACAGTCAATGTTAATAGTTTTTTCTTCATTTCTCTGCTTAATGTAGAATTAACTTTTTAACTTAATGACACTTGATTAATAGGCCTACATATCATTGTGGTTAACAGTGAAAATGATCAATGACTATTTTACAGGTGTAAAATGCAGCTGATAAGGTTTTTAATCCTTTCTTTCAGGAGGTTCTCTATGTATCTCTTGAGAATGGAGATTACAAAAAACACCAGAGAAGTTGAGTTAAAATGCTAACTTCCTGTGTATTAATGATGAAAACAAAATGAAATACATAGAAGAGCTTATACATTTCCTCCTAAATGATAAGTACTGGATGAGGTTTTTAGAATTTCAAATCCTTATGAATCCTCTTGAACTATTTCAGCAACATATTCTGCAGCTCATATTCTGCAGAATTGAAACTAGAGGGACAGAGAATGTTGGCACCCAAAGGATAAAGATTAAGGAGTGGTCACAGAGCAGGGGACAGAGACATCTTCCAAATGAAGTGTGACTTGTGGCAGAGCTCAAACATACAAAATATATGACAAGGACTTCATGACCAGAGAAAATTTAAAGCACCTTCCACCACTGGGGAAAATAATGCTTAAAAGTGACAAAGGACAATGTTTCTTAGTGAGAAGCTTTCACCAACCCCACAGACAAAGGCAAAGAAAATCATAAAGTAAATTGGAATATCCCAATTTCAGTTTGATGACAACTTTTGGTTATAAGAAGAAATGTGTTCCTCAGAGGACTCCCAGATTTCTGAGCTGATACTTGCCCTAAGTCTAATCTATATCTAGCACCATCTAGTGAAATAAGAGAATACGTAAGGTTTTTAAAAATAAAAACTTAAGAAATGATTAAAAATACAAATCAATGAAAGAGGTAAGATTTTTAAAAGGACAGGATGGAAGAAAGTGTGTTTATTGTCTTACTTATTTTTTGAAATACGTTTTGAACTCTTAGATAATATAAGAATGCTTTTAATTCAATCAGGTGTTTGATACAGCAAACATCCTTAGGCATTGGTTTGGCATTACAGGTAGAGAAATGTTGGAGTAAGGAAGAAAGAAAAATATTGGCTGTAGAGGTGAGAATTGGGTCTAAGCTAAGAGTGTATGAATTCCTAACTGAGAAGAGGAGAATGTACATTGATGCACTGGAACCAGCTAACACCACTGGAGAGAGCCAAGTGTGCTTATCTATTCTCACTTCTTTGCTCAGTGATGTCTCATTTGAACATGAAATTGCCATGGTGGAAATACTAACACAATGGAAACTGGCAAGTGCAACACGTCAAGGTTGTGTGCCTGTGCTTGTGCGCAGTCGCTCAGTCGTGGCCGACTCTTTGCAACCCCATTGGACTGTGAACTGAATTAGACTGTTTCCAAGAATATATCTTCTCTTCCAGCTGCTGCTGCTGCTGCTAAGTCACTTCAGTCGTGTCCGACTCTGTGCGACCCCAGAGACGGAAGCCCACCGGACTCCCGTGTCCCTGGAATTCTCCAGGCAAGAACAATGGAGTGGGTTGCCATTGCCTTCTCCAATGCATGAAAGTGAAAAGTCAAAGTGAAGTCGCTCAGTCATGTCCAACTCTTAGCAACCCCTTGGACTGCAGCCTACCAGGCTCCTCCATCCATGGGATTCTCCAGGCAAGAGTTCCAGCACTGGTATTCTAAAGAAGGAACTGGCTATCAGCTGCATTTCTCCCCACCACCCCTATCTAGAGGAGTGAGTCTCCTCTCCTTCTACCTGATCTAAGTGGGTGGAGGGAACAGAGTCCAAAACTGGCTTGCTTCCATAGACGGCCCAAGGACTCTACTCCAACTATGTTTTCAATCTGCAAACTACTGATCCTAGATGGGTCTTCAAGTCAGAAGAACTTAATGAAGAAGCAAATCATATCTGGGCAAGATTTCTCTGTCCCATTCCAAAAACATTCTGCTGTTTGGAGCCTGCATGCATAGATGAATTACTCATAAGTGCTTTAGTCTTATATGAACATGGTTTAAAACTATAATTTTTATCAAGAGATAATGATCAAGGAGGGTTACCTTTTCTTAAGCTTTTAGAAAAATATTCCTAGTCAAGAACAGCAAAGATATTAGATAATTTCAGAGCTAAAATCTTATCTTATGGGGGGTTTTGTGGCTTTTTCATTTAAAGGTGATTATGCTTCTAAGTGGCCTAAGTTCATGCAGATAAAGGTGGTGTCTCCAGGACCACAGAGTGACTAGTGGCCTACAGGCTGGCACTGCATATCAGAAGATAAACACGTTGTCAATGGGACTACTCCAATCTCTACAGAGTTGGAGAGTAATGAGGATCAGCTGCCAACATGTAAAAATTGGGAAAATATCACATGAAAATTCAGACTTGTGGCTTGTCTTGGGGGAAATAAAAAGTATATAGTAAAACTGGGCCTGCATTCTTATCTGGCAACCACCAGCTAAACTGAGAGCTGCCATTCCCTGCTCTGATGCTGAAGCTCCAGTACTTTGACCACCTGATACAAAGAGCAGACTCACTGGAAAAGACCCTGATGCTAGGAAAGATAGAGGGCAAGAGGAGAAGGGCACAACAGAGGATGAGATGGTTAGATAGCATCACTGACTCAATGGACATGAGTTTAAGCAAACTCCTGGAGAGAGTGAAAGACAGGGAATTGTTCCAGGGCTTGCTGTAGTTCATGGGGTCGCAAAGAGTCACACACAACTTAGTGACTGAACAGCAACAAATTCCTTATTCTCCATGGTCTTCTTGATGCCCCTGCAACACCCGTTTGGTACCTCCCTGCCTTCATTCAACTTTGCACATGCTGACTTAAGGCCATGCCACACTGAGCTGCAAGAGACATCGGGCCTTTCTGAGGAAAGTGAAGAAAATTCATAGAAAGTGAATACATTTAAAATTGCTCAGGCCTGAGCCCAACCTGGGCCCTGGGCCCTGACTGAAGGGACAGGAATGCTCCTTGCAGGCAAGAATACACTCTACTTAATGTGCAGACAGAAAACCTGAGCTGCCTTTGGAGCAAGATGGGGAGTTTGTGGTTGAGCAAATTTATTTCTGAACTTAATGACATGGAGAACCACAAGCCTACCCAAAGTATCAACTTTTTTCATAAAAAAAAGGAGAAAGTCTATTGAGTCAAATGTTCCAAAAGTGCCTGGGCCAGGGAAACCTCCAGTATATTTATAGCTTGGATATACAAACAGGAATGACTTGTTCAGCAGAGAAAAATAATAAGAGCTAATCACTGAACACTTGTTTTGCGCTCTCTTTTCATGCTCACAATTACCCAGAAAGGTTTTATATTTACAGATCAGGAATGCAAAGCTCAGAGAGGTTAACTAACTTAGGCAAGTCACACTGCTTGTTATTTGATAAACCTAGTATGCACTGCATAGGCTGACAGCGGACCTGTGCTTTCTTTACTATGCTGTGCTGAAACTTTATATTTTAAAATGGCCCTTCATACTCTCCAACAC
This sequence comes from Oryx dammah, assembly GCF_014754425.2. NCBI lineage: Eukaryota > Metazoa > Chordata > Mammalia > Artiodactyla > Bovidae > Oryx > Oryx dammah. The sequence goes on from NW_024070185.1 coordinate 96,293,526, forward strand.
ATTTTCTTAAATATTATTGCCCAGGAGCTCTGTTACAAGTGCATAAGGTAGAGAAATTATTATCCACATTTTGCAGACAAACAGCTCAAGCACAAAGAATCAAACTTCATAACAATTAGTGACTAAAAACTAGTACCCAGGTTTGCCAAGGGTTCTTTTCATATCATCACACTAAAAGCTGACTCTGGGCTGAGTATTTGTGTCTTCCTTTTCAGATGCTTATAGAGTTATACAATTTTATATTATAGACATTTTTACATTACTTTGAATGAAGGACTTCTTTTAATTTGAAAAAGGGTCAGAAAATGAAGAAAACAAAACTTTCAGATTATTCTACTCATTAAAGTAACCATGCTTCTTTTAAGGTAGCCAGTAAAACGTCTCTGTAACTGAGCTCTATTTATAATAGAGACGAATTTAGTCTTTTGTGGCGAAGGCAGTTGACAAGGAAAATAAGTCTGGGTAAAATACTTTTTTTGTTTTTCAAAATAGTACAACCCAGTTTAGAAGCAATAGAAGTTACCAAAATGATGCCACAAACTGAAATTCTTTTTTTTTTTTTTTTCCAAATGGTGGTAATGAGGCAGAAAAGGGGGCTGAGAAAGACCAGTGGTTTAAACAGATTGATTTTTAGTGTCTGGAAATATATTGTCTTTATCTGTATATGGTTTTATGGGTAAGAAATTTCCACGAATAGGGATATTTTTAAAAAGGCAAACCTGGACACTACAGAAATGGAATAAGTTCTTATAATACTCTGGGAAACACTGTCTCTCTGGATTCAGTCATGCCAGGAGAGCATCTTATAATTTTCATTATATGTTTCCACTGAATCCATAGATTCCCAAGTTGGAAGGAGACATCTGTTCCACTCTCATCTAGACATGCCATTTTCTTCTGTCATGACAACACTCAGCCAGCAGACACTTGCAAGCCCAAATCCAATTTATTCTATGAAAGGAACTGACTTTTATTCCCCACGCTTGATATAAAGGGAGGGCTTTGAGATCCCTTGCAGAGGGGAGGGCACATGTTGGTGCTGGGCTGCCACAGCACTTTGGAGGATGTGGAGATGTGAGGCATAAAGACTAGCAGATGGCAGTGTCAGGGCTCCCATCAGACTGGGGACAGCAACCCCGTGCTAAGAAGACGGGTAAGAACAGGACGAAGCTCCATTTGGGGAGATTCTTGCAAGGACAGTCACTGAGACAAGAAATTGGTAGACTTTGGATATGGAGTCATGGTTAATCCTGTAATACTGAACTATGCTTCCTTAAAGTTAGTCTACCCTTTTTCTTGTCCCCAAGGTTGATGCTGCAGATGGAACTCCAGAAATCCCCTGACTGCAGTGTAAGAGTGGTTGCCGGAACAGGAAACCAGAAAGGTCGCTATACTGCAACAAACTGATAAAGAAACAAAAGGCACTGTCTCCTTAAATTGGCCTGACAAGGGGAATTTCCCTGGCAGTCTAGTGGTTAGGACTCAGTGCTTCCACTACAGGGGACACAGGTTCTATCCTTGGTGAGAGAGCTAAGATTCTGCAAGTTGCGTGGTACAGCCAAATAAGTAAATACATAGATAAGTTGGCCTGACAAGGACATTTGCTCTGCAGCCAGTAACAGAGAAAGAAACAGAGTTTGTAGGGAGCAAATTCACCAGAAGAGCACTGATATCCACAGTTCACAATAGGTAGCATTTACTGAATACATCCAAGGGGCCAGACATAATTCCAAGCCCTTCATCTATAACAACTCATTTAATCTTCATCCTACAAGGAAAGGACTGCTATTATCACCATTTTTCATTCAAGGAAACTCACAGAGAGAGCAAGTAATGTGCTCATAGATAATTACAATGGCATATAGCTAGGAAGTGGCAGAAATAACGTCAGAATTCACTGTGGTAGAAAAATAATAACCCTCTAAAGATGTCCATGATCTTATCCCCAGAACCCATGAAGGTACTACCTTACAGGACCAAAAGGACTTTACTGATGGAATTAAATGAAGGATCTTGAGGTGGGAAGATTATCCTGGATTATCGAAGAGGGCCCAAGGTAACCCCAAGGATCCTTTTATGAAGGAGCAACAAGGTCAAACTCACTAATAGGAGATGTGTTGTCAGAAGCAGGAGATAAAAGGAAAGAGCTGAGCCAAGGAATACAGGTGGCCTCCAGAGGTGGAAAAGGCAAGGAAATGAATTGAAACCTCCTGAAGGAAAGAAGCCCTGCTAACACCTCGATTTTAGACTTTTCACCTTCAAAATTGTAATAGAACAAATGTGCACTATGATAAGCCAGTAAATTTGTGATAACTTGTTACAGTAGCAATAGGACACTAATACATCCAGGAAGCCTACTCCAGAGACTGTATACTTAAATACAATTACATCGCCTTTCCAGTATTAGTTGTCGATATTCCTAGAAAAGACTTTATAAAAGGAGTTTCATATTGGTTCAGTGTTTTCCTTGTTTGTCCCCATAGTGCTTGATGTCTGTAGGACTTTAATTACTATTTTACATTCACTGCATACACACAGACCTGATATTCAGCAGGTCAACAAGCAACAGTTAAAACTGGACATGGAACAACAGACTGGTTCCAAGTTGGGAAAGGAGTATGTTAAGGCTGTATATTGCCACCCTGCTTATTTATTTATGTATGCAGGATACATCATGAGATATGCTGGACTGGATGAAGCACAAGCTGGAATCAAGATTGCTGGGAAAAATATCAATAACCTCAGATATGCAGATGAGACACTACCCTTATGGCAGAAAGTGAAAAAGAACTAAAGAGCCTCTTGATGAGAGTGAAAAAGTTGGCTTGAAACTCATCATTAAGAAAACTAAGATCATGTCATCTGGTCCCATCACTTCATGGCAAATAGATGGGGAAACAGTGGAAACAGTGACAGACTATTTTGGGGGGCTCCAAAATCACTGCAGATGGTGACTGCAGCCATGAAATTAAAAAACGCTTGCTCCTTGGAAGAAAAGTTATGATCAACCTAGATAGCTTATTAAAAAGCAAAGACATTACTTTGTCAACAAAGGTCTGTCTAGTCAAAGCTATGGTTTTTTCAGTAGTCATGTACGAATGTTAGAGTTGGACTATAAAGAAAGTTGAGTGCTGAAGAATTGATGCTTTTGAAATGTGGTGTTGGAGAAGACTCTTGAGAATCTCTTGGACTGCAAGGAGATCAAACCAGTCCATCCTAAAGGAGATCAGTCCTGAATATTCATTGGAAGAACTGATGGTGAAGCTGAAACTCCAATACTTTGGTCACCTGATACGAAGAACTGACTCATTTGAAAAGACCCTGATGCTGGGAAAGATTGAAGGCAGGAGGCGAAGGGGACATGAGATGGTTGGATGGCATCACCAACTTAATGGACATGAGTTTGAGTAAACTCCGGGAGTTGGTCATGGACAGGGAGGGCTGGTCTGCTGCAGTCCTTGGGATCGCAAAGAGTCGGACATGACTGAGCAACTGAACTGAACTGAACTGATATTCAGCTCACACACATTGACATGGAATGTTGTTGTTCAGTCCAGGGTGTCCAACTCTTTGTGATCCCATAGACTGTAGCACGCCAGGCTTCCCTATCTCCCAGGGTTTGCCCAGACTCATGCAATAACCATTGTTAAAATGGTATACAATTTCTGCTGCTGCTGCTAAGTTGCTTCAGTCGTGTCCGATTCTGTGCGACCCCATAGACGGCAGCCCACCAGGCTCCCGCGTCCCTGGGATTCTCCAGGCCAAGAACACTGGAGTGGGTTGCCATTTCCTTCTCCAATGCATGAAAGTGAAAAGTGAAAGTGAAGTCACTCAGTCGTGTCCAACTCTTAGTGACCCCATGGACTGCAGCCTACCAGACTCCTCTAACAGTTCGTAAATAACACCTGAGACCCTCCCTGCTGTTCTGGACATCTTAGTGCCTCCCTTGGGAGTGCCTCCCCCCACTCCCACCCTAGGCCTTCCTAATCCCTGTAGGATTAGAGCCTGATAAGGAAGGCTCCTCCCCCAATCCAGCCCCAGTGGCAGGCTAGGGCCATTCTAAAAGCTGATGGCCATGCCAAAAGCAGATGTTTACTATTTTGAACATAACCCGAGCATATATACATGCTGATTAATAACTTGAGACAGTCTAGAAGCTTCCAAAGAATTTTTACTTATAACTCGAGTTTCAAAAATATTCTTGTTATAAATGAAAGCAAATTATCACAGAATACTAAGCAGCATCTAGTGTTAACTCCTTTTAGCAAAATGACTTTCTATGGAGTGCAGCAGTGAAATTCTCAGAAACCTAGCTCTAGGTCTCTAACACCATACTGGAACCACAATGGCCTCAGTTGAAAAGCAGCCACTCCCAACAAACAGTATCAGCAAACACCTCAAAGATTTGACTTTAGCATGTGTTTCTTTTCCAAGTAAAACCATGCAGTCTCACTCCTTATCCTGTCCTCTTGGTTAGGACAAGAGAATCTGAGAATCAGATAAATACACTGTGTATAAACCATTATGAAATGTCATTAATTAATTCTTCTTTGACATCTCTGGCTTCACTGAAAAGGAATTCCACCCTCTGTGGATGCCTCATACTCTTAGTCTCCTCTGAGTAATATAACTGGGCGAATCTGTGTTTTTCTCAGAACATGAAGGCTGGGTTATAGTCTAAAACTCTTCTCTGCTGATAATCCCATAGTAGTACTGCGCAGTCGCTTAGCTGTGTTCAACTCTTTGCAACCCTGTGGACTGTAATCTGCCAGACTCCTCTGTCATGAAATTTTCCAGGCAAGAATATTGGAGTGGGTAGTCACTTCCTACTCCAGGGGATCTTCCCGACCCAGGGATCGAACCCACGTCTCTTACTATTGATCTTACCTTGTGGAAAAAAATCATTTAAGGAAAATTGTCAAGGGAACGTGTTGATATCCTTTATTCTCCTGAAGATATATTGTGGTGTTCTGAGGACACCAGGCATCCATGGGGTTAACAGAATGGATTACCAAACTTTGGAGTTATATCAGCTACAGGTCATCCTTTGTTCCACCACTACCAACTGTGTGACCTTCACAAGTCAGTCAACCTCTGAAATCTGTCACTGGAAAGCGAGAGCAGCATTCCTTTATTACACCTGGTTGCTTGTGAGGACTAAATGAGTTAGCATGGTAAAAAATCTATGATGGTATCAGTGGCTTATAGCCTATGGATCCCAGGTAGTTCACTTCCCATCTTCTCTTTGACAGACCCAGAACCTGTTACTTGTCAGATTGCTAAACAATATTCTGAAATGATCAAGGATGATTCTCCTCTCTACTTGTGCTTTGTTTCATCACACCGAGCAGGAAGCAAAAGAAGCAAAAGCCACACATATGTCAGGACTTTTAAAAAGTTCTGGGTTTCATGAACCCAAATTTAAGCACTAGTATGTTCTGCCTTAAGAAAATGAAAACTGTGCAAACGAAAAATGCTAGGTGGGGGCAGTGTCCTTGGGTGTAAAAAAAAAAAAAAAAACAAAAAACAACCATAAGTCCCTGTAGACTATAGCTCACCAAACTCCTTTGTCCATGGGACTTTCCAGGCAAGAATAGTGGGTAGGGTAGACATTCCCTTTTCCAGGGGATCTTCCTGATGTAAGGATTAAGCCCAGGTCTCCTGTATTGCAGGCAGATTCTTTACCATCTGAGCCACCAGGGATGTCCCCCATAAGTCCCATCCAACAGCAACTTTTAAGGAGACCACCATCTTTTTATTGCCCAACACATCAACATTGCTGCTTTTCCATCAACATTTCTTGCATTTTCTATAAGTTTGAGAAAATAGAGTAGGTGACCCAAGGTTGCTGCTTTTGCCACTTCTAAGTCAGCCATTTGAAGATTGATCACAGAGTCTTTCTTTCCTTCCTTTTTCCTTATTCCAGGCACACTGCCATGCTAAGATGAAAGAGAAGCCACTTTGCAAAAAGATAGGGAACTGGAATCCAGTTGTGACCCCCAAAATAGGCACGGAGATACAGAGAATGTATTTTTCTACCCAATAGCCCAAGGGAGAACCTCTTCAATTAAATACACTTTTGATATGAAGCCAGACTGCCCATGATGACCATCTAAAAATATACAAAAATCTAGGAAAAACAAGCTCTCCATCCTGGAGAGAATGTCAATGGAAAATAGTTGCTAGGCTTTTCCAGTTACCAGTAATAAAGAGAAAAATAGGCTCCCCATTATTAGCCCAGAGCTGGAGGGGTTGTCAGCTGGTTTTGAGCCAGCCTTGGGATTTTCTGAGTGCGTTACAAATTATAGGAACAAAATGTGGACTTTTCACTCTAACCATGTCCAGACAATTTATTATTAGGTTTACTTCCGAGTGGGCTAGAGTTGAAAAAGATGATCTATGTATGGATAATGTTTATAAGCTTCTAAAGCACCTACACCCTCATATTGAAAAGGACATAGACTTTAAATGAAAGAATTAAGAAAAACAAAAACAAATAAGGCAGTAATCCTTTCATTCATCAAACATTGATAATATGCCTAAATATGTATAATCTTGTCAAAAATTTCTGCCCTTCAATGTCTGGTATGCCAAAGCCTTTGACTGTATGGATCACAATTAACTGTGGAAAATTCTGAAAGAGATGGGAATACCAGACCACCTGACCTGCCTCTTGAGAAACCTATATGAAGGTCAGGAAGCAACAGGTAGAACTGGACATGGAACAACAGACTGGTTCCAAAGAGGAAAAGGAGCATATCAAGGCTGTATATTGTCACCCTGCTTATTTAACTTCTATGCAGAGTACAACATGAGAAATGCTGGGCTGGAAGAAGCACAAGCTGGAATCAAGATTGCCAGGAGAAGTATCAATAACCTCAGATATGCAGATGATACCACTCTTATGGCAGAAAGTGAAGAGGAACTCAAAAGCCTCTTGATGACAGTGAAAGAGGAGAGTGAAAAAGTTGGCTAAAAGCTCAACATTCAGAAAACTAAGACCATGGCATCTGGTCCCATCACTTCATGGGAAATAGATGGGGAAACAGTGGAAATAGTGTCAGACTTTATTTGGGGGGGGGCTCCAAAATCACTGCACATGGGGATTGCAGCCATGAAATTAAAAGACACTTACTCCTTGGAAGGGAAGTTATGACCAACCTAGATAGCATATTCAAAGGCAGAGACATTACTTTGCCAACAAAGGTCCGTCTAGTCAAGGCTATAGTTTTTCCAGTGGTCATACATGGATGTGAGAGTTGGACTGTGAAGAAAGCTGAGTGCCGAAGAATTGATGCTTTTGAACTGTGGTGTTGGAGAAGACTCTTGAGAGTCCCTTGGACTGCAAGGAGGTCCAACCAGTCCATTCTGAAGGAGATCAGTCCTGGGTGCTCTTTGGAAGGAATCATGCTAAAGCTGAAACTCCAGTACTTTGGCCACCTCATGCAAAGAGTTGACTCACTGGAAAAGACTCTGATGCTGGGAGGGATTGGGGGCAGGAGGAGAAGGGGACGACCGAGGATGAGATGGCTGGATGGCATCACTGACTCAATGGACATGTGTCTGAGTGAACTCTGGGAGTTGGTGATGGACAGGGAGGCCTGGCGTGTTACAATTCATGGGGTCGCAAAGAGTCGGACACAACTGAGCAACTGAACTGAACTGACTGAAGCTGTAAACTACTTTTGTTTTCAAGATGACTATGAATTCTTTTGAAGGCAAGATCATATTGTATTCATCTTTGAATCTTTGTCCTAATACTGTGCCTAACATACAGGAGATATTCAATACATGTTTGATGAAGAAATTTCTCTTTTGGGAGCTGTAGGTACAAGTTTTTCCACTGTGTTTTTTCCATGGACTCCTACAAATATATATCTAATAAATTCCTCCTAAAGTTTAACACTAGGGGGAAAAAATAGTCTGCCAGGATGTTCTTTCTCTTTACATAAGAGCAATGTAGCACACCATGTTTTCCTTGTTTACCTGGAACACAAGAAGCTCAGAGTCAAGCTTTAAGTTCAGTCATCACTCTCCTTACCCTAAGACTTTTGATGCAACTCTTTCCCTCCTTACTTTCTCTTTTCAATTCAGTTTAGCTGCTCAGTCATGTCTGATCCTTTGCGACCCCATGAATTGCAGCACGCCAGGCCTCCCTGTCCATCACCAACTCCCAGAGTTTACCCAAACTCATGTCCATTGAGTTGGTGATGCCATCCAACCATCTCATCCTCTGTCATCCCCTTCTCCTCCAGCCCCCAATCTTCCCCAGCATCAGGGGCTTTTCAAATGAGTCAACTCTTTGCATCAGGTGGCCAAGGTATTGGACTTTCAGCTTCAACATCAGTCCTTCCAATGAACACCCAGAACTGATTTCCTTTTGGATGGACTGGTTGGATCTCCTTCCAGTCCAAGGGACTCTCAAGAGTCTTCTCCAACACCACAGTTCAAAAGCATCAATTCTTCAAGGCTCAGCTTTCTTTATAGTCCAACTCTCACATCCATACATGACTACTGGGAAAACCATAGCCTTGACTAGACGGACTTTTGTTGACAAAGTAATGTCTCTGCTTTCTCTTTTACTTGGCTCTTTATCTTTTATCTTTGTTTTACATAAACTTAATTTTAAGCTGCCTTGAATCCCTGTTGGAAGAAAATAGGAAGTGAATAGTGAATTAAAAATAATAAATGAATAAATAAGAAAAAAGTTAGCGTATTTCTTCTCAGTGGTTTCCTATATTTGCTGAAGAAATACCCACAAGATGCTGTTATGTTATATCAATGATTACTTAATATATTTCAATAGAAACGAAAAAGAAAACACAGCATGCTATCAAAGAAAGGCTACTGAACTGGGAGACCAGCATCACAAGTTTAAAGTTCAGCCTCTGTGCCTCCCTAGCTATGTGACCTTGAACAAGACACAATTTCATGAGTATCAGTTTCCTCCTCTCATAAATGAAGTGCATTTGTGTTTTCAACACTGAGTATTACTATGTGACAGTGACAAGTAAATGAAAACAGAGCAATGTAATCAAGTTAGTGCACAGCCTGGCAAGGGAGACAGAAAGGCAAAAAAGATGATCATAGTCAAATATGATCACTGCTATACTACATAGGTTACAGAAGTAGCAGAGAAGGGAGACGTCTAAATCAGACTGGGGGTGTCCAGAGGGTTTCAAAAGAGGCGACAGTTACATTGATTTTTCAAGTCGATTGGGAATTGGCTAGACAAAAAATGAGACAGAGGAGGGGTAAGAGGGCATGCCAGGACTCAGGAAGAACACGTGTGAAGTCAGAAAAACACACAACAGCATGATGAGAGTGGGCAACTTTAAAATGCTGGAAGATAATGTGTGTCCCATCTATCTCCCAGGGTGGTTTCAGGGATCGGTTGAGTGGATGTATACATAGAAAGTGCTCTGTAAACTCTAAAGCACCATACACATGTTCAAATGTAAAAGATTATTATTAGACACTCATTTTTTTTTTCTGCCTCCAAATTGGAAACATTCGCTGAAGTAAACATTGCTGATGCATTAGCTGTCAGGATGGTGTATTATATTTGGAAAACATTTGCCAATGCCTGTTCAGTTTTTAAATTCCCAGTCACATGTGGTTTTTGTTTGAGAAAATACATCAAGCAATAATGGATTTATTGTTAATTGTGCAACACTGGAGCTTCAAGATTTAAGTAATCGCTCTCCCATGTTGATTTTATTCCACAATGCCTGTGAAGTTTGAAGCCATTTATTTAGTAATGAGAACTGATAAGTGAACACTATTACTACCTTGTAGTGATCAAATTTTGTTATCAGAGGAAATTCTGGATTCTATACATAGAAAAGTGTGTGGATAAAGACAAACTACTTCAGAGAAAAGGAGGAAAAGAAGTGTGGTCACAGCTCCCCAAAGTCCAGTGGAGCTCAGATTCAAATACTCATCTCTCTGTTCAACATTTCAAGAACCAAATACTTCCTTCTTAGGGACATTTTTTCATGATTAGAAAAATCAACAAAAAGCATTTGGGGTAGAAAAATTAGAATGGATAACTCATGTTTAAAATTCTTGACATTCATGTACTATCAGTCACTGGAGGGTTTGAATCACTGCATTTTAAAAAGTGCATGCCTTCTTTCCCTCATTCCTGTAAGAAATTCCCGTAGTAAAATCTGAAGAAGAAAAAGATAATAGGATTTTTTTTTCATGTTGCCAATGAGTTGTCTTGGCTTTACTTTTTCATCTTTAAACTCTCAGGAAATAATCAGATCCTGGCCCCGCTCCTCCCTCCAAGAGAGAATGTTTCAAGTCTTGGAAGTTCTGTTAAACAGTGAAATCTCATATTGAATCATGATTAATTAGGCCATTCATTAGCAGTTTTGGTCACTGGGATCTAATACATCATGTGGGTGAACTAAGTAACATATTCACTTACTTCCTTTTGTGTAGAGGAAAACGGAATCATAGCTCATCAAAGACAGACAGGAGCTGAAAGGTTGTCCTGTATGACATCTCATTTTATGAATGAAAAAACCTGAGGAAAGTCAGTTGATTGTTTAAAACCAGACCTTGAATACATGGCACAGTTGAGATTAGAAGCTGATGCTGTCGTCTCCCAGGGCAATCTGCCTGGGCAATCTACAGGCCAACACCCAGAGAAAAGCTTCTTGGGTGAGTGATTTCCGGCAAGTTTCAGTCAGTTCAGTTCAGTCGCTCAGTCGCGTCTGACTCTTTGCGACCCCATGAATCGCAGCACGCGATGCCATTCCAGCTCCACCGCTTGAGGGGGCTGTCGAGTCCCTTCTTCCCAGGACTAGCTTGAGAGCACCAAAGGCTTCTTCACAGACGAGGGCTGGTGCGTGGTGCGCTTAAAGCAGGCAGTTCCTGCTAGGCGACTGAAGTGGCATCAGAGCCGTGGCAGAGCGCCCAATAGGAGCAATAAACCCACTGTGCCTTGACAAGAGCGGTGGCCAAAAACCCGCACAAACTGGCTTGCTTTAGCGGCAAGCTGGGAAAAACTGATTTGTTGTAGAATTCCTGTTAGTCCCGTCAGCTCTCATTCTCTTGTGAAACCGGATTTGTAGGCACATGCACTGGCCAATGAGTCAGCCCTTAAAAGTCATTCATAATTTATGTATAAACAAGAATAGCTTTTGTTTCAGAGAATTTGGGAGGGTTTTGTAGCCTGCTTTCTTCCAGTACCATTTCTGAAGAACTGTTCCTGTCTCAAGGCAGTTCCTATAGGCCTACAAATACTTTGATGTTCAGACATCTGGAACTTATATTTGGTGTTGACTAATGAGTATTATTATTTTATTATGTATTTATACATGATCTGAAAGAAATTTGAGGTTATATGCCACATAACTCTGTATACACACTGAACAACGACAAATTCTTTTTACCCATTACACTTATGATTTATTACTTGGGCTGAAGAAGTTCTGAGTCATTCAATTGACATATAATTGTGTTTTGGAAGATAGTAATGGCATAGAGAGAATGTAAAATTGCCCTTAACATATATTGTTAAAATAATTTGTAAGTGGACAAAATGGACTCCAGAGATATTATTTCTTCCATTTTAAAAATATCAAAGGATAATTAATATGGCAACAAACGCCAGTGCTCCTTTTCAATGAGTAAAGATGAGGCTTGGTCTTAGAAATACATGTGGGTATGTTTGAAAGGGCAATAAACAATGCATAATGGATCCGACTTCAAAAGAATGCCTATTGGACAACCAGGCCTATTTCAAAGTCAAATGCTCAATACCCAGTTTGCTTTGGTACCAATAAGCCACAGGTAAACACCAAGATCAAAGGGAAAGGTGGGTGTGTGGACGGGCATGTGATGACATTACTTCTCCACAAAGCCATTTCCCCCAGGGACAGGGACGGCACCTTGTAACAGCCTCTGTTGTATATTCAGGAATTTATTTTAGAGGAGTGTCAGAGGTAGTTCAGTCTGTAAGAACTGCAGCTTAAAGGCCACCAAACAAGAGGTACACTGAGGAGGCATGCACTTGGAGAAGAGGATACTGAGCTGGAAAGGGATAAACGGCCCCTTTTTAGGCCACGCTGATCCATGCTTGCTTGCTTCTCCCTCCCACTAGCAACAGCAGTGTAAACTGGTTTGGCCCACCAGTAGGCCGTGTGGCCCTTTGAAGAAGAATGAGCACTCTGTGTATGCTGGCAGAGCAGCTGCCAACAAAGGCCCAATGGAGTGTTTAAAAGTTCCAACTTGATGCTGAATCAAAGACTTTCTAGAGGCTGAAGCTGTGAACAGGATATCCCATCAACAGGAAGATGAACTCTTCTGCAGCCCCCCTACTGAATCCTTATAATTGACTTATCTGCTGTGCCAACCGTCCCCAGTTTCAATGCCCACAGTGGGCAGTATTCATTCAAACTCATTAATAAGGGTTCTGTTAAATCTTACTGAACTACATTCTGGGACTTGACCAGGAGCTAGCAGACTCTATAGCAGGGGTAAGGTAAAAAAGACCCAGTAGATCCTACAACAGAAAGAAAGAATTCTGAAAACAAAACAAAATCCAAACTTGGTTTTAAGAATGTGATAAAATCAAATATTTCCAGTCTCCTCTCTCATACTCACACACCTTTCAGTGACTTTATTGTCCATGATAATCAGATTAGAAGATTGCTCAGAAACATAAACTTAGGAAGAAATATTAGCCTTACTTTGAATGGATGCAAAAACCTGAGATGAAGGGCTAAAAGTTGTAGGCTATGTTTTGATTGCATGAAAATTATCTGCCCTATATATTTTTAAATGCATCATAGTATTTTCCTTTTGACTGACTTCCAATGAATGTCTCTCTTGTCCAAGGGATTATGTGAGGGCTAGCTGATTAGAAGTAAACAAGAACTACATACACTGAAAGTATACAGAGCAACAGATGAGTTGCATGAACAAATCTCATTATAAATGACAGAAAATAGAGGATGTCAGCCTCTACCACTGATTGCCCTGGTACTGGCCCAAAATGTTCTCTTCCTTAGTAACTATTACTATCCCAGTGCCTAAGCTAGTACTTAAGTAGGTCAAAATACCAGTTTATCAACTAATCTTTCCTATCACATCTCCCACTGAACCTGAAATTAGGCCATGCTTCCAACTTAGGTTGATAAATTTGGATTTCTAACAAAACAACTAAGTTCTAATTCTCTCATTCTAGGGCACCTATGTAGCTCCGTATTCTAACTCTCAGTAACCATCAGTGTAGATTTGTGCCATCTCAAGTTCTGTTCTGTTGTTTACTATCATCCATCTGTGATCATATTGTTGATCTGATGATGTTAGAGTTGCCCAACACTAGGTCTCCCATTTAGCATATTTTGCTCATATAGGCCACATTCACAGGGCTAAATCCCAGTTCCACTTCTCCAAACTTGGAAGAGCTGCTATTTTTCTGCTCCCAAGCCTCACTCCTACATGTGGTCACTGCCTGGATTCCCAGATCCTACAAAGCACCGAAAGGAGTTAGAAATACAAAGATCACTGAATTACATGCTCGCTCACAATCCCTTAGCATTTCAATACCCTGGGGGGAATTTAGGCTTATGATATGAACTATTTTTAACAAACTGGTTCTGATAAATTATACTTCTTAATTATACATTGTACAAAAATACACAGAAGAATATAAAAATTACCAGAAATCCAACCAGTAGAGATGTGACCCTTCTTCCAGACAGTCCTCTTTATGCATGTATACAGACATTCCATGTATTTTCTATAAATTGGAAAATGCAAATACTTAAATACTGCTTTTTTCCTCAAATACATGACACGGATCTCTTCCTTAGCAATAAATAAGGAGATATATAATCATTTTAATTGCTGTAAAATATTTCATTATCTGTCTATATTATAGAACACGTAGCCAGCTTCCTACTAATGGGCATTATATTCTATCTTTCATATTAACAAGAATATCTTAATGTTCCCTTTTTCTGTCATTTGCGCCAATATTTCCTTCAAATAAATTTCCATAAGTAGAATGTGGATGTCAATGTGTATTTACATTTTATAATTTGAAACATATTGGCAAGCTACACTCTTAAAGGTTTGTGCCAATTTACACTTCCAGAGACGGCATAGGAAATTACATCATCTACCTATACTCTAATTATATTTGAGGTTTTTTTTTTTCCTGAACATGTTTAATCCAATCTGATAGGTGAGTTTTATGTTCATTAACTTTTCTTTGATTATCAGTGAGGTTGAAAATCTTCATATATATTCACTGGCTATTAGTATTTCTCCATTTGTGACTTGCCCATGTTTATTACCATTCTTTTTTATTTGTATAGACTTTTTCATGCATTGGTTAGTGGTCCTCTGTATATTAGAAATATCACCCCTTGTTTTACCTACCAGGGCTGCAAATATTTTTCTAGTGTGGTGTCTCAACCTTAAATTAATGGCTCTTAGTCACATAAATGATTTTTTTAATTATTAAAACTTTCAAACATCCAGAAAAGAGAAAGAGAAATAAAAGAGACAAATATAAGTGAAACCCATGTGCTTACTGTCAGCTTCAATATTAATTAATTCACAATCTTGTTTCTGTTTTAAACTCCTCCTTCTTCCAATCCTGTGCTCTTTTGTAGCAAATTCAAAATATCATATTATTTAATTTACCAATAATTTAGTCTGCACTTCTAAAAGATAAAGGTCTTCAGAGGGTTTGTATTAATATCATTAAATTTCTCATACCTTCATTTATGGTTTTCTTGTTTTTTGTGATCTACTCAAGTCATTCTCATGGCCAAATTATCTTTTGAATGTATTTATGACTTCACAGATTTTCACCTGACTTCTTTCTACAGCTGCTGCTGCTGCTGCTAAGTCGCTTCAGTCGCGTCCAACTCTGTGTGACCCCATAGACGGCAGCCCACCAGGCTCCCCTGTCCCTGGGATTCTCCAGGCAGGAACACTGGAGTGGGTTGCCATTTCCTTCTCCAATGCATGAAAGTGAAAAGTGAAGTGAAGTCGCTCAGGCATGTCCAACCCTCACCGACCCTGTGGACTGCAGCCTTCCAGGCTCCTCTGTCCATGGGATTTTCCAGGCAAGAGTACTGGAGTGGGGTGCCATTGCCTTCTCCGTCTTTCTACAGAGATGTGAACAAATACAGAATTCTAATCCAATATCATCAGGCAGCTCAGTTTGATCAATAGTGGAAACACTACTGAGTCTGTGGCTTTCAATGGAAGTGATGTCCTATTTTGTCTCTTGAGCATGATTTGCAAATTTTCCATTTAGTGTGATTGAGATAACTACATATCATGGCATTCATTTATTTTTTTATGTGTAATCCCTGAACTTGATAAGTCTTCCATTCTTATTTAATCTGTTAAATAAGAATTTAACATGCACTGGCAGTTCTTTGATGGAAGTTCTTTGATGATTGATTGGTTGGAACGGTCAGTTTACTGTTGTTCAGTTGCTAAGTCGTGTCTGACTCTTTGCAACCCCATGGACTGCAGCACTCCAGACTTCCTTGTCCTTTACTATCTCCTGGAGTTGGCTCAGGCTCATGTTCACTGAGTCCATGATGCCATTCAGACAGTGTATGGATATGGCTAATTGAGAATCTATAATAATTAATGGTCTCTTACAATAAAATATGTTAATATTTTAAATAAAAGAAAATTTTCATCTATTAGTCATATATGTTAAGAAGCAGAAGTTCTGCACATTCAAAATAGCAATTATTCAGTCCAGGGAATAAAGGAGAAATAAAAGAACAGGGAAAAATAAGTGTTTACTAAATATCATGAATTTGAAGTAATACTCATACACCTTACTAAAGCTATGGATCTCAGAATACATTCATCTTATTTTATACATAGTTGTTAAAACTGCTCTAGCCTATCCCACATCACATCAGAAAAAAATTAAAAACTGATGGATCAGAATGGAAAGATAAATAAGAAGGTAATAACTTCAGAGAGGAGGTGATGAAGCCTGTCAATAAAAAGTACACATAAGAACTCAAAGAACTAAGGGATTTGAAGGCAAAGAGGCTCACACAGAGTTGTGAAGGCAGGCTTCATTGTTCCGTAACACTGTGCAGTATTCACAGTGATAACCCTGAGGCGTGAAGGGAAAACCACGGTATTTACCACAGTCTCTTTAAGAAAGCATGGAGTTCATTCATTTTTCATCATTTTCCATCAGATAATTATATTAAAATTTATTTTTAACTTTATATTTAAGCCTTTTTGGTAAAATTTTATTTAAGCAGTTCATTACTTCATTAAGTCATATAATGTCAGTATTAATCAGTCACATTTTTTTTTAAGTTATGGAAACATAATTATCTGTAGTATCAAACACCAAGAAATCAGTAAATATTTTTGAGAATGGTAGTTACAGTAGTTACATGGTTGAAGTAGAGCTTGTATACAGTTAATGCATATGGTTGAGACAGACTGATTATAGGATTACCAGTTATGAAATGACTGCAGTCCCTTAAACTGTGGGTAATAAGGAAACAGAGAATAAGAAAGGACTGAAAGAGGCCACAGCAAGGAAGAATCTGTCATGCTTGGTTACCATATATTAGTTATAAGGAAAACTCAGTTATATTGTTATCAGAACTTGATCAGCATACATAATCTCTCAAATCCTGTTGTTTCCTTTGAAGGATAATTGCTTTACAAAATTTTGTTGTTTTCTGTCAAACCTCAACCTGCATCAGCCATAGGTGTACATATATCCACTCCCTTCTGAACCTCCCTCTCATCTCCCTCCCCATCCCACCTCTCTAGGTTGATACAGAACCCCTGTTTGAGTTTCTTAGCCATACAGCAAATTCCCGTTGGCTATCTATTTTACATATTATGATGTAAGTTTCCATGTTACTTTTTCCACACATCTCACCCTCTCCTCCCCTTCGCCCCAAGTCCACAAGTCTATTCTCTATGTCTGTTTCTCTATTGCTACCCTGTAAGTAAATTCTTCAGTATCATTCCTCTAGATTACATATATATGTGCTAGAATATGATATTTATCTTTCTTTTTCTGACTTACTTCTCTCTGTATAATAGGTTCTAGGTTCATCAATCTCATTAGAACTGACTCAAAGGCATTTCTTTTTATGTAATATCCCACTGTGTATATGTACCACAACTTCTTTAGCCATTCATCTGTCGATGGACATCTAGGTTGTTTCCATGTTATAGCTACTGTAATCAGTCACATTTAAAAGTCATATCCAAGTGGAATAAGATTCTAAGTAATACAAACTGAGATATATTGCATACTAGTTAAAAATAATTTTTAACCCAACCTTGGTTTTGTTGCATCATTTCAGTAAAATTTGCTTGATCACAGAACCCTTTTATCATGAAGCATCTCAGAAGTCAAATGTGGGGAATTCCCTGGTGGCCCAGTGGTTAGGACTCAGCACTTTCACTGTTGGGCCCAGGTTCAATCCCTGGTTGGGGAAATAAGATCCCGCGAGTCACAAGGCATAGCCAAAAAAATAGAAATTACAACATCATTTGAAGATCAAGAGAATAGTAAAATGTATTCTAAGTAAAACATGTGAAAACTTCAGGATAAACCAAACACTAGAATCAAATATCTTTAATTCTTATTTTCTTGACCATGTAAGAGAAATGCTGCCCTGGTACACTATACACTTTACAACTTCAAACAAGAGTTCAATAACCATCCATAACTCAAAAAATAGATTCAGATTACAAAAATATTCTATGTAGTTTGAAATCACAAAAACAAAATTAGTAACTGGTTCAACCCAGTGAGCATAAAATATACTCTGGAGAGAAAAGAACTGGGATTCTATCAATAGGATACTCTTTCCTGCCTTAGCCTCTAGTAAACCAAAATTCCTGATTCAAAGTAGACAGTAGATAGGTCAATCCTAGACTAGCGAGTTTTTGGTCAGCAGCAAGGAGGCACAGGCAACATGACATCTTACAAATATATATTTCTACTTTTTATTACATGGATCAGATTATCAGTTACTTTTAAACACTATCCTTGAAGGTCTGATTTCCAGATATTATTTGCTACTGGGAACATAAAACAAAGGCCCTGGGTGTTCTCCTCTCATTTTGTGAAGTTATCATTTCTATAGGCTCATGTTTCCATGGTCACATGTATGCAAGAACAATAACTGGCTAGGTCTCTGAATGGCTGTGTCAACTGTTAAGCTAGTTCTCAATAAGGCTTGGCTTGAGTGACCACTGGGGCCTTTCAGTGACCTGAGTCAACTTCCTGAATTCATCCATTCACTCAACAGATATTTTTGAGGGCCAACTACAAATCAGGCAATGCAGAATATCAATCTACCAAACAGGTGACAAACCAGAGCCACTCACAGTTTTGGCAGAACAGTCCAACACCCTCAAGGCCACTATGTGTGCAGAATATCATATGCCAAAACATTCAGTTGGTTTTTTTTCAGCTGTTCAGTCGTTCAGTCGTGTGTGACTCTTTGTGATCCCAAGGACTACAGCATGCCAGCCTTCCCTGTCCTTCACCATCTCTTGGAGCTTTCTCAAACTCATGTCCATCGAGTTGGTGATGCCATCCAACCATCTCGTCCTCTGCCGTCCCCTTCTCCTCCTGCCTTCAATCTTTCCCAGCATCAGGTTTCATACCGAACCCCATGAACAGTATGAAAAACACTCAGTGGTTTGATACAAATCTGCTGAGAGGAACTGAACTGCATGGAAATATTGCACAGTGAAATAGGCACATGGTGTGACTGCCTTCAAGAATCTCAAATCCAACGATGCTCTATGAATTGATTCAGAAGCATTTATGCTTAAAAGAAGCATAGAAGACAGGTGTGAAATCTGATTTCTGTTCCCAGATTCAACTCCTGATTTCATTTGAGGTCTACTGTCTCTAACCTTACTACAACTTGTTCATCTGGAGGTAAAGAATAATCCTTCTTTGAGCTGAAATATATTAAGGAACTATTGGGCTTTTGTTTTTCTAAGAAAAAAAATTTTTTAATAGCTGATATGGATTTTATATATATGCCGACTTTCATTAAGCTATTGTATTCACTTGAGATTGTCATGCAGAATTTCTGAACTGGAAAAGATCATTCATATAACCTATTACAGTATACTGGGCTTCCCTGGTGGCTCAGACAGTAAAGCGTCTGTCTACAATGTGGGAGACCTGGGTTCGATCCCTGGGTTGGGAAGATCCCCTGGAGAAGGAAATGGCAATCCACTCCAAGACTATTGCCTGGAAAATCCCATGGACAGAGGAACCTGGTAGGCTACAGGCCATGGGGTCGCAAAGAGTCGGACATGACTGAGCGACTTCACTATTACAGTACACTAGAACTGTTAAACACAGGTTCTCCCATGAGGTGGAGGAAGATGGTGTACATGGGTGGAGACCTGGAACCCCAGAGCTACCCTGCTTTAATATTTTCTCTGTTTATAATCCCAGGAATATTTAAAGAAAGTGATATATGAGTATTCTTAAGAGTTTGAAATCATTGAATTAGTCTAACTTCTTTGTGTTATGAAGATACCAAAACTCAGAGAGAAAGCTGACTTGCCAAAAATCACATAGTGGGTAGGCGACAGTACCTGGACTCAAATCAGTATCTCTCCATTTCTTGTTCAAGAATTGTCCAGTAGGCCATTTTGCCAACTAGTCAGGTATTCAAATGGCCAAAGTATTAAGGTTATGACTGTATTCCAACAGACTATGGTGGAATAGTTCCTGTCCTTTTTAGGACATTTGTCAAGTTTTGTGATCTCCCTTCTCATTCCCTCTGGAGGGGAGGACGTCTGACAGAATAATAATGACTCAGTTTTGCTCTAAGAAGGTATCACTACTACCTTCAGGAAGGCATCACTACTATCAGGAAGATTTGTCTATAAAGGTTCTATACTAAACGATGTGAGCACCTCACAGCTGTGCTCCAGAATGGGGCCAGGAAGCATCAGGTCCTCTCCAGGACTGGGGAAGACAGAGGTGATGAAAGGAAACGATGAGGAGCATCAGAATTAAAGCACTTCCAGACACCCGTCTGAAGCAGAATCTGCTCAACAGAAAGGCAGGCTGGAGAGAGAGCTAAAGGGCCATTTTCTACCGCCCTTTGCTCTCTAAGTGTGCTTGATACATAGTTCAAGGCTGTACTATACAACTTTCTAGATCAAAGACTTCCGTGTGAATTTCATGATTTTATAACTATGTGACAAATGTTGACACCTACCTAAACCTAATCTTATAGGATGCAGAGAACAATTATGTAATAATAATTATTGTGCTCACAACTAATGATTAATAATAAACTTCTGTAGTTAATGTGTCTTACTGAAGAGAGGTATCACCTTCTCAAACAGAAAAAAATGAAACAAAAACTGTTTCATATAAAAATGAAGATATTCAAGAGAGAACATTATAGCTAAGCCTATATAAAAAGGAAAGACCAGAGGATAATATAACAGACTCAAAACTGAGTCCTCGTTTACATTTATTAGTCTGCTGAGAATTACTGATGTCTCTACTTTGTTGAATTTTTTGATAGGCAATAATTTTATCTGGGAGTGGACTATCCTTTGCTAATTCCAACCTTAGAGCCTCTGTCTTCCCAATCACTCAGGTCATGTGTGTCTATATCTGGATTCTTGAATCTAGGAAACATCCTGACTTGTGCCTTTCTCAGACTACTTTAACCAAGATCTTATTCTACCCTCTGTGGATTTTTTGACCAACTAATATACTGTTTTTGCTAAAAATGAAAATTTTGTCTTAACTGATTAATTGAAGCATAATACAACCAGAGTAAAGTTTGTAATACCCAGTTTTCCAAGGTGATTACATCTCACTTTGCACGTAGGGCCCCATACCTTTACTGCTTTGTGTCTCAAGAGCAATAGCAATAGTTAAGAGGGTAGCTCTGGAATCACATTGCTGAGTTCAACTCCCAGCTCCATCAGTTACAAACTGTGTGATCTTGAATAAATCACTTAACATCCCTATGTCTCTGTTTTCTCATCCATAAAGTGGAGATAATAATAACAGTACTGACTTCTTCATAGGATTGTTGGAAAGACTGAATGAGATAATAGATGTATGCTGCTAAGAACAACGATGACACACAGAAAGTACTTAATTAATGTTGGCTATGCTCAGTCGGTAAAGAATCTGCCTGCAATGCAGGAGACCTGGGTTTGATTCCTGGGTCAGGAAGATCCCCTGGAGAAGGAAATGGCAATCCACTCCAGTACCCTTGCCTGGAAAATCCCATGGACAGAGGAGCCTGGTGGGCTACAGTCCACGGGGTCACAAGAGTCAGACACAACTTAGCGACTAAACCACCACCACCACCATGATCAATTTTATGCAGTTATGTGGATCATGATGACAGTGAAAGAGGAGAGTGAAAAAGTTGCCTTAAAACTCAACATCCAGTGCCATGACTTCATGGCAAATAGATGGGGAAACAATGGAAACAGTGAGAGACCTTATTTTGGGAGACTCCAAAATCACTGCAGATGGTGACTGCAGCCATGAAATCAAAACACGCTTTCTCTTGGAAGAAAAGCCTTGACCAACGTAGACAGCATATTAAAAAGTAGACACATTACTTTACTGACAAAGGTTCATCTAGTCAAAGCTATGGTTTTTCCAGTAGTCATGTATGAATGTGAGAGTTGGACTATAAAGAAAGCTGAGTGCTGACGAATTGATGCTTTTGAACTGTGGTGTTGGAGGATACTCTTGATAGTCCCTTGGACTGCAAGGAGATCCAACCAGTCCATCCTAAAAGAGAACAGTCCTGGGTGTTCATTGGAAGGACTGATGTTGAAGCTGAAACTCCCAATACTTTGGCTACCTGATGCAAAGAACGGACTCCTTAGAAAAGACCCTGATGCTGGGAAAGATTGAAGGCAGGAGGAGAAGGGGCTGACAGAGGATGAGATGGTTGGATGGCATCACCGACTCAATGGACGTGACTTTGAGCAAGCTCTGGGAGTTGGTGATGGACAGGGAAGCCTGGAATGCTGCAGTCCATGGGGTTGCAAAGAGTCAGACATGACTGAGTGACTGAACTGAACTGATGTGAATCATAGGAGTAAACACTTTTTCTGATTCAAATCTCAATAGGAAATGTGAGCCATTTTTCCTCTAGTTGATAGTTTGTGTAATATCCACTGTCCCTCTTGAACATCCAGCACTGGGTCATGGCTTGTATCCCATAATTGCCCACTACCTTTGTCCCCTTTCCTGACAGCTCAGTTGGTAAAGAATCTACCTGCAATGCAAGAGACCTCAGTTCAATTCCTGGGTCAGGAAGATCCACTGGAGAAGGGATAGGCTACCCACCCCAGTATTCTTGGGCTTCCCTTGTGGCTCAGCTGGTAAAGAATCTGCCTGCAGTGGGAGACCTGGGTTCAGTCCCAGGGTTGGGAAGATCCCCTGGAGAAGGGAAAGGCTACCCACTCCAGTATTTTGGCCTGGAGAATTCCAGGGACTCTGTAAACCACTGGAGCCGCAAACATTCAGACACAACTGAGTGACTTTCACTTACTTTGTCCCCTTCTAATTCTGTCATTTTCTCTCTCTCTTCTTCCGTCATTCTCATTGTCATTATCATCTTCATCACCATCAGTATTGAGTACAGTACTAAAGACCAAAGTCAGAAAATTCAGTTCACTGAAAATTCAAGAAGCTGCAACTTAAGAGGCAGTAGATGAGACATGGGATAAAGCAAAGAGTGAGATGCACATACTGCCTGGAGAGATCCATAGTCTCCAGTGCTGGAGACACAGTAGAGTCTCGTTAACTATGATGCAAGATTACTAAGCTCCACAGGGACCCACAATCATCAATTATGCTTCCTGTCATGCTGTCTGGAGCTCAGAAGTTCTGAGCCCAGGGGTGAGGATCAGAAGTGAGTGGCACAGAAGTAAGTCTAATTACAACCCTGACACTCATCCGACCCCAGTCACAAGCACCAAGATGGGGACAGTTTCAACAGACACTCCATCAGGATCCCAGAAGAACAAGAGGCCTGAGATACTGTGATCCCAAGGACCAAGTGATTGGCCTTCAAATATCCAAAGGAAAAGACAGTGCAATAGGACCCTTTCTTTAGTGTTCTCATTGCCTCCTTCTCAGCAGACGCTATGCTAGAGGCTTGGGACAGAATGAAAGGATTGGATGTGATGCTATGGGTCACAAGCAAATTCCTAAAAAGTGAGCCAAAGCTTTGGCTGAGTCCCAACCCCTGCCAGTGGAATTCAAATTCTAGTGATTAAGAAATGTTTTCTTGGCCTGTTCAAAAAGGTGGTGGAAGCATGGTGCCAAAGTACCACCATCAACATCAGCATCTTTAACTATAATTTATTATCCGCTCACTCAAGTTGGACCCTACAATCAAACATAATGCTTCATACATAGAAACTCATGATGTGGATATTATTTCCTCCATTTTACAGAAGAGGAGACTGAATCTCTGAGAATTTGGGTAAATTGTCCAAGATCACACAGCTACTAAGTAGCATCCCAGTTTCTCTAAAGAATGAAGACAGTTAATTGAATACATCAATATATACCCACAGCACCCACCAGCTGCCAAAATGTTACTAGTTGAGGCAAAGTTATTTAACTGCTTTTATTATAATTCTTTGTCTATATTATACTGAGAATTATTCATCACCTTTGTTGTATAACTATAAATGGTGTTGCATGATGAAGTATTAATAAGCTATTTATCTGCCCTTCAATATCTTCTGTTTGATCTGATAGGCAAAATTGATCTTTTTTCACTTCTACCTATTAAAAAAAAATTACTCAAAACTGGTTCCACTAGATAATTTTAGGATCCCAAGACTAGAAGTAAAGAGCTTCTCTGTAATTTGCAAAATTCATCATGGTGTTTCACTACAGAAATCAGATGTCAGCATTGGGTCCAGTCTGGTCTCTATTCTTTTCTTTTTAGAGAACTACACTTGTTGGCTGGTCATAGTGAGATATATCTTACATTCTGAATGTACTGTGCTGTGTTGCATTAATCATTACATAGCTACAGGGAATGAAAATAACCAATTTCCTTAATTAAAGTGTTCTGGTAAGACAAGAAATGCTCTATTCATCACTTTTCATTTGTCTTGGCTAATAGTAATAGCAAAAAATAATACCTTGAATTTAGACAGTTACTTTCTTTCAAGAAGTTCAAAGCTCTAGTATGTCTAGTATATCATGAGAATAGACAGATGAGTACTAGTGAACTTGGCAAGGAGAAAGAGATGTTATTTATGCCAAATTAAAGCACTAAAATGAGACCATAATTTATTTGATGAATGTATTATCTTTCTTAAGATGAATGCAGTGTGGTGTAAGAAAGAAAAAAACAGAAATTAGATGCAGGCTATTGTGTGTAAATCTTGGCTCTGTTATTAACTACCTGGGGATTCACACTTAAGCAAAATTTTAACCTTGCTAAACTCAAGGTTCTCACCTATAATAGAGAAATAGTGAATATTTATCTCGTATGATTACTGTGAAGATAAAATAAGTATGGCCATATATATGAAAGTGAAAGTATTAGTTGCTCAGTCCTGTCCAACTCTTTGTGACCCCATGGACTATAGCCCACCAGGGTCCTCTGTCCTTGGGGTTTTCCAGGCAAGAATACCGGAGTGGATTGCCATTCCCCGACCCAGGAATCAAACTTGGGTCTCAGTTTTTTTACTGTCTGAGTCACCAGGGAAGCTACCTATCTATCTATCTATCTATCTATGTATTATATATATAATACATATATAA
This sequence comes from Oryx dammah, assembly GCF_014754425.2. Taxonomy (NCBI): domain Eukaryota; kingdom Metazoa; phylum Chordata; class Mammalia; order Artiodactyla; family Bovidae; genus Oryx; species Oryx dammah. The sequence continues at coordinate 96,318,337 of NW_024070185.1, forward strand.
TATATACAATATATATTAACATTATATATATATAAACATATAATATAAAAATATATATCATGATTACTATGAAAATACAATAAAAGTAAAGCATGTCACCTTATAAAACATGAAGTCTTACAGCACAAATATTAAATTACTGTTTTCTCATGACATTAATAGAAAAAAATTTTAAGCAAGCTCCCTTGCATAATACACATCATCCTCTACAGTCTATGTTTAACTTTTTACTCTCCAGTCCCTTTCCTGATACCTAGCATCCACTGCAATGCTCATCAATGGTTTGTTGCATTGGGGTAGATTAAGTCAGATTTGGTTTATGGTCTTTAAAAATTCATATAAACAATAGATATGGTAATCGGATGCCCCATGTCTTTAAATTCCGGGATTTCAGATTTGTAACCTACAAGAACAGAGGAAGTAGTCCTAAACTGATTCAAGAATCAGAATTTGGGAGTTAAGAATTATTTAGGAAATCAACAGAAACCATGCTTTTAAATGCAGTAAAGTGAGAATTTTTTCAATGTTCCTCATGTATAATTTATTATTCAATAAAGGATTAGGATATCTCTAAATAAATAGTAGTTGGTATTTATATTTCTAGTCCCAAATGAGTCCATGGACTATTAAAAGTCACTATTGCCTCTTTGGAAAAATAGTTTTGCAGTAGGATTTCAAGAAGGGATAATAATCACCTGCATGTTTACATCATTTTACCTTTAAAAGGGCTCTCATATCTCTTATCTAATTGATCCTCACAGTAGTACCCCATTTTACAGATAAGGAAACAGAGTCACAGACTGTGTCACTAGATTCTAAGTGACAAGTTTAGGATTAAAAATCAGTTCTTAATTGTTTGAAAAATTCAACCACTCTAAGAATAAAACATACCATGAAAGGATACTCAACTCTAAGAATTAGAGGGGAATAAATGAATGAGGAACTGACTTAGCTGATTTTATCAACACAAAACGAGTGGCTTTACCACCACTGCCAACAAAAACTGAACAGCACAGTCAGCTCTTTGAAGCTGATCTACTCAGTGCCTGGGAGAAAGTCTGGATGTACAGTGTGATGGTCGTGGTTGGTGGTGAGGGTGGGTTGGGTTTTTTGTTAGTTTTTTTTTTTTTTTTTTTTGTATTGTGGTTTTGAATTTTTTCCTATAATTGAATAAACAATAATTTGACTAACTGACCAAATGAACTAGGTATTTTGCTTTCAAAAGACATAACCTAAAAATACAAAAGGAGAGAACAGAATAAGGAATAATGGAGTTAAGAAGAAAGTGTAATGAGGGAAACTGAAAAATGGACAGCTCAAAGGAAACAATACAGGAAAATGAGTATACATTTTAAACTTAATTCTGTGCTCCTAGAAAGCTGAAGAAAAGACAATTTCTAAAATATTTAATCCTTTTTACATCTTTTACTTAATTGTTTTCATATCTTTTCCTGCAAAACAACATGATAAAATGGAAGATAAATTTTAAATAATTACCCAGGATCCTAATTTAAAATTTATGCTTTATTTTATATTTAAAGCCTTCCCAAACTACTTTTGGACAGATTTCAAGTACTCTTTCCAAGTTCTTTAAGAAGGGAGTCACTGCATTCTGATTTACCTTTCTTTAAGTGCCGGTTTCCGTGCAGTGGGCTGGTGTAGGATGAAATCTGGAGTGGCAAATCTTTTCTGGGCTTCCTACTGGCTTCTTGTATATTCCTCTCTGTAAAGTCACAGAAAGAGCTGGACTGGGAGAAGTGACTCTCTCTTCCAAAGAAGTACTTATAAAAGTATACATACCAGAGGAACTGTTACTCAAGATTTATCAACAACCTTCTTACAAAAGATGTAAACTTACCTAAAGCAAAAGCTCATTGAGAGCGTCTGTTAGATAGAGTACCAAGTGCAGTATATAATTTTAATCTTCATCTAACCTTACAACAACCCTGTGAGTAGGTATTAGTATTCCTGTTTGACAGTGGAGGAAATTGAAACTGAAGGAAATTAAGTAACTAACCCATGATCAGAGAGCACACAAGTGTTGGAATTAGGATGTAAGCCTACATCTGCCAAGTTCCAAAGCCTTTTTGGATGTGGTGACTGCTGTGGAAGCCATGAGCACAAAGGCATGTTACTCTTATCTGAAGGCAAGCCATCGGAGCTCAAGTCCAACGGTTGCTGGATGCAGGTTTTCACTGGAATTGGACTTGATCCTAGGAGAGCGCTTAGTAAATCCTGAAGAATGGCAAATTGGCCCATACTTCAGACTAGTCATCTACTTTGCTAATCACTTTTCCAGCATCACTTCAAGCCACTTGGTTCTCTAGTCTGTTTATACCCTCAGTTTTTATGTTGAGAAGCTAAACCTAAATATGCTGCCTCATCTTGCAGCAAGACAGGATGGAGCTACAAAAAGAACATGACCTTGAGAGTAGCTTGGACACCACTGTGCCCCAGTTTCCCAGCTCTGCCATGCACTAACTCTGTAGATGGCGATAAAAATAACAACAGTAACTAGGTGAAAGGCACTGTGCCAGGTCTTTACTTACGCTATTTCATTTAATCTTCAGCTATTCTATGATGTATTTATAGTCTCCTCAGATAACAGACTAGGAAAGTGAGATCCAGGAGCTTCCAGAGTTTGAATTCAGGCTCTACCACTCACTATCTACATGATCCTGTGAAAGCTACTTAACCTTTTAAAGCCTCAGTTTATGATCTATACAAAACTCATAGAATGATTGTAAAAATACAGTATAAACTTGGCATACAAGGCTACTTGTCTTATTCAGTTTGATATCTCTTCCCAACATCTAACAGAGCACTTTGAAACAGCAGAAATTCAGTTATGGTTTAATCTAGTATTGATACATAGACTGGCTGACACACAGGTGAAATTTTGCTGAAAGAGTGATATGAAATAAGGATTTGTGGATTAAATCCTTACGAAGCAGGAGAGCTGGTTGGGCCTTCTGAAGGAGGACTCATGGGGACCATGGATCTCATCTTCTCTGTGTTCAGCCTTCTTATCTTGGACATGAATTTTAACTTAGGATGTTGGAGATGGGAGAAAGAAGTGGAAGATCCCTTCCCCTAGGACCACATCTCCACCTTTAGCTAAAGTGTAAATTTCCTTCTTGGTTTGGCTCCAGAATGTTTTCTCTACTTCCTTTAATACCTAATAAATCATCCTCTCCAGACCAATGACTTCCTATGCCTCAAAATACCTTCTGGCTTTCAGACCTCTGCTGATTCTATCCTACTTATCTGAAACACACTTTCCACCATCTCTTCTGATCAATCATTTAGATTCTCTTAGAGCCCAAATGGCATTTCTTTTAAGGATCTTCCTGCATTTTAACAGAGTTAACTGGACTAACCCAGCTCACTTAGCCTGGGGTTACAGTGAATACTCAACCCACAACGGCCCCACCCAATCATACAGATGCATGCTCCCACAGACACATGCCCAAGGAAGTAATTTTGTCTTACTCCTCTCTGTACCCACAACTTCTACTGAGGTTGGCCCAGGATAATTTTTATATATGTGGATGAAATAACATGGGATGTAATCAGAACCTCTTGTCCGTAACCTCTGCAGTGGACCATAAATCAGGATGTGTGTTCCCCGATGGACTGCCTTTATGTTCTCCATCCCCTTCAACCTCTGCTTTAAGTATTAACACATTCAACATGGCTGAGAAGTCCCCTCCATTATAATGGAAACTGGCTTGGGTTAGAATTGTTTCAGTAGTGAAAATAGGAAGATTATTGATGAATCATCCCCCTTAGACACAATACGGCCAAGCTTAGGACACACCCAGGGTCAGAGGAGCCTGGTGGGCTGCCGTCTATGGGGTCGCACAGAGTTGGACATGACTGAAGTGACTTAGCAGCAGCAGCAGCAACAGCAGGACACACTGAAAGGGAACTCTATACTTATCCACACCTAAAAGAGAAAATGTCCACTGGGTCTTCATCCACCATCTCTTTCTATGATTCTTGGGTCTGGTTTCATGAGAAGTGTTGCAGGGATGTTTTATACTGACATTAAGGTAGAATGTGGTCAGAACAGGCCATAGTAACTAAAAGGCAAGCAGTGAGGTTGCAGCATCAGGTCCTGAAGTCATAGCTGGAAACATAAACTGGTCTAACAGGCAAAGAAGACTTCACTGGGGGAATGTGGTTGGGAGAAAAGTGGAGAAGCCCCTCCCTAAACCCCTATATCCTTCTTCCCTCTGACCTTAGCCTCAGCTTGTCACCCAAGCAGCAAAGAAGGCTGGTTAGAGAGAAGCTTGCACTCAAGGCAGATGCTGCAAGTCATGAGTATTTACACGACACCAGAGGGGATTGTGGCCTTCACTTACATAAGGGAAGAGGAACTATGGGACGAGAAAGACAAGGAGAGGATACTGGCATTTGGAAAAGGAGATGTTAAAAGTCAGAGGGATTACAGGAAGGAGGAAGATTGAACGGTATCAGGAAGGACAAAGTGCCTCTAAGGCACATAAAGGACAAGCCAATCCTGGGAATCTCCAGAGTAAGTATGGTTGGCCTGGGCAGGCAGCTCCATACTTCTCTACAACACTGGGACTGATTCTCTACCTAAGGCTCTGAGTGGTTTGGATTTATCACTGGAACTTTGCACAAAGCTGCATAAATCTATCTGGAGTATATCTGTGTGCTTCAGAGAGCAGAAGAAGCAAAGGCAGGCACTGAAATAAGAAGGAAACAGTCTTATCTCACTCGCCCTGATCTTTTATTACCTATATCCTTGCCTACAGTGGCCATGATGGCTACATTAGCTACCTTCCTGGTGGGCTCCTCTGGGGAGTAAAGTCATCCTCGCCACTCCAGTGGATTATGGGACTTGAGAAGACAATTTTCATTCTTAAGAGCTGAGTTTCCTCCAATATGAAATGATAAACCTGGACCAACTAAGTTCAAAAGACCTATATGAAGCTTCAGTTCTACCTGTAATTCTTTTTCTAAAAATTTATTTATTTTCATTGGAGGATAATTATTTTACAATACTGTGACGGTTTTTGCCATACATCAATATGAACTGGCCATAGGTATACATGTATCCCCTCCATCCTGAATCCCCCCAACTACCTCCCTTCTCCACTTTATCCCCCCAACTACCTCCCTTCTCCACTTTATCCCTTTGGGTTGTCACAGAACACTGGTTTTGGGTGCCCTGCTTCATGCCTTGAACTCACATTGGTCATCTATTTTACATATGGTAATGTAATGTTTCAATGCTATTCTCTCAAATCATCCCACCCTCTTCTTCTCCCACTGAGTCCAAAAGTGTGTTCTTTACATCCAAGTTGCCTTTGCTGCCCTGTATGTATGATCATCACTTCATGGGAAATCGATGGGGAAACAGTGGAAACAGTGTCAGACTTTATTTTGGGGAGCTCCAAAATCACTGCAGATGGTGACTGCAGCCATGAAATTAAAAGACGTTCACTCCTTGGAAAGAAAGTTATGATCAACCTAGACAGCATATTCAAAAGCAGAGACATTACTTTGCCAACAAAGGTCTGTCTAGTCAAGGCTGTGGTTTTTCCAGTGGTCATGTATGGAATGTGAAGAAGGCTGAGCGCCAAAGAATTGATGCGTTTGAGCTGTGGTGTTGGAGAAGACTCTTGAGAGTCCCTTGGACTGCAAGGAGATCCAACCAGTCCATTCTGAAGGAGATCAGCCCTGGGTGTTCTTTGGAAGGAATGATGCTAAAACTGAAACTCCAGTACTTTGGCCACCTCACGCGAAGAGTTGACTCATTGGAAAAGACTCTGATGCTGGGAGGGCCTCAGGGCAGGAGGAGTAAGGGACGACAGAGGATGAGACAGCTGGATGGCATCACCAACTCGATGGACATGAGTTTGAGTGAACTCCAGGAGTTGGTGATGCACAGGGAGGCCTGGCGTGCTGCGATTCATGGGGTCGCAGAGTCGGACATGACTGACCAACTGAACTGAACTGAACTGATGTATGATCGTCGGTACCATCTTTCTAGATTCCATATATATGAGTTTTCCTACCAGAGTCCACTGTTCCCTTTTTCTGTCTTTTCTATTTTAGACTCATACATTGCCAGAGATAGAAACTATTATTTTCCTTACAGTAGATATAAGGTGAGACAATATGCCAAGACTGGAGATGAGGAGGGAGAGAGAGAGAAACATTCCTAATCAAGATGCTGCTACTGCTAAGTCGCTTCAGTCATGTCCAACTCTGTGCAACCTCATAGATGGCAGCCCACCAGGCTCCACCATCCCTGGGATTCTCCAGGCAGGAACAATGGAGTGGGTTGCCATTTCCTTCTCCAATGCATGAAAGTGAAAAGTGAAAGTAAAGTCGCTCAGTCATGTCCGACTCTTCTCGACCCCATGGACTGCAGCCTACCAGGCGCCTCCATCCATGGGATTTTCCAGGCAAGAGTACTGGAGTGGGGTGCCATTGCCTTCTCCGTAATCAAGATGAATCAGCTGCAAAATTTATTGGGCCCTGTGCAAATTGAAAATGTAGGATCCATTGTTCAATAATTACAAATTTCAAGATGGCAATGACAGAGCATTAAGCCAAACTCAGGGCTCTTTTGAGTACAGGGACCCATGTAACTGCACAGGTCAGTGCCCAGGAAGCAGCCTAGTTCCTAATGTCATGACCTCTCTTCTATGGCACGCTGACTGCTTTCTGCCTTCCCCATCCCCAGTCTCTATGAGATTATAAGTAACAGAGAAATAAATGTCATTTCAATTTTGAAAGACTATGACTGCATTCTTGAGGGAAAGCTATTCAATCCCTGAAAAGAAAGCCAAGGGAGAAAAAGAGTTGAAGAATATCTCCTCTATTTTTCACCCTCTCCAAAGCTCTCTTCACTTCTAAGACACTACCCTGTGAACAGAAAACAAGGTTAGAATCTGGAATTCAATGGGAATGAGAAAAATCATAAATTGGGCTTTCTGAGTAAAAGCCAGTATGTTACAAGAGGTGAATGGCAGGGACTACACCTCACCTTAAGGAACAGCTTCGGACAGTCCTTATTTCTCAATGCTGACAGGGTTACTAAGAACAACCATCCACATACAACAAGACAAAGTTAAGTGACGTTGACACATCATTCTGCTCTTAGGGTCACCGCAGCACTGATAGACACAAATGAGTTGCTGCATTGAAAAGGCCAGGGTATGAAAGGTTGGTTGATATGAAGCTTTCTTGCTGTTGTTCAGTCACTAAAGTGTGTCTTTGCAACCCCATGGACTGCAGCACGCCAGCCTTCCCTGTCCTTCACTATCTCCCAGAGGCTGCTCAAACTCATGTCCATTGAGTCAGTGATACCATCCAACCATCTCATCATCTATCACTTCCTTCTCCTCCTGCCTTCAGTCTTTCCCATAATCAGGGTCTTTTCCAATGAGTCAGCTGTTCACCTCAGGTGGCCAAAGTACTGGAGCTTCAGCTTCAGCATCAATGAATATTCAGGGTTGAAAAATGAATACTGTTAAATGAATATTAAACATTTCACTCGGGTTAAACAATAAATATTTGATACTCTTGCTGTCCAAAATCTTTACAAAAAGACTTCTGTCCAGAATCTTCTCTAGCACCACAGTTCAAAAGCATCGATTCTTGGCACTCAGCCTTCTTTATGATCCAACTCTTACATCCGAACATGACCACTGGAAAAACTATAGCTTTGACCATATGGACATTTGTAGACTATGATGCTTGGTATGCACCAAAGTTCTGACAAAGATAAAGCTAAAGGCACCACATGCTGACTATCAACAGAAGTATAAAGGGCAGGGTGAGAAAGGTAAAAATATATCCTATGCTGTGCTGGGGGTGGAGTGCAGGAAAAAGGGTATTCTTATTCTCTGTTTTAAGCCTTTCACTGTAACTAGGAAAGAGTAACAAAGAGGAGGAGAGTTGTAAGTCAGGATGGCGAAGGATCTCAGAAAAGCACCACTGAAGGACTGGTTGAAGGAGAAAGGAGCTTTTCACCTGAAGAAGAAGAGAGTCAAGGAAGTCTTTGTGTGGGAGCTTTATTCAGCATAGTCAGTGCGGCTTCAGAAATCAAAAGACTTGGTGTGGCTGGAAGACAGGAAGACAGGAGGAGCCCCTGTTACTGGAAGTGAAGGCAACGAGCACCTGAGAATGCTATGCAAATTGGAAGTTCCACTGGGTGGGACCTCGGGTTCTCTTCCAAGTCTATGAACTCCTGGGAATCAAACACATAAAAAGATAGTAGGTGTCCTGAGTCTTGAGGTGATGTATTTCACAACCAAAATCAACATATTTAAAATATTTCATAACTTCCAGGATGGTAAGGGAAAGGGGAACACCGGCATCTACAAAGAGTTAAGCGGAACATGGGTTGGGTTGGACACTTTACAAATACCTTCCGGAGTGAAGAGATGCCTCAGACACTGCTGCAGGCACTTGATAGGTACTGGCTAGGACGAGGGCCAGGACAGAGCTTGGGCGTAATACTGAGTAAGTCATCCTAAGGTTACCTAAAGCTGGCCTGGAATGAGAGAGCAGTGGCTGTTCTCCAAAGACATTTTCCTTGACCAGTCTTGAGCACAGATTAACATCAGCAGCATCTTTTGACTATGATAAGATAGAAAGAAATCTTTTTTTTTTTTTTTTAAACACAAAGCTTAGGTCCTGCTGTCTTTTATAATCAGAGGGTTTTTGTCAAGCTAGTCTGATTCCCTGTTTGTTTTCTTTGGATTACTCCACCCTGCCATGGGAAAATTAACTCTTTGGCACATCCACAGGTACACAATCCTACAGACATCCGCCCCCGATCACATCCTCAGGAGCCCCACTGAGGCTACCAGGTTACAGGAAGGGCTTAAAGTCCAATTAGAGTCTAATGAGCTGTGCTAATTGAGATTATTCTTGCAAAGTGGCTAAAATTCTAATGAGTTGGCCTTAAATGGAACCTTCAGTCAATGTTTACTCTGGCTCTGCCCCAGCGAATTTGTAAGACAAATGCAATATCTCTGTCCTTGCCAGCCTCAGAGAAAGTAGGAGATAACATTACTGGACGCCAGAAAATCATAAGCATTAATCATCATTTTAGGCTGCTAAAAATGCTGTCAGCTACTGATACAAAAACTGATATCAAACACAATGGACGTTTTCTAGGAAAGAAGCACCCACCATGTGCTAGATTCTGAATTAGGGGTATCCAGAAGTCAGGGCAAATACAAATGGATACTTGCCTGATATGATCAAATTTCCAAAAACAACAGTTGTGTTTTGGGGAGGTGGGGGAGATAACAGGGGAGAGGGTGGTAGAGATGTTCAACTCTTCCTCCTATCAAGCACCAAAATCTTTACAGCAAGAACTGGGATCCATTCACTCCAGATCATTAGCTACAGTAACACCTACAGGGAATTTTTTAAATGGAGGGCTTCAAAAAGACAATGTAAAGAGTATACAAAGCTGATGGGAGTGAGTAGTATATGCAGATTACAAACTAGATGACTTGGTTATGAATATATGCATATACATTTTTATCTGGCAGTAGCCCCCAGTGAGGCAATGGAGAAAATATGAGCATCACTGATCATGGCCTTTGGAGTCACAGACAAGGAATGAGTTAAGTACCTGCTTCTTTACCCCTCAACCTAGAAGAGACACACATGGTATCAAACTTCCTAAGAGGATTCCTTCAAAGGCTCTCTCACTTGGATTGAAATCCATGGGATACAGACAACTCTCTCCAGTGAAATCCATCACTCTCCTGGACATTCAGCTTCCACATTTTATATAGCTTAGAAAGGGACTTAGCTAACATCAACAGAACCAGATCTATAGTTGCTCAGATGGTATGGCAGAGATATCTGGTACCTTGCTTTAGGAAAGGTACCTATTATGTTTTTCTTCTCCTTTGGGATTTTTGCTAAAATTACAAGGGAACTGGAAGAATCACATTTAACATCCTGTTGTAATAATTAAGTTCCCCTTATTAGTCAGAGTTCTTGGCTAAAACTATAAGACCCTCCATTGAATTTAAGCAGAAAAGATATTTACTGAAATAGTACTCAGAACCTCTGAAGAAAGCCTGGGGTCCAGTTTGGAGTCTACCTGCCAGGAGCAACATATTCGTACTCCAGTAAAGGTATCTCAGCTATAAATAGACACCATGACTTGCACCACCAACCATAGGGCCCAGACAGAAATAGTCAGCAACTGCTGAACCTGAAAACAGATGCCACATCATCACTTGCACTAAAAAAGAAAAGATGGAGTTCTTACAGCAGCTGATTCTCAGATTGCTCCAAATAAAATGAAATCTCACATGATTAGCTCTGGCTCACAGAGCTTGTAGTCATACACGTATGTCCTGAAAATGCTAGTTTCTTCCTTGAGGAAGCAAAATTTATAAAGATATTCCCCTAGTATGAGAATGGTATTCAAAGTTGCTGAGCATTATAAACAGGGCAAACACCCTTTCATACATCTTAACAAATGAGACACTTAGGGCCAGAAATTTTAGAAGTGGGGTCAGATTTCACCTCAAACATTTTTCCTGAGGCAGACTTTCTAGGATGGATCCTCCTTTACTATGGCTAAGATAGTTTTAACAGCTCAGTCTGTCCTTGAAACGGACTTTATTTTCAGTTACCTATTTTCTTACAGTTATCACATTAAAAAATGACCTGGTATTCAAAAATGATATCTGAGATTTTATTTAGCTTTGTATTCATCAAAAACAAAGATCATTTTGTCTATATACCAATAATTATTATAATTATCAAATTGGAGTAAATGCAGTGAGAGATAACCACAGTTTAAAAGCTACAGGAGTTTAGAGATGGGAAATTATCTAACTGAAGAAAGAACAGAGGGCTTCAAATAGAAGCACTATCTGTGCTGACTATGAAAGACAAGTAGAATTTCAACAGGAGAAAAAGGTTAAGGGCATTCCAAGTAGAGGGGAAGGTGTGAACCAAAGAAGTAGCAGCTGATGGTGGGTAAAGAGGCCCAATGGAAGGAAAGACTGCAAACATCAATCAAGGACCTTGAACAGCATGCTAGTAAGTTCAGCCCCATTCAATAAACACCAGGAAGTCCTGACTGAACTACCATGTTTGGTCAGCAGACTAAACTATCAGATCTGTGCTTCAAAAAGACAAATCAGCATGTTAAGTGCCCTGTGGGCTAAATAAGAATAGAGAGGACTATAGATCAGATCTGAAATAAATCTCACCAGTTTCACCAGGAACAATTTTCTGAAAAATACATATATATTTATCTGTGCCAGCTCTTAGCTGTGGCACGCAGGATCTTCAGTCTTTGTTGTGGCATATGAAGTCTTTAGTTCTAGCATGTGAACTCTTAGCTATGGCATGCAGGATCTATTTGCCTGACTAGGGATCAAACCCAGGGTTCCTGCATTGGGAGTCTTAGCCACTGGACTACCAGAGAAACCCTCCCATTTTCTACAAAATACTCTCATCATATAGAAACAATATCCAAGATCAGATAGGATTTTTTTTTTTTTTTTTTTAGATAAGAGAACTGCTTTCAACTAACTTCGCAAAGTCTAAACCATTTAGATATATTTTGATGCAGGAACTATGCCAGACATTTTAAGTTGCCATCACTGTTAATTCCTGGGCCATGAAATTATCAAATGTTACTGTTATGAAGATGTTTTAGAAACTACCTTGTCCAATTCCTTCAGATGAAGGGTAGGAAAAACAAGGTCCAGAAAGAAGCCACTTGGGCTTGTGCAATAGAATAAGACATAGTGTGTCAATTACAGGACCGTTGAGTGAATGAAGAATGAATTCTCCTGTTATCATCATTCCAAAGATAGGGACAAGCATTCTTTTTCACACAGGGCCAGACAATACAATGTAGCCCAATGTCAAATTCCAGATTCTCCACTTACTCCCCAAGTAAGCACTTTACCATTTATGCCTCTATTTTCTTTTCCCTAAAAGGAGCAGGGGAGATTATAAGAATATCTTCTCCACAGGGTTGTTGTGAGTACTGGACTAGCTAATTTACATAAAGTTGTTATAACAGTGTGTCTTCTACAGAGTAAGTCCTCCATAAATGTTAGTCATGTTAATATTTAGTGTAGACTCATCACTACAACTCAGGTGATGGATCTTAAGACGTATGCTGATGAACTGCCATGTATCTGGAGAAGCTAGGCCAAGACATTGAAGAATCTGTAAAACAACTCAGGCAAAGAACAGTAGAGGGAATTGAGGTATGGAAAGAGAAATATGGAGGAGGGAACCTGACAACTGTCTTCAAAAGCTGAACTTGTATCATAGCAGAAGAGGGCATAGATTTTTTTTCTCCTATTGTCACTTGAAGAGGAAGAATTAAGAACAATGGAAAAGAGTGAAGCAAACTTCTATTTATAGAAATAATTTCACAAGTAGAGCTCTTCCAGAGTAGGAATAGTTACTTTAACCAATAGGAGGTCTTCTATCAATACACATGGCCAAGGCCTGAAAGCCTGGCAGAATGGTATCCAAATATCAAATGGTCTGGTTTGGGATGCCAGTCTGCCCTACACTATGTCTCAGTCTCAGAAACAAGTTTAAAACGTTGAGTGTTACCATTTTATGGAACAAACAAAATAGGAAGATAATTAAGTAATAGAACTGTAAATAGTTTACAAAGTAATTTCATCTTCAGTGTTCCATTGAAACCACATCCTGCAGCGATTGTTAAGTCTTTTTCCCATTTTGTTGGAGGAATCTGTGACCTGGAGAGGTGAAATGATATACCAGAGTTCACACAGTGAGTGTCTTCTAACTACAGTTGCAGAGGTCTTTCTCTTGCTGTATAAGTGTGACCTTGCAAAGGTCATAAGTGAAGTTAGTCTTCTAAGTAGGGCACAGGCCAGACAATAGAATCAGGTAATATGGCCGTAAGCTCACAAAAAAAATTACACATAAGAATTCTAGGGTCTTCTAGGTTGGAAGGCTTCTGCAGCACTTTGGAATTTTGGCAGAAAAAGAATCACCTTTATAAAACTGTATCTTAAAAAACATAGAGGCTTCCCTGAGGGCCCAGTGGTCAAGAATCTACCTGCCAATGCAAGAGACATGAGCTTGATTCCTAATTAGGGAAGATCCCACATGACACGGAGCAGCTAAGCCTGTGTACCCCAACTATTGAGCGTGTGTTCTAGAGCCTGGGAGCCATAACTATTGAGCCCACATACTGAAGTCCGCATGACCTAGATCGTGTACTCTGCAATGAAAGAAGCCACCACAATAAGAAGCCCACACACTGCAACTAGAGAGTAGCCCCTACTCCCCACAACTAGAGAAAAAGGCCTGTGCAGCAACAGAGACCCAGCACAACCAAAAACAAATAAAACAGAATAAAATAAAACAAAGGGAAATCTACTTTGTATGCAAAGCAATCATTCAGAATAAAACCTAGTGATGGAATTCTTAATATAACTTAAATATTCAATTATGAAGTTTTAAGCAAGCTAGGGCATTGCTGACTGTCTTTTCAGTAACAGATTAATTTCAACATATTACATAACAAACTAAATTGGCTCTCCACTTCCCAGGACATAAAAAATTTCAGTTTGCTTGGATTTCAAATATCATTCACACAAAGAAATTATGCTTACAGCTCATGAATAAAGAAATAACATCACAAAGTTCTTTCAGCTTATAGTATACTTTTCCATCAATCATAGCATTTAAATTTACAACAATACTGTGCAGTACATATTATTATCATGCATTACATGTATTCTTAACTTCATGGTCAAAGACCCAAAAAGTTGCCTTGTGCAAGGTCACCCGGATAACGAGGCCAAAATCATGGCACTAAAACCTGCTGAGTCCAAGTTTAATGTTTCTCTCACCACAACAGAGCTCTGGCACCAGCGATATGAGCTACCTTGACCAACCTCAGTTAGACACCGGAAACTACTCAACCTCCAGTGGAAGTCGGGTCAGGGTCCCATGGCTCTCTCGGTCCTTTGGCCTGGTTCCTGTAGCATTCACCTCACTGGGGTTCTGCTGCCCTACCCAGGGGAACAAGATTGGTCTTCTTGTCCAATATTGGTTTTCTCAATATTAGATGGAATAGCTGGGTACTGCAAAAAAAAAAAAAAAAAAAAGAATTAACTGCCATATACAAAGAGAAATACAATTCATAGTATTGAGGAGATGAGGCTGAGAGGATGCCTGACAAGGCCCAAAGGGGACTGTTATTTCGGGCAATTCACAGGGTCCACAGTATGGCCACTCCCCTCCTGGGTTCATAAATTCCTCCTGTCAAAGCCATGGACATGACTGGACCCAGAACACTGACTCATTCTAACAATGCTCACAGAGACATTCATCAAATTTTCTGCCAAATCTGCTAATTCGCCATGAGGAAACTCACTGTCAAGTGGATGGATGCTCATGTCAGCCTGACCAGCTGTGGACAGCCTACACGGAGAGCCAAGAGACCAGCAGGCTCTTCATTGGGCCTAACCCTGATAAGAGTCAGAGAAGTAACCTGATCTAAATGCTTATTGTTATCAGCAGGATAATATTATGATGCTTCCAATTCACCACTGGGCAGACTTATCATGGAGAAAGAGAAACTGAGGCCTACTGAGATGGGCACCAGCCATCTCTGTGATCTTTCAGACACTTTCATCCTTTATCAATTATTTTTCAACAAATACATCCTGGATTGCATTTCTGAATGTCAAGTCTGGTTGTAGCCAGCATTAATTCTGGCCTGTGAGTCATTTGGATTCTTTAAAGAGATTTCATGTAATTCAATGCTAATACTTTTCGATGTTGATTTCTGAGCCTAATTCTCAGAGGGCAAGCTGAGTCCTTTCTTTCCAAGTTTGTGGTGAGAGTACACTCATCACTGTCACGCCATGTCGGGGCACTCTGACTCATCCACTCTGCTTCTGCAAATATAAACCTCTGAATTGTCCACGTTAAAAGGAAGAATTTTATGCTATGTGAAATATATCTCAATAAAGCTCTTTAAAAATAGAAAAAATATTTTAAAATTCTTATTAAAAAATCAATACAATCACCATAAAGGAAAACTAGAAAACATATATACACACAAAACATACATTTTAAAAAAATCTCCTCTAATCTCACTGATATTAGACATAACCACTCTTGACATTTTGGTGAACATTCTGCCAATTCTCTGTATATATGCATTTTAATAAAACAATATTTTGAAAGTTATTTTTCACTCAATATATTAAGAGCATCTTTACCTGTTGGCAAATACAATTCTACAACATCATTTAAATGACTGCCTGGTATTTTATACTATGAGATCAAGGCTGGATATTTAGGCTATTTTCAAATTCTTGCTTTTACAAGCAGTACTATAATGAAAATCTTTATTTTTATAAAAAATTGAATTAAAAAAATATTTTAAAGACATTTTGTTTTAGGGTACTTTCAGGTTTACAGAAAAGTCACAATTGCAGTACACAGAATTTCCGTACATCCACATCCAGTTTTTCCTAACATTGACATATTACCATGTTATATTAGTTACAACTAAGAAACAAACTTTGACATATTACTATTAACTAAACTCCATACTTTATTCAGATTTTATTAGTTTTTCTACCAATGTCCTTTTTCTGTTCAAGGATCCAATCCAACATACCTCAATGCATTTAGTATAGCTGAACTTTCATGTACATATTTATCACCTTCATTTATTGCTGGAAGCAGAATAAACTTCTAGAAGTGCTGGGTTCTAGGGCACACATATTTTTTTTAATGTGTGTCACTGAACTGTCTACCAGAAGTGTTGTAACAATACACATTCCCTCAGCATCATGTTCGGAGAAGGCAATGGCACCCCATTCCAGTACTCTTGCCTGGAAAATCCCATGGACGGAGGAGCCTGGTGGGCTGCAGTCCATGGGGTCGCCAAGAGTCAGACACAACTAAGTGACTTCACTTCACTTTTCACTTTCATTCACTGGGGAAGGAAATGGCAACCCACTCCAGTGTTCTTGCCTGGAGAATCCCAGGGACGGGGGAGCCTGGTGGGCTGCCGTCTATGGGGTCGCACAGAGTCGGACACGACTGAAGCGACTTAGCAGCAGCAGCAGCAACGTGTTAAAGTGCCCATATACATGAACATCATTATGATGATGTCATATCAAAGTACAATAAAAACAATCCAATTGAGTCAAGGGCCTCATCTCGATTTGAATCTGTCCAGAAGTCTGAGCATACATGCAAATTGGTGAGTTGCACGTCCTTCAAGGAATCCTTTAAGTCTTACTTGATAGCTATCTAAGGTCTGAGCAGATATCAAGAAGCGGTGAGCCTGGCAAGTGTTCCATGGAGTTCTTAATGTTGCCAAGAAAGCAACTGTCTTTAGTACATCTTCATAGATACTTAGCTGGGAGAATGTACCATATCAGCTTTCAAACATACTTAAAAATTTTTTTTTAGTGAATTATAGTTTATTTACAATGTTGTGCCAATCTCTGCTACAGAGCAATGTGACTCAGTTAAATACATATCATATATACATTCCTTCTTCATATTCTTTTCCATTATGACTTATCACAGGATATTGAATATAGCTCTCTGTGCTATACATTAGGACCTTGTTGTTTATCCATTCTAAATGTAATAGTTTGCATCTACCAACATCAGACTCCCAGTCTATCCCTCTTCCTTCCTGCCTCCCCCTTGGCAACCCAAAGTCTGTGTCCTACATCTCTGAGTCTTATATATCTCATACTTATAAACCACAATCCTCATTCAAAAACACACCTTGCATTTCCTGAAAAAGTATTTACTTTACTATGAGCAATGCCCGCTGAAACTATTCCGTTATATTTCAATGAATAAATGTGCAGGCACCAAATGTGGCTGTTTAGTGTGATAGTAAACGGCCGCATGTGGCTACTGAGAACTTGCAGTGTACCTAGTCTGAATTGGACGGTGCCAGTGTAAAATAAACACCAGGTTTTGAAAAATAAGTATAAAAGGTTAATGTACAATATTTCATTAATAATTTTATCAGTTCAGTTCAGTTGCTCAGTCGTGTCTGACTCTTTGATACACCATGGACTGCAGGCTTCCCTGTCCATCACCAACTCCCAGAGCTTACTCAAACTCATGTCCATTGAGTCAGTGATGTCATCCAACCATCTCATCCCCTGTCGGCCCCTTCTTCTCCTGCCTTCAATCCTTCCCAGCATCAGGGTCTTTTCAAATGAGTCAGTTCTTTGCATCAGGTGGCCAAAGTATTGGAGTTTCAGCTTTAGCATCAGTCATTCCAATGGAATATTCAGGACTGATTTCCTTTAGGATGGACTGGTTGGATCTCCTTGCTGTCCAAGGGACTCTCAAGAGTCTTCTCCAACACCACAGATCAAAAGCATCAATTCTTCAGGGCTCAGCTTTCTTTATAGTCCAACTCTCACATCCATACATGACTACTAGGGAAACCATAGCTTTGACTAGATGGAACTTTGTTGGCAAAGTAATGTCTCTGCTTTTTAATATGCTGTCTAGGTTGGTCATAGCCTTTCTTCCAAGGAGCAAGCGTCTTATAATTTCATGGCTGCAGTCACCATCTCCAGTGATTTTGGAGCCCCAAAAAATAACGTCTGTCACTGTTTCCACTGTTGCCCCATCTATTTGCCATGAAGTGATGGGACCGGATGCCATGATCTTAGTTTTCTGAATGTTGAGTTTTAAGCCAACTTTTTCACTCTCCTCTTTCACTTTCATCAAGAGGCTCTTTAGTTCTTCTTTGCTTTCTGCCATAAGGGTGGTGTCACATGCATATCTGAGGTTATTGACATTTCTCCCGGCAATCTTGATTATAGCTTGTGCTTCAACCAGCCCGGCATTTTGCATGATGTACTCTGCATATAAGTTAAATAATCAGAGTGACAATATGCAGCCTTGATGTACTCCTTTCCCGATTTGGAACCAGTCTGTTGTTCCATGTCTGGTTCTAACTGTTGCTTCCTGACCTGCATACAGATTTCTCAGGAGGCAAGTCAGGTGGTCTGGTATTCCCATCTCTTTCAGAATTTTCCATAGTTTGTTATGATCCACACAGTTAAAGGCTTTGGCATAGTCAATAGAGCAGAAATAGATGTTTTTCTGGAACTCTCTTGCTTTCTTGATGATCCAGCAGATGTTGGCAATTTGATCTCTGGTTCTTCTGCCTTTTCTAAATCCAACTTGAACATTCAGAAGTTCACGGTTCACGTACTGCTGAAGTCTGGCTTGGAGAATTTTGAGCATTACTTTGCTAGCATATGAGATGAGTGCAATTGTATGGTAGTTTGAACATTATTTGGCATTGCCTTTCTTTGGGATTGAAATGAAAGCTGACCTTTTCCAGTCCTGTGGCCACTGCTGCATTTTCCAAATTTGCTGGCATATTGAGTGCAGCCCTTTTACAGCATCATCTTTTAGGATTTGAAACAGCTCAACTGGAATTCCATCACCTCCACCATCTTTGTTCAAAGTGATGTTTCCTAAGGCCCACTTGACTTTGCATTCCAGGATGTCTGGCTCTAGATGAGTTATCATACCATCATGGTTATCTGGGTCATGAAGATCTTTTTTGTATAGTTCTTCTGTGTATTCTTGCCACCTCTTCTTAATATCTTCTGCTTTTGTTAGGTCTATACCATTTCTGCCCTTCATTGTGCTCATCTTTGCATGAAATGTTCCCTTGGTATCTCCAATTTTCTTAAAGAGACTCTAGTCTTTCCCATTCTATTGTTTTCCTCTATTTCTTTGCATTGATCACTGAGGAAGGCCTTCTTATTTCTTATTTTATATTAAAGTTCACTTCAGTTCAGTATTACATGTCAAATAATATTTTAATATAACAGATTAAATTATTAAAATTAAAGTTAACTGCTTTCTTCATATGGTTAGAAGAAATTTTTTTAAGTTATTAGATGACTGATATTTCTATTGGGCAACAGTACAGTAAACTAATTTTACGACCTGCTAACAAATTGCAGGGCTTCCCAGGTGGCTCAGTGGTAAAGAATCCACCTGCCAATGCAGGAGACACAGGTTCAGTCCCTGGCTCAGGAAAATCCCCTGAAGAAAAAAATAACAACCCACTCCAGTATTCTTGCCTGGGAAATTCCATGGACAGTGGAGCCTGGAGGGCTACAGTCCGTGGGGCTGCAAAAAAGTCAGGCTTGACTTAGCAACTAAACAGCAACAACAGTGGGTTGCAACCCATAGTCTAACAACACTGCCCTAGTGGGCTCTGGGTTCCTGACCAGGAAATATGCCATCATCTGCACCCAGCCCATCTATCTGAGAGCTACCTGCCCAGGGATTGAGCCAGGATTCTCCACGAAAAACTTCACTTCTCCATGAAAAACAGCTTTTAGTCTTCACCAGAAGAATGGATGGCCTGTGTTCAGATATCTATTCCATAGACCATGATGTAAAACAGCTTAGAATTCAACAAACATTTCTGGAAAAAAAAAAATCAGACTGTCATCAATATATTTTGAAGGGCTTTCAAAAAAACTGATACCTACGAATATATGTTTTAGCAATTGAGAGTTCCTCACACAGCCACTGTTAAGCTGTTTTGTTGTCACTTTTTACAACTTCACACCATTTTGCACTCTACACTGAGATTATCATACAGATAATCGGTAGAGGTAAAAACATCTCACTAACTGGCTAATGGGACAATGTATCATCTTTGGGATATGTTGACTTTAAGATCTAAGTGAAGTGAAAGTGAAGTCACTCAGTCATGTCCAACTCTTTGTGACCCCATGGACTGTAGCCTATCAGGCTCTTCTGTCCATGGGATTTTCCAGGCAAGAGTACTGGAGTGGGTTGCCATTTCCTTCTCCAGGGGATCTTTACCCTCTTAGCCATCAGGGAAGTCCTAAGATCTAAAGCAGAATGTTATTTATTATGATTTTTAACTATATATCATTTAGTCTCTAGAAATTTTCATATTCTCATAAGCTCTATTTTACAATACACTAACTATATGTTATGGAGAAGGCAATGGCACCCCACTCCAGTACTCTTGCCTGGAAAATCTCATGGACGGAGGAGCCTGGAAGGCTGCAGTCCATGGGTCGCTAAGAGTTGGACACGACTGAGCGATTTCACTTTCACTTTTCACTTTCATGCACTGGAGAAGGAAATGGCAACCCACTCCAGTGTTCTTGCCTGAAGAATCCCAGGGACGGTGGAGCCTGGTGGGCTGCCGTCTATGGGGTCGCAGAGTCAGACACGACTGAAGCAACTTAGCTTAGCAACTATATGTTATAGTTGAAAATACAGCAGAAAATAAACTTTATTAATAATGATATGCGGAACACTGGAAATCTGCTAAGAGAATACATATCAGGTGCTCTTACTGCACACACAAAAATGGTAATTATATTTAATAATTAACTTAGCCATAGTAATAATTTCACTATGTATATCAGATCATGTTGTATACCTTAAACACATATAATTTTAATTTTTTTGTATTTTACAAATATACCTTATATAAGCACTGCGACATCAGTAACATAAAATGCTTTGTCATTTTATTTTTATAACCTCTTTTATAAACTAAAAAGGAACACATGTTATATAGAGACATTGAAATGAAATGTAGAGTATTTCTTCAATTACTCTTACCTGAAGAGATAGTCAGATTCTCCCTGGCTTAAAATCTACTTCTATGTCTCTGAAATGAAAAGAAACTAATTATTCAGAGTCTACTTAGATCTAATTACCAGAATCCTTTACGCTCTACAATAAGCACTGTCAGTATCGTCAAGTGGTTAACTTGTTGAGCATAAACATATTAACTTAATTAACGTGCTCATTAACCTTATTAATAAGCTTGTTAACCACTCTCATAAAAAATGTATGTTATTGACTAAATGCTTCCTTTTTTATTATTAAAGCTTTGCTTAAGTATGTAGGTAACATGGGCTCATATAACTACATAAACAGTCTAGAGCTATGTCGTGTAACTATCAGCTATTACACATGGAGAGGGACATTGCAACAATACAGTAATGACATATTTCAGCAGATGCAATCAGACCTCTCCTGGAGTGGGTTGTTATTTTTTTCTCTCCTCTCCTTGGAGAAACTAAGTACCATTTGTTTCTTAAATAAGAATAAAACTGAATTGTTTTCTTTATACATGTTATGTAAATCTCTTGTTAAATGTTTCCTAAATTTTATCATTTCTGCCATTTCTTCATGTAATATAATTTTTTCTATTCCCATTTCTAATTCATTAATATTCATAAATAGAACTAGCCTTTTATAAGTTAAACTATTTTGCATAAGGCAAATATGTAGACATCCCCTGTGGTAACAGCATGGCTCAGATTCCACCATAAGTTGAGGCCTTCCGTGGCCTCTGCGTGTGAGGAGGGGACAGGGAAAAAGGAAGTAATGAGTTAAGAGTCAGTGCAGGGGGTACAAATCTGGAGGAATAAGGCAAGAGAAGCATCCTATAGACCCAGATCACAACAGAGGTTGCCCTCTGTGCTCAGGCATAGGAATGGGGGGGTACTCATAAGTGAGAATGGGGGAGTACTCAAGAGGAGAATAATCAAGCTGAAAAAATGGAAATGGAAGTAAAGATTGTGTGGGGAGGGTCTTATGGGAGAGAGAAGATGCCACATTGGCCTCATGAGGCTACAGGAAGCCACCAAAACCCCCACTTCTATGTACATGCATCACATCAGACCATGCTTCCCAAGTCTTATAAACTGAAGAGGGAGCTGCAAGGCCTCAAGCCACCGCAGGAAGGGGTGAGCTTAGGGCTTGGGACCAGGTCTCTGTTATCTCTGTGGTATATGAAATCGGGTGGCCACAGGAGGTGACCCTGACCTCACTCATGAGTCACCCAACACTTTCAGGTCACAACACACTTGTGAACACGCCTTTCTGTCTGTCTGAGCTGTGGTTTGCCTTCACTTGATACAGATAGAGAGAAACTGAAGTGGAGGGCAAAAGCAGACTTGTGTGCTTCAGAAACTTCTGCACCATCTACAACAAATAATTGCTCAAGTATACAGAGAGGAAGTGAATCAGCAAATACACAGGCCTTTCAAGAGACAGACCTGAGAGATTCCTGGGACTCTGAGTGTCCCAAGCCAGAACACAGATAGGAAAAGCCTATCTGTGCACAGGTGGGAGGGGGAAAAGACAGAAAGTAAAGTAAAAGCTCATATGCTTTTGGCTTCCGTGTGCTATCATTAATCATTTTCCTAGGAATGGAGGATAGTTTCCTCATTGTAAGCGGAAAAGAGAAACAGATTCCTTTGACAAATATGTTACCCAGATGTTCACCAGACCCCAATATCTTTTCCCCCAACTTGATTTAGAAAAGTGAATGCTAGGATGACAATTGAGGGGAAGTAGTTCCCAAAGAACTTATCAGATTGTGGCTTCACTCCACTTCTGCAAGGGGAAAGGGATTACATGAGGTCCTGAGAGCTTTCAAGAGTAGTATCCAGTCATCTTCTGACAGAAGCCATGGAAGCATTTGGCAGACTAGCTCTTTCCTGGATCAGCCATGAGTTAAATCGCCTCCTAAAATGGAGGGAGGCTTGTATGAAGCCTGTTGCCTGCAGGAGTAGCCCCAACCTGGAATGCCTTGACACATCCCAGCCCCGCCTGGCTTCCCATTGCATCATATATTCCTGAGGAGTTCACTGTCATAAGGAGGAACTAAGTCACGTACTTGGTGGAAATGATTCTTAGAAGCTCCAAATTAGAAGGACAAATGTAAGTCATAAAGATTGTGAGGTTCAATAAATTGTCATTGTTGTTCAATCGCTAAGTTGTGTCCGACTCATGTGACCCCATGGACTGCAGCACACCAGGCTTCCCTGTCCTTCACTATCTCTCAGAGCTTGCTCAAACTCATGTCCATTGAGTCAGTGATGCCATCCAACCATCTCATTCTCTGTTGCTGGCTTCTCCTCCTGCCCTCAATCTTTCCCAGCATCAGGGTCTTTTTTAATGAGTAGGCTCTTCACATCAGGTAACCAAATTATTGGAGCTTCAGCTTCAGCATCAGTCCTTCCAATGAATATTTAGGATTGATTTCCTTTAGGATTGACTGGTTTGATCTCCTTGCAGGTCAAGGGACTCTCAAGAGTCTTTTCCAGCACCACAGTTCGAAAGCATCAATTCTTCAGCACTCAGCCTTCTTGATGGCACAATTCTCATTGAATTAATGCTAAAGAGAGTGGGGACTGCATCTTTATTTTCCACTGTGGACTTGCGAAAGCAAGAGACTCTGTGGATCTCAACAAGTGTCATTACTTCTCTTTTAGTTAACTCACAATCTTACTTATATAAATGTTTGTAAATGGAAGCCTTATATTACCGTGTTAAACAGTAAGTGAATATTCCTTGCCACATGTAATCAGGAAACATGAAAAATAAACACTGTGACAAAGAGGCATTACAAAATTCACTTCACAGAGAGGGTTGTCTACAGAAGATTTGCGTCTTGTGTATGCTTATGCTTTTTTTAAAATAAACAAATGAATAAATAAAGATGATTAAGTCACAGAGAGGTGATACAGACATTTGGGATCCAAACTGCAGCTTTTCCTTGATTAATCAGAAAGCTGGAGAATTTTAAAAAGAGAATGCCTCTTACGAGTCAATGGTGTTTAGTACTGTATCTACGTACCTTATCGAAACAACCTCAGTGATACAAGGGTATAATCTCTTGCTTTGGAAAACATCACATTAGATCATCTCTAAGGGCCTTTGAACACTGACATTCAAGAATCCAATCTGTTTTAGTGATATCTTTCAAATTATATCATCAGTAAAATTATCAATGTGAGGTGGATATGAACATATAAAATGGATTTTAGAAGCAACAAATCTGATTTTCTTGCTTAACTTTGGGAAAACAGTCTTACATTTTCATAACTACCCTTCTCCTTAGTCATGTCATCAGATTATGGGGCCCTACCAAGTGAGGCAAAGTAATTACATGGATTTGGGCCTCCCCAAACCACAAGGGTTGATAAAATGAATCTACAAAACTCAGGTAGTTTTTCTATACACTCTATAGCAAGGTTTTCATGAAACCTAATGTATAAATAAACTGGGGCTGCCATACAGCTTTCTCTAAATCTTTGTCTCTCTAGAGCGAGTATAAAGTCTCTGGAGTTAAGTTCTTCCCCGAGTTACTATCAATAAGGTGAAAAACACCCCATTAATAAAACTAAGATAAATCCAACAGGAGAAGAGAGAAAGGAAAGCCCCAAAGAATGGATTGAACTCAAAAGTGTTTTATACAAGGTAACTCAAGAGTCTATTCATCACACCAGAGAAGCCATAGTTGGGAAAGCCATTGTCAAGAGATAAACTGAATTATTATCCAGGGAAAACCAGCTGTGAGTATTGCAGGGAAGTTTTATGGGAGACTGAGCATGGAACAACAGACTGGCTCCAAATAGGAAAAGGAGTCCGTCAAGGCTGTATATTGTCACCCTGCTTATTTAACTTATATGCAGAGTACATCATGAGAAACGCTGGGCTGGAAGAAGCACAAGCTGGAATCAAGATTGCCGGGAGAAATATCAATAACCTCAGATATGTAGATGACACCACCCTTATGGCAGAAAGTGAAGAGGAACTAAAGAGCCTCTTGATGAAAGTGAAAGAGGAGAGTGAAAAAGTTGGCTTAAAGCACAACATTGAGAAAACTAAGATCATGGCATCTTGTCCCATCACTACATGGGAAATAGATGGGGAAACAGTGGAAACAGTGTCAGACTTTATTTTTTTGGGCTCCAAAATCACT
The DNA here is from genome assembly GCF_014754425.2 of Oryx dammah. Lineage (NCBI taxonomy): Eukaryota > Metazoa > Chordata > Mammalia > Artiodactyla > Bovidae > Oryx > Oryx dammah. Next base: position 96,343,178 of record NW_024070185.1, read on the forward strand.
GCAGATGGTGATTGCAGCCATGAAATTAAAAGACACTTACTCCTTGGAAGGAAAGTTATGACCAACCTATAGAGCATACTAAAAAGCAGAGACATTACTTTGCCAACAAAGGTCCGTCTAGTCAAGGCTATGGTTTTTCCAATAGTCATGTATGGCTGTGAGAGTTGGACTATAAAGAAAGCTGAGCCCTAAAGAATTGATGCTTTTGATCTGTGGTGTTGGAGAAGACTCTTGAGAGTCCCTTGGACTGCAAGGAGATCCAACCAGTCCATCCTAAAGGAGATCAGTCCTGGGTGTTCATTGGAGGGACTGATGTTGAAGCTGAAACTCCAATACTTTGGCCACCTGATGCAGAGAGCTGACTCATTTGAAAAGACTCTGATGCTGGGAAAGATTGAGGGCAGGAGGGGAAGGGGATGACAGAGGATGAGATGGCTGGATGGCATCACCAACACAATGGACATGGGTTTGAGTGGACTCCAGGAGTTGGTGATGGACAGGGAGGCCTGGCATGCTGTGGTTCATGGGGTCGCAAAGAGTCAGATACAACTGAGTGACTGAACTGAACTGAGCTGTTAAAAGGAATCGAGGGAGAATTGAGAGGTAAGGAAGAAGGAGCCAAACTGGTGGTTAAAGAAGCTAAACTGAAAAAGACCCAATTGCCAGAACATTCCATCTATGTTGCACCTGCTGCATACTGCCAAAGCAAGAATGTGGGCAAAGAAAGACCACTTCAAAATCTACAGACAGCACGTGCATTCAGTATGCCTGCATGCCTACAAGCATGTATCCATTAATCCATGCCCATGGACCCTCTCCATTCCTCATTGTGTAAGGTTGTGATGAGTGAGTGCAGAGGTGAATATAGTATAGATCAAGATGCTAAGAAGAAAGAAACAAGAAAAGGGAGACTATAGCACTTAAGGGAGACAGTGTCAGCAAGCTGAGAGAGGTACAGAAATTGCCATGGGAAGGAGGTTCAAGGAGAATAGGGTCACAGCCGGCTGGTGTGGGGTCCGGGCAGGGAATACCTAGAGTTCTCCCAACATCTCCACCTCATCGTGAATGCAATAAAAGGAGTGATTTTCCTGGAAATGGGGCCTTAAAGTGTGCTCTGAAGGATTGGGGGCGGGGGTGGGTGGACAGGAAGGATGTGACAATGGGAAAATGGGAGGCCGATAAAATAGCTTGAGCAAAGTCAAAGAGGCCATCATTTACAGCTTCCTAGATGTTTTCTAACCACAGAAACCAAACCCTAAAGAATCTGTTAGCACATTCGAGGCTTACTGACTGAATCCTGAAAATTTATAGGCAACTGACACAGGAGGGTTGAGCAATTCCATTGATTTTATCATGGCATCTGTGATCTTACATGAAGAACAAGAGGCAATTGCCTTAATGATTTATTTAAAAGACTTTTCATAGATTTCTCAATTTGAAAATTATTTTCAATAAAATATGTTGATGTGTTTATAAATAACATATTACAGTAAAGTGATCCCTTTTGGACCAGGCAGTGGCAGCGAGTAGGGAGGAGTTTGTACTTTATTGAATGAGAAGTTGGGAAATTCCTGAAAATGTTTTGAAATAACATTTAAGGCACTTGGAAATCACAGCTGGTTTGAACACATTTGTGTTCCCAAATATTACAAGGTAATAGAGCTCACTTCTACTGATGGAGCATTCTTCCCCTAAACCACATTAGATTAGTGATTAGTCAAAGTGTCTCAGTCGTGTCCGACTCTTTGCAACCCCACGGACTGTACAGTCCACAGAATTCTCCAGGCCAGAATATTGGAGTGGGTAGCCTTTCCCTTTGCCAGGGGATCTTCCCAACCCAGGGATCAAACCCAGGTCTCCTGCATTGCAGGCAGATTCTTTACCAGCTGAGCTACAGGGAAAGCCCTAACCACATCCATGTATTTCAGTTAATTCTCTTGATGTTGTACATGGAATAAAAAGAGGAAAGTGTTGATTTTTCCTAAGAGGAAAATAATATCTTAGGAAAATGATAAAAATAAAGGATATCTTCTTCACTCTGAAATAAAGATGCTACATTTTTTTTAAACTTCTATTTTAACATGAAGCAAATGAGATTCCAAGAAATTAAGTAAATGCCCCTAGTTCATTCACAAGTAGGGAAGGAAGAGTAGAGTGAGGCAGCACTAGATCCCCCATCAGGCTATTACTTGAGCAGTGCTCTTGGCCCTCTCCCCAACTTGAACCCTAGACCTGGAACCATCTCTGCTTACCTCTCTCCTCTTCCCTGGTCTGCCAACCAGCACTGAACTCTGCTTCATGTGGAATTCCATCCCCCTTGCCACCTCTAGAAGATGAGGTGCTCTTCTCCCAGGCTTCCCCATGTCAGTAAATGGTATCATCCTCTCAAAAACTCAGGAGATATTTTTGACTTTTTGTGGCTGCCATAACAAATTTACCACAAACTTGGCTTAAAACCACAGAAATTTATTCTCTCACACTTCTGGAGGCCAAAAATCCAAAACTAGATGTTGGCAGTTTTAATTCCTTCTGGTGGTTTTAAAGGATTCACACCTCTTCTACCTTCTATTGGCTGTGAGCAATCCTTGGCTTTCCTTGACTTGTCAATGCATGATTTTAATCTCTGTCTCTATCTTCACATGATCTTCTCCCTGGGTCTCTGTATCTGTCTCTTTTCTATTTCTTATTGAATTTAGGACCTACTGTAATCTGGAATGATCTTATCTCAAGATCCTTATCTTCGTTACAACTGCAAAGACCCTTATTCCAAATTAGATCACATTCTGAGGATCCAGGTGGTCATATCTTTGGGGGACACAATTCAACCCTCCTTCCCACATCAAATCAGTCCCAAGTCCCACTGATTTGACTTCTACCATATATTCCATTATCATTTCCTTCTTGCCACCTTTAACACCACCATTCAGGCCAATACCATCATACTCATTCCTCGGACCACTACTGTAGCAGCGTAACTGAACTCCCTGTGTCCACATTCAGATCTTTCTATCTTTTCTCTCCACCACAATCTGAATGATTTTTTTTAATTCCTATTGTATCTCTCCCCTGCTCAAAATTCACCAAAAATTTATCACTAACTTAGCATAAAATTCAAACTCCTCCCCACAGCCTAACCTCAGGCTAACCTACAGTGCCTGCCCTGCTGGGTTTCTTGCTGATCCTCAGATTGTTGGTGTTCAGTCACTCAGTCGTGTCTGTCTCTTTGCAAACCCATGGAGTACAGCATACCAGGCTTTCCTGTCCTTCACTAACTCCCAGAATTTGCTCAAACTCATAGCCATTGAGTTGGTGATGCCATCCAACCATCTAGTCCTCTGTTGTCCCCTTCTCCTGCCCTCAATCTTTCCCAGCATCAGGGTCTTTTCCAGTGAGTCAACTCTGACCCTCAGATACTGTAGGCTTATTTCCTTCTGTGGGTTTGTTCTTAGCTTTCCTTCTAACAGGTGTGCCTATTTTGCCTCATTTGCCATCTCTGTATGGCCCATTCCCCACCATTCAATTTCAGCTTAAATGTCACCTCCTTAAAACACCTTCCTGACCATCAAGAAGCCATCACCCACTACCCAGGAAATTCTCATCACAGCACCTACCTTTATTTGTCCGCTAAGTATCCAGCACTGTCTGACAGCTTTCTTGTTTATGCTTATCCTGTAGTTCTTTGTTCATTCTTTTATCAGTGTCCCATTCCCACTAGAATATATGCCATGAAATCATATGCCATGTTAAATATATGCCATGTTAAATCTTCAACACTAGAATTTTTTGGAACATTGTAGTTTCTCAAAAAACATTTGTCAACTTACCAAATTTTGAATGAATTAATTAAAGTTACAGATGCTTAAAGACCCTGACTTGTGAATGGGTAACAGGTCACAGCTGTTGAAACCCTCTGATAGGGAGAGATCTGTTGGATGAGGACCCAGGAATATCCACAGATATTTCCTCAAACTTGGGGCACAAAGAGCAATTAGAGGCAAGAAATCTCCAACTGCTAGACAATCAGACCCAGAGCTTTGCTTCCTTACCTGTAGTTAAGTGTATATAATTCCTCTCTGGAGTTGATTAGAAGGTCAATGTAATTAAGGAGGGCAAGGACATCAGCATCAGTTATAGAACCTGGAGAACCTAAAATGAAAACTAAGACTTAGTTTGGCCACGGAAAAATAAAACATCGTTACGACAAATACAATATGGGTTTCCTATTTCCTGTGCATCATAATGATCACATATCTCATTCAACATTTACCAAATTCATATAATTGTAAATGTTTTCACTGATGACAATAAACACAGGAGGAAACAGATGTTTTATGTAAGTGATCTGAGACCCACTCACCAACACTGGGAATTGCAAAACAAAAACAAAAAACAAAAAACAATAACTGAGCCACAGAGTAGCCAGAGCAACTTTGAAACAAGAGGTCAAATAAGATGCTGTTTTGCTTGATGAGATGAGAAAAAGAAGAATGGTGGTGGGGTACTCAACTTGTCCCTGTTTGCTTGGGAGCATCTTGGTTTTGGCAGTAAATGTGATTCTGGAATCCCTTCAGTCCTGGGCAAACTGAGATGGTTGTGACTCTAAGTGGTGAGGACTCAAGGCTGAAATTTCTCACCTGTTGAATGACCAAGTCAGTGGCACTGTTTCATTCCCAACTCAAACGTCTGCGTAACATTCACTGTCATTTCATGTCCTCTGGTTTCTCTCTCTCTCACTAATTGTTAAGGATACTTTGTAAAATGCTCCTCCCAGCACTGCCAGCCAAATGAACCTTGGGCCCATCTCTCTGGCTCAAAGACCCCACATGCTGCTTTTGCCTGGGAGCAAGTGGCCTCTCCCGCAGCAACACGTGAATTCAGCACACCTGGCTGCTCCCTCTCTAGACCCACCCATCACCACCCTCAGTGTCTCCTGCACTTATTCCAGCCCCAGAACCCACACACTCTCGGCGCTGCTCTCACCTTCATGGCACAATCCTCTCACGCCTGTGCCAGACTGTTCTTTCATCTTTAGTCCCAACCCATCTGCTTGCTGTCTTTCAGAACTTTCTCACAGTACCTGATTCACCATGCCCCTTCTTTTCCCAGTCTTCCATGGTAGCTCAGATGGTAAAGAATCTGCCTGCAGTGCAGGAGACCTGGGTTCAACCCCTGGGTCTGGAAGACCCCATGGAGAAGGAAATGGCAACCCACTCCAGTATTCCTACCTGCAAAATCCTGTGGACAGAGGAGCTTGGTGGGCTATAGTCCATGGGGTCATAAGAGTCAGACACAACTTAGTGACCAAACCACCACTTCTATCCCAATATCAGGGATATTCTATCCCAATATCAGATTTATTTCAATACCTGTCTTCTCTGTTATTTCCTGGATTTGGTGTCATAGAAGTGACTATAATATATACGCAAGCTACCTTTTAAAAAATAGACAGCTTGCATAATTTAATCCCAATTTAGGAACACCTGACAAGGCACATAATGTAAGAGGAAAAAGAAGAATGCAAAAATACATAAAATAAGCCAACAAATGAACACTCCCCACTTCCAAATGTGTGGACAGTACTATTAGCTGCAGAGGGAGGAGGGTATCCTGTATCTGCTTTTCTGCTGTTAATGTGTTGCTCATTGATTTTATGCCTGATATCTCTTTTACCTGTAGTTTTTAGGCACAATAACTAAAATCATGAGATCTACTCATGAGCTCAGAAACTCTCTATACATAAGTGTTCCAGCCAAAAGTAGTTTTCTTATTTGCTTTGTCTTTATATTTTATTTTAAATTAGAGGATAATTACTTTACAATATTGTGACAGTTTTTGCCATGTATCAGCATGGATCAGCCTTAGGTGTACACATGTCCCCTTCCTCTGGAACCTCCCTCCCATTGTCCTCTCCGCTATCCCACCCTTCTAGGTAGTCACAGAGCACTGACTATGGGTTCCCTGTGTCACACAGCAAACTCCCACTGTCTATATCTATTTCACATACGATAATGTACATCGTTCAATGCTATCCTCTCATAACATCCTACCCTCTCCTTCCCCCCAACCATGTCCAAAATGTCTGTGTCTCCTTTTTTAATGAGGCTCAGCTAGGTAGCTGCAGTTGAATGGGGGAAGATGAGTAAGTGTTAATTCAGTCCCATCTGTGGCATGGTGCCTGGGACCAATGGGTGCTCCTGGGATGCTCAAATGGATACTGCCAAGCCTCTGCCCACAAGGAGCCTGCTATCTGGGCAGGAAAATGAACATGCAGAAAGGTCAGAAAACATAAAAAAGTCTGAAATAAGCACAACCAAGCCAGGACTGTGGAAATACGGGAGAAGAACTGACTATTCCAGATCAAGAGAATCCAGAAAAGCTTCATAACAAAGATTATTTTTAAGCTCAGCCTTAAAGAATGAGTATGAGAAAGCAATGAGGGTGTTAGTGGGCAGCATGAGTGATGACAAAGGTTCCTGGTCTTGAAGGGTCTTGAACACCATGTGCATGAATTCGAGCTTTATTCGGTACACTCTGGACATGTCAGAAGTACTTTGAGAAGGAATCTGACATGAAAAGAGCTTTGCTTCTGAAAGCTCACACTGGTACCCACACACAGGGTGAGTGGGACATAGATGAAGCAGGGCCCTGTAGGGAGAGAGGGATTGTGAGACAGAGACTGTAGGAAGGGTCAAACAACAGATTTAAGGGCTGACTGAAGACAGAGGGAGACATAGAAGGGGCTAGATAACTCTGAGATTTAGAACTAAAGAGATTTTTTACTTCTTATTGAAATTGGGAGCAAAACTGACTGGGAGGGAGAAGATACTTTTGCTCTGGGTCATCCTGGCTAGTGCTCATTCTTACTTGGAAAGATTACCAGGACTGAACATCAGCTCTTGCCATGATTTCTGGGAATGGCAATCATCACTTTTTTCAAATAGATAATACTCAGCACTCCTCTTGGGCTAAGACTTTTATCCACTACTTCGGTGATCGGCTCTAATCAACAGTCAAGGGGGCTTTTGAACTCATCAAGATATTTCTGCCAACTTCCCCCATCCCAAGACACTAATGAACCCCCTTCAGTCACCCCCAAAAGGGTCCATGAAAGGCACAAAGAACACAAAGCAAAAAGAACACATGCTTTAGAATCAGAACAGGCCTCCAAAACTGAGGCCTTCTCTCCTTCCCCACTGCATGTGGGCAAATTTCTTAACAATTCTGTAGGTGATAAGGCTCAAAATGCAACTGGGCTCTGCGTTCTTCATCATCAAAGGGCTGGGTTGTGACGGCTTTTGTGACCACCCAAGGCTGCCTTCAGGTTGGATGCTGGCTGCATCCATTATCTGCTTATAGCAGCAGCATCCTTGCTATGAGCCACAGTGAGAATAGACCAAACACCCCACTCAGGGCAGCATGAACAGATGAGTAATTGTCAGCTAATTCTCGGCAGTGAGAGAAGCCAGGGCAGACAAAGCAGGCTAAGCATCCAAAAGAAATGAACTGTTCCTCCGCAATCACACAGCCCTGGCTCAGTTTGTGTGCCTGGGGAGCATTTCATTTCGAACACTGTTATCATCATCATTAATACCTTACATCTGTACGGTGCTTTATAGTTTAAAAGCATTTTCATATTCATTATCTGATCCCCACAGACTCTCTCAGAGCTACAGATTTGTACGCCCATTTTACAGTTGCTAATAATTATGATTATGCATTAGTAATACAGCTTCCCAGGTGGCTCAGTGGTAAAGAACCCACCTGCCAATGAAGAAGACACAGGGGACCCAAGTTCAATCCTTGGGTCGGGGAGATCTCCTGGAGGACGAGATGGCAACCCACTCCAGTATTCTTGCTGGGATAATCCCATGAACAGAGAGCCTGGCAGGCGACAGTCCGTGGGGTCGCAGAGTCGGACACGACTGAGCACTGCACACATAGGTAGTGTAACATGCTAATTACACTATATTATTAATTATTACACTGCGTTCCATGTACTGTGTTAAACATTTAGTTTGTATTATCTGATTTAATTCTCACAACTTCAAGTGGTAGGCAATACTAGTTTCCCTACTTTACTAAGGAAGAAACTGAGACACTGAGAAGTTAAGTCAATTCCTCAAGGCCCTTCACCAGGTTGCCCTGGATCCAGAGCCCTCCCTGTTAACCACCGACCAGGCTGCTCTTTCAGTCACAGCCAGAGGAGGCAGAGCACAGTTACGAGCTGCATCAGAGGTTATAGAGTTAATAAGCATACAGTTGCAAATGAACCTATGACCCCTTACTCTTGAACTTATGTTGCCCCTACTACTCTGCCTCCACATGTGCTTAAAGAACACAGTGGTAAAAACCATTTCCCATTCTCTCATGATCATGAGATAAGTGAATAAGAAATGACCACTGAGCATCCATGAAACCCTCTTGGGTCTCACTAATCTCCCAGTCTGTCCTTTTCCCCTCACTGATACTACAGCTGCTGAGTGCTGCCTTAATTGGGACTTCTTACATTTGACCCTCTAGCTAACCCCCTTCCTTGGTTTACTGGGCTTCCTGGTCAATGATGTTAGCTGAGAGACCCAATTTCTTGACCCACTACAGCCCACTGCAGAAGCCTGCCAAGTGTAAACCCAGATACTGGTCATTCTTCCAAATCTTCTTGAGATCCATAAATATTCTTAAGATGATACAAGCTCAGCTAGTTTCTGTTTTGTCTTCATTACCCTAAGGAATCCATGGCCTCTTAGGGGATATCAGAGTGGTGATTGATTGGCTACGGCAATAGCCTCCTTCCTAACTGGGCTCTTTTCAGTCCTTCTTCTTGCTCATAACATATGCCCCATGACACAAGGGCAATTTTTCCACAACAGAGATCTGATTTTGCCACATCCCTGCTCAAAAACATTCACTGATTTCTACTTACGTAAGACTAGGCTGTAAATGCTACATCCCATATTGATTCAATACTCAATTCCTGGCTTTTTCCCATCTGTTCCTACCCACTGTTATCATTTCAGTTATTCCCCATAGGACCTTCACGCTCTCACCCTGTGCTTTGCTCAGGATGTTAACTCTGCCACAATGTCTTCTCCTTCATTCTTAAGTCTGACCATCATTTTTCAAGGCCTACTTCAAAAATCTCACCTGTCCATCAATTCTTTCCAAAACACTCGTCTCAGAATACCTTCCTCTTCGTGGTGTTACATATTCCCCAAACATGTTATTTGTGCTATGGTAGAATTATTTTAATGAATGAGAGCAATACATGCATCTATATCCCCTGCTTGATTGAGAGGGAAAGAATTAGGTATTATTCATTTCTGTCTTTCTTTTCACACGTAAAATAATGTTTTATACAGTGTTGAGCCTGATAAGGTGGAAAGTACTAGACTTGGGAGTTGGAAGATGGCAGGGTAAAACCTTAGCTGCTGATCGATGACCATGAACCAGCAGATCCCAGCAGAGAAGTAGACTGTCCTCTCCAGGTTTCTTTCCACCCCCACACCAAGTCCCAGGTCTTTGCTGTCTTCAGAGATGTGCCAGAGCTGGTGCCTGGGGTCAGCACTGATCCCATGTGCCTCCCTCCCCGTTGCTACGCCAGCGTCTGCTGCTTGTCACTGACCTGCGGCCACTGTATAATCAACGTTGGTACCCTTGACACTGGCACATATAGTCTAGGCACCCATACTGTCTGTATTCTTCCATGCCTTTTATTTTTCATTCGGTAATATGATCCTGAGATTTACATTGTCATTGAATGTAGCTTTATTTCATCAACTCTGAATCAGAAACACCATGGTATCTGATGTTAATAAAAGCCTCAGGTAGTCGGAGAAAAGAGATATTTGCAAATCAGTGTCACAGTTTCCATAAGGTAATGGTCCTGCTGGAAAACATTGCTCTTTTCCATTCCTCCCACCACTCCACTTCCTGCAGGGACACTGGGCCCTGCCACCCATGTCACCATGGAAAAGTGTGTCCAGTGTAACACCCATCTCCGTGAGCCAGGCAGTTCAACACCCTCTGGGTGTGAAGTGGGGAGGGGAACGAGGCAGACATCCGACTGTGCCTTTCTCGGATAACACACATGAAGAACAGTCTGGGGGAAACTACTACCCACCAGTGCTCTGGACTTATCATTTCATTTGGCATTTTGTTTCTGAGCCAGCTTTCCAAGTCTAAAAGACAGCCCTCCGTGGGAGAAAGGTCATATCAAAAGCCATTTCCCCCTCATTTGTGTCAGATAAAACGAGTCTTGTTCTGTCAGCCTTCCACATTTAGCATTTCCACTTCAGCCGCCCCTGGGAATTTCCTCTATCTGAAGAAGACCTAATTAGACCCACAACCAGGCTGGCTGGCCGTGGAGCACTCTGGAATCCAAATGTCAAAGATTTCCATCCAAGAGACTCTGACCTATATCTCACATTACTCTGTCTGCGAAGGCCTTGTTAACAAACCAAAGACTTATCTTTTCTAGAGAATTTATTCCCTGGCCCCAAGAAGGAAATTTGGTTCTGTATGAAGCATTCTTCCTTCACAGGGGATGCCCCTGGGGACTCAGCACCTTATCACTAAAGCTTTCCTTAACTATCCCCACAACCTGGTGCAACGGACTTGCCCCCTGTCTATACCCCTCATTCACTCCATATGGATGTATCTCTTAGTACCCACACTGTATTACTAGCTTTATTTACTTAGACAGTTTTCTTTTCTACCTGGAGAAGGCAATGGCAACCCACTCCAGTACTCTTGCTTGGAAAATCCCATGGACAGAGGAGCCTGGTAGGCTGCAGTCCATGGGGTCTCGAGGAGTCAGACATGACTAAGCGACTTCACTTTCACTTTTCACTTTCATGCATTGGAGAAGGAAATGGCAACCCACTCCAGTATTCTTCCCTGGAGAATCCCAGGGACGGGGGAGCCTTGTGGGCTGCCATCTATGGGGTCGCACAGAGTTGGCCATGACTGAAGTAACTTAGCAGCTTCTCTACAAGGTCCTAGGTCTTGAGAATATCTAATCCATCTCAATATCCTCAGCTTAACCCAAGGCCTGGCACATGGGATCTGTGATGGTTGTCCTGAATTTTCTTACTCCTGGGCCGCCCCAATAGGTGATCTAGAAGGCCAGCCAGGATGCCAGACAAGCAACATGGAACCAGAGCATGAGTTCCGAGAGGCAGGTAAGGGTGTCTTTCTCTGGGAAAGAAGCTACAGAACATGAAGAAAATTCCAGGCCAAGTCCTTGAGACAAAGGTAAGAGTCTGAACTGGGAATACCAAATATTCACGTTGAGTCTAAAATCTTAGGGTGGGATAGTTACTAGAGACAGAGTGTCATCTGTATACTAGAGCAAATCACAGCAGATCAAGGACAGGCTTAGAACCATGAGCCAACAAGGTTTAAACATGGTTAAGGTATTATAAATAGGTTGGAACTCAAGCCTGAATAACCTTGAATGCCAGCCTGTGGAGTTTGAATAGTATTCTCTGGGGCAACAGCCAAATGGCCTCATGGTACCTGAGGCTAACTGGCTTCCACTAACTGGAACCTAGTGTGAAACCAGATTATTTGAGAAGAGGGGTGTCACTTCTCAGATTCGGTTCAGTCACTCAGTCATGTCCTACTCTTTGTGATCCCATGAACTGCAGCAGACCAGGCCTCCCTGTCCATCACCAACTCCTGGAGTCCACTCAAATTCATGTCCATCAAGTCGGTGATGCCATCCAACCATCACATTCTCTGTCGTCCCCCTCTCCTCCTGCCCTCAATCTTTCCCAGCATCTGAGTCTTTTCAAATGAGTCAACTCTTCACATCAGGTAGCCAAAGTATTGGAGTTTCAGCTTCAACATCAGTCCTTCCAATGAACACCCAGGACTGATCTCCTTTAGGATGGACTGGATCTCCTTGCAGTCCAAGGGACTCTCAAGAGTCTTCTCCAACACCACAGTTCAAAAGCATCAATTCTTTGGCGCTCAGCTTTCTTTATAGTCCAACTCTCACATCCATACATGACTACTGGAAAAACCACAGCCTTGACTAGACAGACCTTTGTTGGCAAAGTAATGTCTCTGACTTTTAATATGCTTCTAAGATTAATAGGATTTTAACTTGAATTCTGTCTCTGAGTCTAACACAGGGGAAGGCACCTATGTGATTCAAAGAATCTTGGCACAATGATAGATTAACTTTATAAACGTAACCTAAAATGGTAGGTTTCAAATGGGGAAAGAGAGGCTATCATAGCTTTCTCACTTATTTTCTGGGCCTCAGCAACATCCTTTGTAAAATGAGGATTTGAAGTTTTCCTCAGAGTTCATAATCTGTGAAGCTGTAAAGCATGTTTTTTTTTAAAAACCACCAAATAAAAACTCCAATCCTACCTGTTAACAGCTTTCTGGGAGTTCTGTGATGCTTTGAGGCCTCCACATCCCCAGGCTGTCAGGGCCTGACGCTGAGCAGTGCCAGAGGCTATAGCACCTGACTCAATGTCTCCAGGATCTGGAGCTGAGACGCCTCTGCCTGGACAATTTCTGAGAAATCCAGATACCGTACAGAGATTATCCCAGACTGAGGTCATCCTGCCTGATCTGCCTGATTCCCATATCTTTCCATCTAATCAAAATAATCAAATTCTGCTAAGGAAAAAGCAGCCCTACGCCCAAAGTCCTGACCATTAGCTTTAGTTTAGAAAGTCAATATTTATTTTTTAAAAAAGAAAGAAGTGTGCAAGTAGAGCATTTTAGACTAGGAAGACCCCTTATAGTCATCGAGTCCAAAACCCTAACATAGAGGTGAAGAAATTAAAGCCCCAAGCGGGGACTAGCCTTAGCCAATGTCACAAATCTGGAGAGAGGAAGAACTGGGAAACAAAACCTTGTTTTCCAGCCTCAGACACACTGTCTTAAAAACTGATTCAATCATGGGTTTATTTTTTCAAATGGCAGAATAATGAAAGCATAATGAAATGAGAATAAAACAGCAAGTAAATGCAATTCAACTATTAAGGGGGAAAGTACAAACAACCAAGAAAATTAACTCTTCAAATAGCTGATACAACCACAGAATACCCAAGGCCCTAGTTAACTGCCTATATTTTGTGAAAATGTGAAATGGGGTTTGATCAAGCCTAGCAATGATCCAAGTTTTCATCTGGACGACTAATATTCAGTGCATGGAAAGTTGGTCAGGTTTGCTAAACTGAAAAAAGGTAAAGGGAGGACTGGATGTAATTCTGGATGGGCCCGAAATGCGGAGTTGCATATGGGAATGCAGTAAGTGGCATAGATGGATCCCCCACCCCGCCCCAGTCCTGTGGCCGCATCTCTGAAACCTGAGTTACAGAGAGTCTGCACAAATGCTTGGACCACGTGAACTCCCTTCCTGAGCCTCCGTTTTCACAGCCCCAAAATGGGGATCCTAAGAGCCATTTCTCAGAGCATAACAGGAACGTTATGGAAATCCCCTGGTAAACCACTGCTAATGAGGGTGTAAGAGCATCGTTACTAAACTCTTGACAGGACCAGGGAGGTTTGCTTCTGATTCTATGATTTAGTGAAACTGCTTTTTGTAACAAATGACAAAAACATTCCATAGAGGAAGAGCAGAATATTCTGCTCACAAAGGAGTGAAGAGAGGTATTTAACAACCTAGCAAAACAACCTTGCTGCCTACTAGCCAAACCATAAATCTAAATGGCAAAACCAGAAGGAAAAAAAAAAAAAAAAAAGATGTGCAGTATTTTAGAATAAAGGATGTGTCAAACATCTTCTGTGCAATTATCTAAGCAGTTTCTTGTTTAGGAAGGTTTTCGGAGAAAGCTGGCCATCAGATGCAGCTGCCCACCTGGACTGCTTTACTTTACATTGTTCTCAAAGACGTCACTTTGAGAAGGACATCACCCTGGAAAACAGGAGAGCTGGGCTCTGCACTTGCTTCACTGTGGGTCCTCGGGCACATCCCACCCCCTCTTTGGGTTTCAGATTTCTCATCTATGATATGAAGGTTCAGTCTAGAGATACTATTATTTTTAACGCTGAGTCTCTCATTTTAGCTGCTGCTTTTGACTTGTTAGCTTCTTAACATACCTGTGTAGGAAACTTTCATGTAATGAGAGAGGCTGGGCTGCCCAGGTATGACACCAAATGGTGAATGCCTTGGCCTCTTCCTTCTTTGGACTTTTGCAGAAGTAGATGAAATGAAAAGACAGGACAGGGTCCTAGTCCAGGACTTTCTCTTCCATCAACTGCCTTCCTTTATTTCCCCTTCTAAACCACTTCCCAATGCCACACTCCCCACTTCAGACTGTCAGTGCCCTCTCAAAACTACTGTTATCTACTGCCCTTCTCAAAATCAGGATGCAGAGAGCTCCACGTGTACCTATGACACTGAAATGTAATACTGACTGTAACTAAAACACAGCTGTTATCTCAGTATAAGAGAGGACCCAGGAATCATTTTCAACCTCTGTCAGTCAATAAAAGATATATTCTAAGTTGTGCCAGGAGAAGAGAATGAAGGCCAATTAGTGCAGGAGGATAGTTTTTAACATAATATGTTTTAGTCCATTTCACCCTCTTCCTCAACTGTCCCCATCTGATAAAACTTCCTATCTCTAAAATATTTTCTAAAAATCAATGAATACATCCACGATCATCTAACAGTGCCCTCTGTGTACATATTCTTTCCCACGCTCCAGGTACTGTTGTGTGCTTTCAGCCGACAAGAGCTATCAAGAAGGTTGTGTCAAAGCGAACTCTACCCCCAACTTTGAATTCAGTGTGTTCTGCAACATGAGTGATTTATCTACCATGGTCACTCTTTATGCCTCTGTGTGTGAGTGCGTGTGTGTGTGTGTGCTCACATGTACATACACACACAATTTTGACCCACAGTGGAACACAGAAACCATCTAAGAACGGATCTGGATTTTCCAGATTTATTTTTCCTGTTGGCTGTTAAATTATAATTAAATTGCAAGTTTCCATATCTTGAGACTCCTTCAAGAAAATGGGCAAAGAAACCAGTGAAGATCAGAAGATAGTCAGGAGGGCTCTGACTGGCTTGTCCCTACACTTGGCTTGCCTGGATTACATGCAGATTGATGAAGTTCCGGCTCTCCTCTCCATGCCTTACCACCTAGATCAGTCAAGGTCACTCGTTTTTCCCCAGAGAAGTGATCTACTTGGACATACTCCTGTAGTTGGAAATAGGTCAGGGTGAACTTTGACAGAAAATACAGAGCAGTCCACTGTCCCGTCAGATATTTCAGAATCTTCCCTGTACTACAGCCCTGACAGATGGCCCAGCTATAGAGACTCCTTACATTTCCTAGCACTCACTCAAGAACCTGCCCCCTGACTTTCTAAGCAGAGCATCTTGTAAATGCTCAGAGAAGCTCTCAAAGGCTCTCTGTTTGACCTGATAGTCTCTGGAAGACTTAACCTAGTAGTGCCTTAGTGCCCGTTGTTACATAGTTAAGTCTGTACTTATAACTCACGGTTGTTCATTTTACGTAATTTATAATAGCAAAAAAAAAAAGAGAGAGAGAGAAACAAACTAAAATCCAACAAAAAGGGATTAGTTACAAAAAGTATGGTAAATCTAGACAATGGGACACTATAAAAATTAGATATACCTATGTATTTATAAACTTAGCAATATACTGTCAAGTAAATAGATATAGTACAATCTCATTTACAGAAGACTCTGGACAGTAATGCACCTAATTCTTAATTATACTTATTCACGCGTGGTGAAATTACAGTTGCTGTTGGTATTGTATTCACTTTGCTTATATGTATTTTCTAATTTTAAAGAGTAAATTTATAGTTTGTATAATATTTTGAGGCTAAAATAGTTAAATAAGGGTTCATCAGGCCTGATGGCATTTAGCATTCCTCCAACACTAAGACTATGAAACTGATTACCTGAAACCAAATAACTAATGCTGTGCCCCCTCCCCCAACTAACCATACATGCACACAGAAGCTCACACACACTTATACACATGGCTAATCTAAAGACTCTTTTTCATCCCCTGCATATATGTCACCAGCAATGGCCAAAAAGTCCATCTCTGCGACATGAGATTACAATGACAAGTCTGACAGTAATGGCAGGAATTTCAGTGGCCACATTCAAAATGACAGCATGGCTGAAATAACACCAGCACTCTGCAAACAATAAACAGGATGGAGTGCTGCTTGGCTCAGGTGAACTTCACAGTTTGTTTCCTTTTCATTGTATTCTCCCTTTCACAAAGCCAAGGCTTGCCTTTGGAGCTCATGGGCCTAGGACACTATTATTTTGACAGTTGTTCGGTGGCATTGCAGAGGATGAAAGAACACTGGTTAGCTTTCCATCTAAACACACCACCCACTCCAGGCAGCATAAACACTATTATTTTGAGTTAGTTGATGGATGAGATTTATGTTTAGAGGGCAAGTTGAAAATTAGTAAGGAGAAGTTGAGAATTAGAATGAAGAGAATACATGTGATTCACTTGTCTATAAAATAGACCAATAATTGAATTTGTATAAATACCTTTTAATTAGAAGCTGATATCTCAAATATCAGATCAAGATTAAGCTCAATAACAAATGCAAATCCTTCTACCTCTCAGGAGTGTTCAGGATTTAGTTCTAATAAGATAATAGATATGAAAGTCCTTTGTACCTTTTGTGAGAAGTTCTTATTGTTGTATGAGTAAAAGTAATAAACGTTTAATTTTACTCTGATTTCTTAAGAACACTAACTTTCAACAAAGATCTGTTCTTGCCTACTGTGTTAAGATATACAAAACCATATTAGGAACATCATTATTTTTCTTTGTTAAAAAAAAAAACAAAAACAACTTAACCCAGTATCTAGAACCCCACAAACATGTAAAACATAAGAAAAAAATCTCCATTCAAATAGCCATATGAGCCCTTGCTTTAATATACCAAAAATATTGCATTGAAAGAAAGTTATAATTTAAAATGTTATTTGCATCAAGTCACCTTGATGTGCCAAATACTTTGAAACAAATACTAAGATATCAAGTCTCTAAAAAAATCTTTTATACAAAGTAATACTTTCAGAGCCTATATATATGGGCACTCCATATGTTTTTCATTGTTGACCTAAGAAAGGGCTATAAGAATCATGTTTTATTGTTGAAAACTCTGATACCAAGAGTGATGAGGTGATCCATAGGCAGAAACTTTCAGGACCAGTATTTGAATCCACATTTGATTCCAAGTCTCTTGCCCTTTTACTTTAAATGAGTTGCCTCTTTCCCTTGCCCACTGGGTAGCATTGTAATGTACTGAATATAGGCTAACCACTTGAAAACCTCTAATTTCTACAGAGGAGCAGATTTTGGAAAATGGCTTGTGCTAAGCAGATCACTCTATGCATCACACGTGATCTTCTGGTTGCCTAACTCATGACTGCAGTGAAGTCACAGTTATCCTAATCACCCATCATCACATGGATGAGATATGCAGGAAAGGTGTTTCCTCCCAAACACTGAGCATTTGAACCATTGCTTATGATGGAAACAACCTGAGGGAAGGACCCAAGAGAAAACAGTAATCATGTAATTTAAAGATATATTCTATTAACAGGAAGATGTGCAAGTTACCGATCCATAGGAGTGGATTTGTTACTGTCATTCTTATATAGGCTCCATTTGAGTTGAAAAAGAATGGAAATAGAGGCCATATGGGCGCCGGCGCAGCCGGGAACCGCGCGGGTAGCCATGGCGGAGCTGCAGCAGCTCCGGGTGCAGGAGGCGGTGGACTCTATGGTGAAGAGTCTGGAGAGGGAGAATATCCGGAAGATGCAGGGCCTGATGTTCCGGTGCAGCGCCGCCTGTTGCGAGGAGAGCCAGGCGTCCATGCAGCAGGTGCACCAGTGCATTGAGCGCTGCCATGCCCCTCTGGCTCAAGCCCAGGCCCTGGTGACCAGCGAGCTGGAGAAGTTCCAGAACCGCCTGGCCTGGTGCACTATGTATTACAATGACAAGGCCAAAGATTCGATAGATGCAGGGAGTAAGGAGCTTCACGTGAAGCGGCAGCTGGAGACCTGCGTGACCAAGTGTGTGGATGACCACATGAACCTCATCCCAACCATGACCAGGAAGATGAAGGAGTCCTTCTCTTCCATCGGGAAATAGCTGTCTGCTAGTGGCCATCAGGGCTGAGGGCAGGAATCAATTTAAAAAGAGGAATGGGGATTTGGGTCTTTCAAGGAGAGTTGATGAATGAGGAAATTAAGAATGGCAGCAAGTCTAAGGCCTGTGTTTCTCTCCTCTGGACACTGGTTCCTTTGTGTTTCAATCCTAGAAAGTGAAATGGATAAAAGGCAGTGCTAAAATTTGGGTCACAGATAGCATAGGAGGTTTGTTGTGAGCCTGAATTTCATGTGGCAAGTACTTCTCCTGCCAATAGGGAGTCTCCCCTGTACCAAACCAGGGCCCTCCAAGGTACCAGATCCTCTTACTCTACAGATACCAAGAGGCTGGCAGGTTCACATAACCAGCTTATGGTCTAGTGGAGTATGAAAGGAGGTGTTTCTATTTGGTGTCCACCTGCTGTTTACCAGAAGGATCACTACAACATTTTCCACGAACAAATAAAATCCATGCAGTCACTAATGTAGAAAGGGGCAGGGGTCTTCCAGGGGGTTTGTTTTGCTTGTTTTTCTTTTATAGGCAAGGGCATGACGTTAAGATGTAAAGTTGGGAGAGGCAGTTTGGATAAAAACTTTGAAAGGGTCCCTGCAGGTACTCCTTTCTGACCATCAAGATGTGGATGTGTGTTTCTTAAAATTCTCACATATCACATCATTCAGCCGGGAGACCCTGCAAAATTGTAAGAAGTGATCTCACACTGGTAAGGGAAGCAAGTGCTCTCCCTCTCACTGGCAGCCATGGTGGCCCTGAGGCCGCCTGCAGCAGAGTCAGCAAGCTACCAGGCAATCTTACAGTGACACTCAGCCTTGAAGGGAAATGGGGTTTTGACAGTATAATATGCTCATATTCAGGAATGAACAGTGAAAGAGGAACTATTAGCTACTTCATTAAGAGGGTTGTGAAGGACGGGCTTTGGAAAAATCTGTTTCTCGTGAAACAGAATGAAAGCCTAAACCCAGTGTTGCTTACTTTGCCCCCTGAAATAACAGCTTTGTTGAGACAATCCCCTGGCAACAAAAAAAAAAAATCAAGGGAGGAAAAGTAAGCAACTCAGGGATGAACTGTGGCTCCTTTAGAGCGATGAAGGGACTGCCCTCCATTACCAAATACCACTTTTGCCAGGGCCTTTGCTACATGCGCTCTTGCCCCAGTTCTGGCCCCTTATCATTGTGATAAGGACCTTGTCTTTCTACCAACTTACTACTTGAAATGATAATATTGTCTGTTTGCTGTATCAAGACTGTGATATATTTTCCTAGTGGTTTGGTTTTCGCAATAAATAAGACTTAATTTTCTTCCAAAAAAAAAAAAGAATGGAAATAATGATCTGAGATACTGTGTTAGAATTAAGAGAAAAGTGTTCCCCTAAAACCAATGGTTAGAAAACATGTGAAAAGCATTTTGGGACAATAGAGAAAGTCCAAATTTTATAATCTCATTACCCTGGTTTTTAAAACTTACTGAGTTCTAAGATCTTGGGCCAATTTTTCAATCTTTTTGATCCTTAATTCTTCACATGTTAAGAAGTTTCTACAGATCTCACAGTTAGGTAAGCCAGGACTCAAACTCAAATTCCATTCAGGAGAGGCCTGTTGCACATTTCAGAAGACAAGTGAGCCTGCACATGTGGAGGGTACAGACCAGGGAACCTGACCCTCCTCTGAGGGATACCAGAGACCAGGTAATGGTGGAGGGTACATGAGAGAAGTTGTTTAGGAAAAGAAATGCTGATGGAAAGGTAGCTGGCAAATGAGGAATTTCAAGACAAAACTACTGCAAGACTCAAAGACCAGAGGAATTTGATGAACCTATTTGAGGCTCTCAGGGAATAGATTTCCAAAGAAAGTTGGTTCCCCAATTTGTGGAAAACCAAAATCTTGAAAATCCTGAAAGCTCCATATGCACATTTTAATGACATGAATTCTTTATCTGACATTCATTAAGTATTTTTGATCTAGAATCAAGAGGGAGAAACAGATACACAGTGTCAAGCTATAAACTAGGTAGAGTGGAGAGGGAAAAAGTAAGAATAAGAAAGGAGAAAAGCTGCCAGCCTGGTCTCCAAGGTGAGTCTCATAAGGAATGTTTTATCTCAGGGGTAATGCCCTTTTGGATCCCCTCTGCTGCTTGTACATTATTTCTTCTCCCCATTCCCTAATTCCTACTCCAAAACAAAAACAAGTCGGCTTCATTAAAGGATATGTAATTAGACCCACCTCACTGTCGCTGCCTTCATTCCCTGAAGAGTTTAGAACTCAGTGACTCTTTCACCACTTCTCTCACCATCTTGATAAAAGTCTTGATGACTTCATCCTCCATGTAGATTACTCATCCACTGCCTGGCCTCTCCACTGCTATCCTTGTTACTTCCTGGACCTTATCAATCAGTACTACACCTGTCTGGAATTTCTCTCCTCAACACCCCATTTGTGGATGCCCACCTCCTGTCTTACGAGCTCACATAATCTACCACGTCCACAGCAATAATTCTTTGGCCCAGTGAAGAGCTCCAATCCACTGGGTTTGCAAATATATTACTTTCCATCATCTCTATCATATCCTCGCTTTCTTCTTCAACAGGTGGGTTTCCTCAGTGTGCTTCATAATCACTCCCTTGCCTTCTACTTCTTGTCCTATCCATCAAGCTCCTCTGGGAAAATTCCAACCTTGGTCTGCAGTGGCTATCAGCACAAACTCTCTGCATTTGTGACAAAATATGCCTCAGATGAATTGGAACACTGGACAGACTCTATTCAAGTTTGGCAATTCCCTCCAACCACAGAATTAACTGACTCTTGTATATATGCTGTTAGATGCAGGTACAAGAAAACAAAGCATTATTGACTCAGATTAAGAAAAGTAGGTTGAAGGGAAGTAAGAAGGAGTATAATTTGAATTTACATCTGAATAATAAGTCTCTGACTTTAAAATAAAGTAAATGAAACTGCTAAAGTATTGCCAGGGAGAAGACAGACTGATTAAATAATAAAAAGCTTTCTTGTTTGCATTTAGCAAACTGCTGATAGTATGTAAAATGAAAGATAATACATTTCTTAACAGAATTAGTCTCTTAGTCAAACATTAATCATTAACGTCTTCTTAACCATCAAGGGGCTTCCCTGGTGGCTCAGAAGTTAAAGCATCTGCCTGCAATGCAGGAGACCCGGGTTCAATCCCTGGGTCAGGAAGATCCCCTGGAGAAGGAAATGGCAACCCACTCCAGTATTCTTGCCTGGAGAATCCCATGGACAGAGGAGCCTGGTGGGCTACAGTCCACAGGGTCACAAAGAGTCAGACACAACTGAGCAACTTCACTTTCACTTAACCATTAAGACTTGCTAACAAATTTCTTCATGAAAAATAGGAATAATGACTTTAAAAGGTAAAATTTATGGCACTGCTATGATCATAAAGTTAATAAATGTTTATCATAGAAAATTTGAAAAATACAGACAAGAAATGTCTGGAACAAGTGAGCACTCAGTAACTATTTTCTTACATCATTAAACATTATTTGTAGATACTGTTGACTACAGCCCATTGATACTACTTAAGACTGGATCATCACCCTGTATCATGGTATTTATATTGCTTCCTTAAAAAAAAAAAATATATATATATATATAAACTGCTAAGAACTTTGTAAAAGATGAGTGCATGAAGTTAGTTTTGTTAGATCATATTGGGAAAGTGAAATAAAAGAGTCAACAACAGATATGATCAGCTTTAAGGCTTCTTATTGGCAAAGCTAACTTGCCTTCTAGAAAATTCCTATGCTCTAGAAATGTGGTTACTGGTTTTTACTCCCCACGGTGGAAGAGTTCCTAGGAAGGTAGACAAGCACACAAAGTACCTTGAAAAGAGGAAGTTTAAATTCAGACCTGGCCAATATTGGGCCCTTGGGATAATTGTACAGCTCACTTCCCCTCACAAGAGTAATTTTGTTACCTACCAAGTCCAAGCTCACTCTTCTCACCTGCACTGACAGGCCAAGAAATCCTAGAGACTGTTGAGGCAAAAGCCAGCTGACTGAAAAGATGGCAGACTAATGTCTCAAAATAACCATCTTCTCAGGGTCTGGATGCCAGGTTCTTTTATAGACTGGTGGGGGTAAGGGGCGTGGGTTGGAGCTGGAAACAAAGTGAAAAGGCCATTAATCTTGTAAATATCTCCTAAAATGGCAAGTTGCAGGCAGGGGATGTGTTGATTTCCTCCTTCCTACCATCCACAGGTGGACAGGGTCCTGAACAAAGACTTTAGTTTAACAGCCAGAGGGGCAGGATTCTCTGGGGCATAGCCATTATGCATGATTATAATAACAAAAGCAATGAAAAGCAAGTCAAAGAACCAGTTCTAACATGGAGTCAGAATTGGCTCTTCCCTGCCAAAATTTTACACAAGGATCAGATAGCTCTGAATGATGCACAGTGGTGCCTAAGGTATGTCAACAGAAGACGCCACCAAGAAAACCAGCAAGGTCCCAGACTGCTGTTGACCTCAGATGCCCATCCAGACAATTATCTGCCCACCAGTGGGTCTTAGACTCAAAGGCACATCCAAATCTTCTGGGGGCATGTTAAAGTTCATAACACACGCGCACACACACACACACATACACACACACACACCCTTACATTCCTGGATCCACGGTCTAAAGACTGTAACTCAGTAAGTCTTAGATTGGAGCGAGGAATTTGTATTTTTAATATTGTCCCTAGGCAATTCTAGTGTAGATGAGCCTCTTATAAAGAGCTAATTTCTGAGAACCTACCAAGCCTTTAATTTTCATGGAAGTTCTCATGAGAGAGTTATCACTGCTTTTTAAATTTGACTAGGAGAGGTTCTTAAAAAAACGTTTTGAAGATAAAGTGTATTTAAGCTGTCAAATTTTTAATGGTTATTTTGTCCTTGAGCATACTCCAATATCAATTTCTTTCAAAGAATTCTCAAAAGTATCTTATACTTTTCCTATGCTTGTTATTTTATAATCAAAACTTTATTTGCTGTCCTTTCCTTCCTTAAAAATGTATGTTAAATATATTTTAATATACAGGAAATTTATTTAGACTTGCTTATCAATGCTTGCATGGTACTTTCTTACTACCTCATCGTCTGATCCAAGACATCAATAGTGGGGTTAAAACTGACTGCACCAGCCATGCACTCATGGCTTCCCATTGAGCTGGTCTCCCAATACTTGTCTTTCCATTAGCAGCAGTGGCAGCAACAGTAAGACATTCATTGAGCATATACCAGGTATAAAACAATGAATGGAAACTTTTCTAGAGATCACCTTGGCTCCCTGATAACAGTCAATGCTACCTTGTAGCTCACTAGATGTCATTAGATTTATTGCTTCTACCAATATAAATAAATACAAAATATACTTTCTCTTAAAACACAAATAAAACATCCACATACTGTTCAAGTATATTTTCAGACTCTAATAAGCATAAAGTGAATGTATGAGGAAATTAATGCTATAACAAGTATTTGAGAAATTAGGTACACATAGGTAACATGTAATAGATCTCTGCATTAGATAGAAAACTGGCCATTGTTCTACATAACCATAACCCTTGATCTTTGGGGCTTTCTTTTCCACTAAATAAGAATCATTTGCCTTTCTACCAGACAAAAATCTACTAGTCACCATGGTATCCCTATAGAACTAGAGCACCAGTCCCCAATCTTTTTGACACTAGGGATCAATTTTGTGGAAGATAATTTTTCCACAGACTGGGGTTGGTGGGAGGAAGGTTTCAGGATGTGTCAATCACATTACATTTATTGTGTGCTTTATTTTTAATCTAATGCTACTGCTGATGATCTGACAGGAGGCACCGATCTGAGACCTGGTGTTGGGGGATCCCTGAGCTATAGAATAGCTCAGTCAATAGAAAGAAAGTCTTTTGAACTGCACTGACACTGTAACACCAGAAGACACAGTAGCCTCATTTGCCTACTTCCAAGTTTGGGGCAGTTTTCATGACAATCTGAAGTTTGTGAAAATATTACAGCTGATAAACTAGTGCTGTCAATGAGTGGGTGAGAAATCTTTTCTTATAAATGTGAGTGGGTGAGGAATCTTTTCTTAGAAATGTGGCAAAGCCTTCTGTGATCAAGTACCAAAAATTTAAAAAACAGAAAGGAAGGGAGGGAGGGAGGAAAGGAAACGAAGAATGGAGGGAAAGAGAGGAGGAGAAAGAGAGAAAAAAAGAAAACAGGATTTCAAGTTTTACCCTCATATTTCATGCCTAGAGTTTGGATTCACTCAAAGTATGATATTTTCTTAAGAATTTTACCCAACACTGTTTATAATTCTGTCAAAATCAAGGCGATCTGGATTGCATACTAACAATATCTCAATAAATACAGCATTATGCTTGAAAAACTAGAGGAATGCTAAATTTACTTATGGTTTGTTCAGGTAACAGCTTTGAGGTATTCTGATGGCAAGTATTCTGTGGTTAAAAAGATATGCTACATGTTCACTGTTAACATACTACTTTACTTTATGTTGGTTTTGATATATACATTTCTATTTGGACATAACTGAGCGGTTAAACTGAACTGATTTGGACTTTTTATTCCTTTAGGTGAAAGGGCATGACAACTTTTGTACACAGTTTTTAAAGGTTACTCTCCATTTATAGCTATTACAAAATACTGGCTATATTCCTAAAGTTGTACAATACATCCTAGTAGACCATCTTACACACCCAACGGTTTGTACACTCCTGCACCCTCCATCACTCTTGTTCTACCTCTCCGCTGGTAACCACTAGCTTGCTCTCTATACCTGCAAGTCTGCTTCTTTTTCGTTATATTCAGTAGTTTGTTGTATATTTTTTAGATTCCACATACAAGTGCTATCATACAATATTTGTGTTTCTCTGACTTTTTTCACTTAGCCTTGTTGTTGTTGCTCAGTTGAGCAGTCATGTCCGACTCTTTGCGACCCCACAGACTGCAGCACGCCAGGCTTCCCTGTCCTTCACCATCTCCCGGGAAGACCATAGCCTTAGCATAATGCCCTCCAAATCGATCCATGTTGCTGCAAATGGCAAAATTTTGCTCTGTCTCTTTTACGATTGAGAAGCATTCTGTTATGTATATATATCACACCACAGCTTTTTCTTATCCATTCATCTGTTGATGAACACTTAGGTTGCTTCCATATGTTAACAACTATAAATAATGCTGCTATGAACACTGAAGTGCATACATCTTTTCAAATTAGTGTTTTGGGTTGTTTGGTTGGTTTTTTGTTTTTTTTTTTTTCCTATATATACCCAGGAGTGGAATTGCTAGGTCATACGGCAGTTCTATTTTTGTTTTCATTCTGATTAGCAGCAATTTTATTTTTCCATTTATTCTACTTTATCCTTTATAATTTTAATTTTTAAATTATAGTTGATTTACAATGTTTCAGGTGTATAGCAAACTAATTATGTGTGTGTATACATATATATATATATACTTTTTCAGATTCTTTTTCATTATAGGTTCTTATAAGATATTGAATATATTCCCTGTGCTACACAGCAGGTCCTTGTTTATCTGTTATATATATAGTAGTGTATATCTTTTAATCCCAAATTCCTAATTTATCCCCCCAACACACACACTTTCCCTTTTGGTAACCATCAGTTTATTTCCTATGTCTGTGAGTTTATTTTTGTTTTGTAAATAAGTTTGTTTGTATCATTTTTTTCAGATTCCACATATAGGTGATATCACAATGTTTTATGTTCTAAAATATATTCAAGAAATATAGGAAAGTCTGAGAAATTTCAAAAATCTTTCTGATCTGAAAGTGATCTGTTTATATTAAAGCTGAACAGAGAAAGAAATAGCCTTATTTTTTCCCTGCAATTTGAAACAAGAAATAGTCAGACTTCGTAGATGATCCTAGAACTTGGGTTATTATTTATTTTTCTTTCCTTTGTACTTTGAGATTTTAATTCATATTGATGGAAGAAAATGCCAGAAGATGACCAAAGCCATAATAAGCTGGAACATTTGGAAAGAGTCAGAGAGGTATTTACATGACTAACCCTTATTAAAATCTACCTTCCAATCTCATAGGGGAAAAAGGTCCTCAGGATAGCCCCTGCACTCTGTAGTCTGGCTAACCAAAAGTACCTTCAAAAGACTTTAAGGCAGTACCATGAAATCTCTAATTTTGGGTTTTACTGGAATCAGGAGCCACAAGGGCAATAACAAGTGGAAAAAAAATTTTTTTTTCATTTCCCAATGTCAGTCAACATTTCAGTTATCCAACATTCAGTGTAAGGACACTTAACCATAACATGTCAGTTTTGGCAGAGATAAAACATAGACTCACCCCACCCAGATTCACATACTAGGTACTGGGGTTGACCCAGATGGCCTCTCCTGTCCCCTTCATGAATGATGTATGTTGAGAGTTGTGGAGAAGAGAGGAGGAATTATTAAATCAGTCTCTTCCACCCACAAACACTAGAGAACAACTGCAAAAGGAATAGATCATTAGCGAACACCAAGACAACCAGACATATTACAAATGCTACTCTCAGTAAGGTAAATGTTATCCTCCTTTGAACAAACAAGGAGACCATGTCTAAGAGAATTTAAGCAACTTTCCCAGGATCAGAGGACCATGTAGGAGGGACATCTGAACAGCAAAATTCAGTCCAGTTGAAAACCATGACCTCCTACAGGCATTCTCAGCCTATTAAGCCCCGAGCCAAAGGCTGCCGGCCAGCAGGAAAGCTAAGATGACTCTTGTGTGATAAATCTTTGACAAACCAAGCAAGAAAAAGTGGGATGTGGACTCCAGTGTTTTGATTCCAAAACCAGGCTCATTCTCCTACTTCAGCAACCTGAGAATGGACCAGAGGACCTCGAAGCATCACAGATGCTCTTAGTACCCCAGTCTGGGGTTCAAAAAGGAAGGCCTGTTTTTTCTGATCATGTTCATATTCTGGGTGTGCCCACATAGGAATATATAGCCACATCGTGTCTGCAGCGCCCTACTAAAATCACACATAGTCCTGTAAAGTTGAAATGCCCACACAAGTTTTAGAGAGAGCCTGGAACATGTGTCCATTATTTTTCTGACAACTTCTCCCTTCTGGATGATGCTAATGGGATGCAATGAGAAAACTCATTTAAAAACACACTGCTCCCCACTGACTGAAAGTTCATATTTTCAATCTTTGTAATTAATCAGTCAACAGGTGTATTACCAAACTGACTTACCAAATTATAAATGATGATCTGTCAAAGTCTAGAGCTATGAGAGAAAAGAAAAAACAACAATATATCAAGCTATTCAAAAGCAACAAAAAAGATGCAACTAACTCTTGAGAAAACTGACAGGTTAAATTTTATTCAAATTTATTTAGATGGAATGGTCTTGAGATGTGGTTAGTTTTGATGATCTATTATTGCCAGGAGCAAGAAACTTTATATGACTGTCTGAAAAACAACTGTACTTGCTAGGTTTTCATCAGGATTAAATGGTGAGTCTTAAACATCTTAGTCAATAGCTTTAATATGGATCAACTAATCTAGAATACAGTTTATCGGTAAGTTAAATTGACATGTCTCACAGGGTCCACTTTCTCAAAATTAAACACCATACCAGAATTGCAGTATAAGTGACCATAGTGGACAGCCCATCATTCTCAACTTTTTCCCAAGCTAAACTCCCTCAATCATGCTTAAGTCACTCTTCATTCAATTAGAACTTGTTTGGAGTCAGGCTTCATGAATGTCACTGAGAATGCAGAAATAATCAAGGCACAGTACTTTCCTCCAAGAGGCACAAAGTCTACTTTGTGGCACAAAATTGATGGTCAAGTAAACGAAAAATGGCAAGATAATCCAATGGCATAAGTCCAGAGAATTTTGTGAATATCAGGCTCAGAACCATTTCAACCAGTTCAGGGAAGATTTTCAAGAAAAAAATTACACAAGTGAAATTATTTACAAAACACAAACAGACTCACAAACTTAAAAAACACACTATAGTTACCAAAGGGGAAATGGGGGGCAGGCAGATAAATCAGGACACTGGGATTAACATATACACAGTACTATATATAAAATAAATAATCAACAAGGACCTACTGTATAGCACATGGAACTCTGCTCAATATTCTATAATAACCCACATGGGAAAAGAATTTGAAAAAGAATGGATATATGTATACACACACACACACACACACATATAACTGAGTTAATTTGCTGTACACCTGAAACTACTGCAATATTGTAAATTAACTCTACGCCAATATAAAATAAAAAATTAAATTAAAAAATAACTCATAAGTGTGAGCAATAGCATAGAAAATCAAAGGCATTCTGGTTATCTAATAATAATTGGGCTAAAGAATTTGGGGATGTCTATTGTGCTACAGTGCAATCTTTTTGGCTATTTGACCAAGGATGGCAGATAGATTTCTGATCATCTTTTTGTTTACATACACTCCTGTGTTAGGAACCAAGATTCCCCAAGATTTTGCTACCTTTATCTCGGTGTCTTGCTAACATAGATTGCTTGACTCTGTAAATAAGAGGGAAGGGAGGTACATATACTTCTGGATGTATAGACAATGGGGTAACGTAATGTTCTAATAAACATAAACCTTCTACTTGTCAGCTACTAAAAAACGAAAAGAAAAAATAAGAAAGTGTGAAGCTTCATCTACATCTTGAAGAACAAGTAAAATTTTACCAGATAGAGAAGAAGGAAGAGGACTCCAGGTAAAGGGAACAACCTGTGGAAAGGCTCAGGGGTAGGAGAAAACATAGTATGTTGCAATGAGGCCTGTGCAGAGTCTCCTAGCACAGACAACAAACAAACAGCATGAGCAAGAAAACAAACCTACATCGCACTCAGAGGTTTTGGAATTCTTATTACCACAGCATAACCTAGACCTTCCTGGCTGAAACAACAGCCACATGTCCTTGGGCATGGATTTCTGAGCCTCAATTTCCTCATCTGTGAAAAAAAAAAAGGAACAATCATATCACTCTGGAACATTATAATAATAATAAGCTAATAGATTTGCATTTACTTTGAAAACTGACAACTGTTTTCCTTTATTTAGTAAACTTAAGATATAATTATTGATTTCTTTTTAGAAAGCAAATAACAGGAAAAGAAAGAATTACTACCCAATGTTACTCTTTTCTCTCACTTAAAAGAAAGCTTTATCTTCCATGTCAACTAGTCTTCTACATAAACGGCAAGGTCTTTAGGTAAAACTCTGTAGGCCTCAAGTGACAATTCCAGTGAGATCCACTTTATCCCTCATTGACACAATATAAACAGACCTCCAGCAGGCTTGAGCCTCCTTTGATGATGAGCCTTTCTGAAATGGGCACATCCATATCTTAGTAGACGTATCACTGTCAGCTTTAGCTACAGCAAAATTGCCACTGATATGTGATTCTCACTCCCATCAACTGCCTCATTCTACTACACTTTGAATTCATTTCTTTATTCAATTAGCAATCATAAAAATATACTGAGCACCTTCTCTATGCACAGAACATTGCTCCAGTTAGGGCAACTATGTTTTCTGAAACACAAATCAGGTCGGATGTTCAACCAACCAAAACTGCATAGAAAGAACAGAGTGCTTCCAAGTGAGCCCACTATGGACAGAAGTCCAATGTACTATCTATTGTATGAGCACACTGTGGATAATTTGCCTATATGACATTTAAAGGGTATTCATTCATTGATACATTCAACAAATACTTACCGACTCCCTACTCAGTACTGGGAATGCTAATGATAAATAAAAACAGACACCACTTCTGCCTATGAGTTACTTGCCATTTGAAATGGGAGACAGAAATTAGTGAAGCGATTATGGATACAAGTAAACCGGCAAATGTGATATAATTGCTATGCTATCAAGGTATTTAATTTAGTCAGGGAAGCCAAGTAAGTGCTCCTCGGGAAATAATGCTTCAGCTGAGATCTGAAGGTAACTAAGTAGAGAGGAGACAATTCCATTCCGAAGGAATGCATGTGTAAAGGCACTGTGGCAGAGTAAGCAGAGGAGACTAAAAGGAAGCAGGAATAGAAAACACCAGAAGGAAAATAATATGAAGTAGGCTGGATGAAAAAAAGGTTAAGGAAAAATGTTCAGCACTTATGTGCTTATACCAAGAGCAATAAGAAGCCATTGAAAGGATACACAGAGGTATAAGACATGACATCAATTTGATCTTGAGTGGCATAATATTTGTCAGGAGGACTATGTATGTCCAGCATTAGCAATAAATTAAGGGAAATACCATAAGGTAAACTATCCAAAGTCAGAGATCTTTGTTCACTGAGGTACTCCAAATACCTAGAACAGTACCTGGTTCATGGGTAAGTAAGTAAGTAAGTGAAGTCGCTCAGTCGTGTCCGACTCTTTGCAACCCCATGGACTGTAGCCTACCAGGCTCTTCTGTTCATGGGATTTTCCAGGCAATAGTACTGGAGTGGACTGCCATTTCCTTCTCCAGGGGATCTTCCCGACCCAGGGATCGAACCCAGGTCTCACACATTGTAGACAGACGCTTTACCGGCTGAGCCACCAGGGATTCATGGGAGGAATTCGATAAATACTTGCTGAATGAATAATGAGACAAGCCTTTGAGAGGATGGAAGAAGCATCTGTTCCAGAGATCAGACAGGATGTTAAGAGGCAGCATGTAAGCTATATCTTGAAGACCAGGTAGGATCAGGCTAGTAGAGAGGACAGGCTTGGGCTTTCTAGGAAGATATTTCAGGGAAAGAGGCCTGTCTGAACCAAGGCAAGGAGGCCACTAGGGCATGGACACTATGAGCCATTCACTTTGGCTGGAGTACAGGGTGCGTGAATGAATGTCATGCAAGGTAAACTGCAAAGGTAGGCTAACGCGAAATGCTACAGGGCCACTTGGAATGCCAACGGTATTTCCCAAGCGGATCCATATATCTTCTCTTGGCACTAGGAGCTCGCACTTACAGAAACAGTTTGTGCTGCAGCAGGAGGAAACAGGCGCCAGGAAATCCAACTCTTGAAAAGTAAGAACTCTACACCAATGTGATGATAGATTTTTTTGTTTGTTTTTATTTGGGAATTTCAGCATACGAGCCAGCCCTCCTCAGCACACCCTCCAGGGAGCCAATGGGACCATCTTCCGTCTATCTGACATGTGAGTCTCACCACCCCAGCCGTCACTGGTCCTACCCTTGGGGAGGTGGAAGAGGATGTGGAACTGAACAAACGTAATCTGGAATTCCAGGCACTGTCCAGAAGAAGCATGCGCGGCAGCTCAGTCATGCAGAACTTCTAAAGAAGTGCTTTTCCCATGGAGACTCCAAATCCTGTTTACTTGCCACTATTAATCTATGTTGAATCACAAGTGGAGAACTCAGAACTGTTGGAATGAATTACTGATCACAAGAGTTATGAGTGTTAGTTGGAGGGAGGAATGAAATTCAAGATATGCTATTTCACTCTGCGTGTGGGTGTATCTCATTCCTTTCTTAATTTCTAGATATTAGGTTAGGTTCACTAAAAAAGTAAGTCTGGAAGTCAGGAGCCTCAGATGGTAATCCTGAGTTGCCACAAATGAGATTAAGATTTAGTTACTTAATCTTTCCGGATTTTCTCATCTATCAAAAACAAAGTAGGAGGGTTGGGAGAAGGGGCAGAGGTGGAGAGTCAGGGGTTGAGGAAGTGAATAATAGGAGGCATGCTGTGGCTGGACCATGCCAAAGTCTTTCACTTTGAAAGAAGCATTTAGGTGAGGGATGGTCCAAGGCAGCAGAAAGTGGGTGGTGTATGGAATCAGAATTGGTTCTGAATCCCAATCCCTTGCTTACTGGCCATGTGTCCTCCCAAGCAAGGCTCAAATGAGCACTCATTTTTTGCCTATTCCAAATGCTTTGTGGTGTTAACTCAATTAATCCTTATAACTAACCCCATGAGGAGAATCATCCCATGGGAGGAATGGGATAAGTAAGGAAACTGAGGCACAGAGATGACAACTTGCTCAAGGGCAATAGAATTGACAGTCTTTACCACTCTACTCTTCTGCACTAAAAGTAAGATGGTAACTCACTGAACCTCTTTTAAGATGTCGTGTTTCCATAATGTATAGGAATAATAGTAAAACCAATAATAGCCATCATAAATACTATATAAGGGTGAGTTAGAAAACATTTTAGGTAAATCACAGGCTGACATCTAAAGGACTTTCCAGCTCCAATTCAACAACAGTAATAATTGTATCTATTTAGCATCTAATGTACTCCAATACTTCAATAGGCATGTTTACCCCTATTTTTCAGAGGACACTGAGGCAGCTAATAAGCACTGGTCCTAGAACCATTCTGGGGCATCTGAACTCAAGTCTGCCTGGTCCTGCAGGCCCTACTCTTAGGATTCAATGATGCAACTCACAGGCCCAAGAATCTCAGCACAAAGAGGCCTGAGCCCACAGAGATAAACTGGGCCAATATGTTTCTAGAACTCTTTGACCTTCAAATCACTCTGGAGTGAGAAAATGAGAAAGGTAAGGAGTGTGTCCAGATCACTCAGTCGTGAAAGACAGATGTTCTTGGGAATATTCAGAAGATGCTCTGCCTGCCTGCTATAGGCACAGAGGACAGGCCTCTCCAGGGACTATTCCTGTCTACATTCACATGGTCACCAGCCAGTCCGGGAAATCAAGCTGAATGCCTGGTAGACTAGAGTATGATGCATTGCCCAGACCATAGTAAGCAGCAGCTCTCAGGCCTCCATATGTTTTAGATGGCCCAAGAAGATGACCTAGTACCAAGTGGGTGCTCAGGGTCAGACACCAAAGGCCTACTCAGGTGTGTGTCCTGAGAAAACCTGTGGATATAAGGCTGTGGGCCTGGTGCAGAGGCCCAGCCAGTTCTCACCACAACCCTATCAAGAGGTCAACTTGGTGCAGTGTAAAGACAAAGAAGTCTTTGAAGCCAGACAGAATGAGATATTCTAAATCTTATCACGCTGTTTACCTGCTTTATGTCCTTGAACAAGTGATGAGCCAATCAGAGTCTCAGTTTCCTCCTCTGTAAAATGAAGACAGAGGAACCGTGCTTCAAAGGGTTGCTGTGAGGACTTTCTGAGGGAATAGGAAAAGGAGTACATCAAGGCTGTATATTGTCACCCTGCTTATTTAACTTATATGCAGAGTACATCAAGTGAAATGCTGGGCTGGAGGAAGCACAAGCTGGAATCAAGGTTGCCAGGAGAAATATCAATCACCTCAGATATGCAGATAACACCACCCTTATGGCAGAAAGTGAAAAAGAACTAAAGAGCCTCTTGATGAAAGTGAAAGAAGAGAGTGAAAAAGTTGGCTTAAAGCTCAACATTCAGAAAACTAAGATCATGGCATCCGGTCCCATCACTTCATGGCAAATAGATGGGGAAACAGTGGAACAGTGGCTGACTTTGTTATTTTGGGTTCCAAAATCACTGCAGATGGTGTTTGTAGCCATGAAATTAAAAGATGCTTACTCCTTGGAAGAAAAGTTATGACCAACCTAGACAGCATATTAATAAACAAAGATATTACTTTGTCAACAAAGGTCCGTCTAGTCAAGGTTATGGTTTTCCAGTAGTTATGTATGGATGTGAGAGTTGGACTATAAAGAAAGCTGAGTGCCAAAGAATAGATGCTTTTCAACTGTGGTGTTGGAGAAGACTCTTGAGAGTCCCTTGGACTGCAAGGAGATCCAACCAGTCCATACTAAAGGAGATCAGTCCTGGAGGTTCATTGGAAGGACTGATGTTAAAGCTGAAACTCCAATACTTTGGCCACCTGATGCAAAGAGCTGACTCATTTGAAAAGACCCTGATGCTTGGAGGGATTGGGGGCAGGAGAAGGGGACGACAGAGGATAAGATGGCTGGATGGCATCACTGACTCGATGGACATGAGTTTGGGTAAACTCCAGGAGTTGGTGATGGACAGGGAGACCTGGCGTGCTGTGGTTCATGGGGTCACAAAGAGTCAGACATGACTGAGTGACTGAACTGACTGACTGATATATAAAGTTCCCAACATATAGAAAGTGTTAAAAAATGCTCATCTCCTCTTCCCTGCTGAGGAAGAAGAGCTCTTCTTTCATACCTGGTCCCCATCAGAAGATGAGCAAGTACCCAGAGAAACTGGAGAGGGAATACAGCTTCCTCTGAGTCAACATCAATCACTTATTACTCATTCATTTATTCACTCAGTAAAAATTTACTGAGCATATACCGTGTGTTGAGCACTATACTGAATGCTTGAGAGGATCAGACATGGAGCCTTGCTATCACCTCCCCCACCACCCACACACACTCTCCTGCTCCCTGCGAGAACACCTGAGACAAAGAAAAGGGTCAGAAAGAACCATCTCCCTCTCAGAGGCAGGCCGTCAAGGAGCAGAGCCAATAGCCCAGTGAACCCACTGTGTGGTTGCAGTCAGGTCAGGAAGGGCAATAGTGTCCATCCAGGCGCTGAGAAATTGCTCTGTACGGAGAAAGGGATGGCGCAAACGCTACTCCTTTAACCACTACCTCCAGTCCCAGCCCTGCATGCACAGAGGAGGTGCTTGTCAGGAAGACAGAGCAGATTCCAGGGCAAAGCAGACCGGGGAATTGTGAATGGAAGGCGTTGGGGGTCTAAAGTAAAGAAATTTACAACTCTGTCTGTGATTCTTACCTGGGGAGAGGTTCCCAGTAGGAACCGAGAGCATACTCAAAAAGCCCCTGGAGACTGATCACTGAATTTTCTATCAAGTCAGTTATATTCAATAAAAGGTATCAAAGGAGTTGGCAATAATGAGGTGTCAGACTTATGGGAGAGGGTAGATATT
The DNA here is from genome assembly GCF_014754425.2 of Oryx dammah. NCBI lineage: Eukaryota > Metazoa > Chordata > Mammalia > Artiodactyla > Bovidae > Oryx > Oryx dammah. The sequence goes on from NW_024070185.1 coordinate 96,378,235, forward strand.
TTTCTGATATTTCTTATATGTAACCCAAATTCAGTTCTATCCACAATTAATGTTGTGATCCACATTCCACGTTCAGAGAGTCAGGATGCTTCTGGGTGGGATGGGATGGGATGAGTGGGAAAGGAGAGGTGAAGCAGAACATTCCCTATCTGTAGAGGTGTGCTTGCCGGATGCCATGTGGTGAGCCATGGGAGGCTGGACTGGACAGCCATCAAGCCTTCTCCAAGCCCCGAGGTTCCTTGCCCTTGGTTCCATGCGATAAAGGATTCCCATTTCCCTGAATGCTTTGGGTCTCCTTGACATTATTCTGCTACTTTCACTGCAATCCAATCCAAAAACACACAGGGTTTGGGATCAAAACTGTTGGGAGGGTTCCCAGAGCACACTGTGCTCAGCAGCTGATGCATCCCCTGGACAGCCAGAGAGGTCTGGAGAGGGAATGCCAGCTTCAGCTTCATAGTGGGGCTCACCATGTGGGCCTTCCCACAGGAGGCCACCCAAGGGAAGAGGGCTGCCAGCTAATGGCCCAAGAGGACTTCTTTCTCCTCTCCTCGAGGGGAAGTCCAGGCTTGAGAGTAGAAATGACTTCAACTTGCATATTCCTTACAGCTCTCACTCAGCAGCTGACAGTTCAGAGTCCTGAGGAATAGGAGAACTCTACACAGCTTCTATGGGTCATAGAAAGGGCTTATCCCTGGTTTCACCCAGAAAACAGCACACAGAAAATAGCATCAGAGGCAATCTCTAAAGTTTCTCATTAGGGTGCCTTGAGATGAAGACGGGCTAATTCTTTAAGCTGAATAAAAGTGGAAAAAGTTTAACTTCTTCCAGATCTCTTACCCTGAAGCCAGTGCAGACACTGGCAGGGAGCTCTGAAAGAGGCTTCATCTCATCTCTTGAATCCTAGGTAAAAATTTCGTGCTGGGTGGTCAGGTTGGTTTCAGCATGTGATCAGGACATTCAGAGGCAATAATGTTGAGTAACAAGCATGAGCATGAAATGAGGAATCTGACAAATGTTAAAAAGAAAAAAAATTCCAGAATTATAATGCGTTAGAACTGTTCTTCTCTGCCGTGTTTACTCAAGTATTTGATCTTTCCCCCTCCCAATCTTCTAAATTTTGACAAGAATACTTTGAACTTTATTTTCATACCATATCCTCTCACTGAGATTCTAAAGCTGTAAGCAGTGTTACCTAACATGGGAGGGCTTAGGAGGAACATCCAAAAACGTACAAACAGTGAGACATCAAACGTTGCTGAGAAAGTGGAAGAAATCCTGACCATATCACCACCATTATTATAATAACCACTTTATTTTTAGTTTAAAGAGCAGCATTAGTTTTCTTTCTTGTGCATTTCTGTAAAGCATCTTATTTGCCTATTAAAGAATTCAAACCATCAAGCCAGAGAAACCTGGTAATTAGTCACCTTTATTATTAAAGGAGTAACTACACAATAACCACTTGACTTGGGTGAGGCAGCAAATGGAGCAGAAGGTCTACTGAGTGGAGCCCTAGGAGAAGGAGAACCAAGTTTCAGCTGTCCACACACCCACAGGGTTGGCCAGGGCAGGTCACCAGTCTCCGTAAGCCTCAGGTTCCTTGCCTCCAAACAGAATGGCAGCTTCTTCTTGACCTAAGGGTACTATGAGAACCACTTTGGAACCCTGTGTGTAAAATGCCTTTGTCAACTGTATACCTTCTTCAATTCGGGGCATGACAGACATAAACAATAGGGTGGCCTCTGGTTTATCGTAAGTAAAGAAGGAACTAGTCTTTTTTTAGTTTGTATTTTATATTGCAGTAGTCCCCCGGTCCTGGATGCAGGAATCTGGTCGAAGGGCCCTCAGCCTGAGCTGAGGATTGGAGACTGATCACCTCCTCTTGGCAGAGAACTCGAATTCTGGTTCTGATCTGGTCTGATTTCTGGTAGGGCTGAGTTCCAGTCCTCCCTTCTCTGGAAGCCCAGGGGAAAGTCCCATAATGCCTAGGTATCTGTAGGTGGCAGGAGATGCCTGTAAGGCCATCCCTTTTGCCCTCCTCTCCCACCTCCTCCCCCTTCTTCTTTCAACCTGGCTTCCTTTCCTCCCTTGAAATTTCTGTGTCTCCACAGGAGGTTTTCTGAGAGACTGTATTCTTGTATTTAAGGGCTTCCCTGGTGGTGGAGAGGTTAAAGCTTCTGCCTGCAATGTGGGAGACCTGGGTTTGATCCCTGGGTTGGGAAGATCCCCTGGAGAAGGAAATGGCAACCCACTCCAGTACTCTTGCCTGGAGAATTCCATGAACGGAGGAGCTTGGTGGGCTACAGTCCACGGGTCGCAAAGAGTCGGACACGACAGAGCGACTTCACTTTCACTCACTACAGTTAATTTACAATGTTGTGTTAGATTCAGGTGTTCAGCAAAGTGATTGCTATCCTTGTACATATATTCATTATTTTCCAGATTCTTTTTCCATATAGGTTATTACAGAATACTGAGTAGAATTCCCTGTGCTATATGGCAGATCCTTGTTGATAATCTATTTTATATATAATAGAATGTATATGTTAATCCTAAACTCCAAATTTATCCCTTCCCTCTACCTTTCCCCATTGATAATCATATGTTTGTTTTCAAAGTCTGTGAGTCCGTTTCCGTTTTGTAAATAATTTCATTTGTATCATTTTTTTTAGATTCCACATGTAAGTGATATATGTGTCTCTGTCTGACTTACTTCACTTAGTATGATAATCTCTAGGTCCATCCATGTTGCTGCAAAAAGCAGTGTTTTGTTTTTTTATGGCTGAGTAATACTCCACTGTATATACCTACCACATCTTCTTTATGCATCCCTCTGTCAGTGGACAATTAGGTTGCTTCCACTATTGTAAATAGTGCTGCAATGAATTTTTCAGTGGTTTTTTTCAGTATGACAGCTGGTCATAGATTAAAAATTAAAATTGTCATTTTTGAGTAATAAAGGAATGTGGAGAGTGGTGATGATGATGCTAAACTTAGAAAATTGGGCCTGAATGCTGCTGAGCTGTTTAAATAAATGTATTCCTTCATTCACTGGGTACTTTTTTTATGAGGTACTGGGGAAACTGAGGCACGAGCCCTCAGTGTGAAGGGGGCCCAAGCCCAGAGTCTTGTGAAGAGATTAGCAGAACAGGGCAGGTGTTTATAACAACATGGACTGAGGTATGCATTAACCCAGAGGAGGACACCTGACCCAGACTGGGAGGAGGGGAGCAAATTCCCTCTTAAATAGATCTGATGACTGAAGTCTAAGGGTGCGCCTGCAGAAGCAGAGTAAACCTCGTTTAGTTTGCTCCAGAGTGCCCAAGTTTGCCTTTCCTTTTCCACCCAGGTATCAGTAGCCTTTGGGGTCTGTCTGGCACAACCTTGCCTTTGCACCTGTCTCTGAGGAGCACCTGTCATCCCCAGATGCTTGCAGCATTGGTAGTTTTCGACAAGGCTCTCCACCTTTAGGCACAGGAACAAAGGCTGTGGATGGGGTAGCTGCTGCTGCTAACCTGAGGCTTCAGCTCACAGTGCCCTATTCCCCGGGGAGATTACTCACCCCTACCTCCCAGGGGCAGCACCTACAAGTGTCTGAGAGGCAGAACGCTTCCACTATTGTTGGAGACCTGCTCCTCCCCGCTGCTCCCTGTGCATTTCAGCAGGGAGGATTAGGGTGTGTCTCAAGTTGGCCTGGGGAAAACCCTGTTTCCCCAAATACAGCACGCAATTATATCAGAGGGCACAATCCTGTGTGCTGGGACTGGAAAAGAAGAAGCTAATGATTTATGTCATTTCCCTCTACCCCTGACTGTCACAAAGCTCCATTACTCAGACCCAGGACAAAGGTCTGAGTAAGCCGGGGCCCTTCTCACACACAAACCATGACATGGTGAGTGGTTTGGGCCTTCTACACAGAGTTCCCTACCTCTGCTTCTGTGCTTCGAGGAAGCTCCTACCCACCCCACAAGACCCCACTCAAACATCACCTCTGATCTATAGTCTGTGCCAGCAGAGAGGACGGAGTTACAGTACCAAGTTCTGAACTGCCAAAGACCAGGTGCAATGGAGCTGGGCATATTTGATACTACAACAAGTCAGGGTTCTTATAGAAGACAACAGAAGGGATATCAAGTAGGCAATAAACAGTACCTGTGCCCCCCAAAACTGCATTTTATACTTTCCACCCACCATCTTCCCATTTTGGTGATCAAAAGATATTTTAACACGTCAAAAGTTTGAGAATTTTATGTTATTTTGTCCAACCTAAACTTTCCACACTTAAAGAGTCAAAAAATGGATGCTTCCCTCACTTTCTATCAAAAATCTGCAGACCCATACAATGAGAAACACTCACATGGTACATTTGAGCCTAATAACATTCCTATGAGGTAAGTGTTATTATTCACATTTTATAAATGACTGAGGCATCAAATGATCAAGTGGGTTACAAATGTTTACCCAGTCAGGAAGGGGAAACTTGAGGTTAGAATCCAAGGCTTCTGACTACAAATCTAGATCTTTCTCCACTAAAACCAGATACTAGATACAGAAACAAAGAAACTAACAGAAAAAAAGACAGGTGGATTATGCTAACATTTTAAACAGAAGTAACTACTGAAAGGAGAGAAAGAGAAGGAAGAGGTCCTCTTCTCTTAAAGATAAGTCTAAAGTCCTCAGATATAGAGCAAAGACAAGTGTGGCCCCACTCCCACTAAGATGGAACAGGGTACGAATTAAAGGAAGGGGTTTAGGGAAGAGCATAGGTCTTCCCATGATTTCTTTTTTCCTTCATTTGTCCAACCACCAATGCGTTCATGCAACAAACTATGGTTGAGTATCCACTCTGGTCAGCCCTTGCTGGATATGCAGAGAGAAGAGCCTCTGGCCTCCAGAAGCTTCTAGTCTCCACAAGCATCCTGACTCCCAGCCACAAGAATCTGCTAACTATTGCCCTGAACACTCAGGTCATTCTTTAGACTTCCATGCTTTACGCAGGCCACACCCTCCTCCTGAGGAATGTCTTTCCCATCTTCTCTTCCTGAAAAATTTTTGCTCAGCTTTCCAAGTGCAGCCACATGGCCCATCCCAGGTGCAGCTCAGGCTGTGGAACCCCTCTGAGTTCCTTCTCACACTGTCCAGGACTCTGCCTCGGCTCTGTGCACTGGGGTACACATAGAGGAGTCCTCATTCAGAGCCTGCAGTTCTTGCAAAAGTGAACTAAGGAAGTCACCACAGCTGAAGAGGCCACCCTCTCCCAAGCCAATTTGATTTACCTTCCAACTCAAAGCAAGGGAAGTAGAACAAAATCAGGTAATGATGGAGAAAGATGTAAACTAATCCATGGTAAGAAATCCTCGTGGAAGAGAAGTTAATGAAGAGAAGGAATAGGGTCTGTATGCTTCTGTAACTCAACAGCAACTCAGACAGTATTCTATACCCTTGATTCTGTTAATAAACTATAATTATTATAGCTCCATTTGTCAGAGTTAGAAGTTAATATTCTGACACTCTGAACAAGTGCTCATATCTGGAGGACATGTGCTAATCTAGAAAAGTAACCCTAAACAAATAACTTGTCAGAACTTGTATAGCCCTGCCTGCAGAGCCAACACTGACCCTCGGTGGTAACAGCCCTCTGGTTACTGGAGAGGAGGTTTTATCATGGCACAGGGATCACTGTGGCTCCAAGACAAGTTCCATCTGCTTTTCTTTCATGTTCACCAAGGTACTTCAAGGATTAATTTCCTCTCCTTGCTAGGCTTGCATTACAACATAATGAAGAGAAGCATGGCCTATGGTAGCAAACTCTACAGTATTCAAAACCCAACAGAACCATTTTCTTAGTTAGGCAACTAACATAATCTCTTTGAGGCTCAGTTCCCTTGTCTCTGAAATTATAACAAAGAGATAAACACCAACATTATAAGATGTTTGGATACAATGCACAGACAGTGCACAAGCTTTGCACTTAGCCATCAATACACTGGTAGTTATTATTAGTGACAAATTCTTACTGTTACTTCTTTGATACGATATCTGGAAGGTATCTTTCTATCTTAAAAATTCAGGCACTGATATTTAGTTCCTACACCACTACTGTAAGAAGTAAGAATACACTGAGTACAAAAGTTAACTTGCTAATGTGTAGGGACACTGCTATGATAATGTTCTTGTACCTCAAAGCCTTGGGTCAGTCCCTAAAGACGTTACTGCCCTGGCAGCAACTTTCCCTCCCCTCTGAAATCCTCACACCCACTCTAATGCACCTGTAGGTTCTACACTGCTGTCCTGCTTCCATGAACTGCAAATGCCCTGCTCTGTGAACACTTCCCCTACCAAAATATCAGCTCCTGGAGGCCAAGGCATATGTCCTTCCTGTGTAGCTCAGGATCTGGCCTGGAACAAATCTTATCATGTACGTACTGGACAAATGATTTTAGCAGGGAGAAAGAGGGCATTGTTGATTGTGTCCATGAGTGACCACAATGCAAGAAGACCTTAGTTCTCTTTATATCTATTTCCCCCCAACTCTAATCATTTTAAAACATTCATTATTCCCAGTGTCCTAGTCTCTCTTCTTTCCACTCCTTTTTCCAACGTTCACTCCCTTCTCTGCTTCCTATCCTGAAAACTCAAAACTGAGTGGGTGCTATATGGCTTGTTGACAGCACTCATCAGTCCAGAACTCATGAAGTATCCCTTCCAAGAGTTCAATACAAGTCAAGCCAAACCTGGACTGTCCACGAAGCACCTTAGGCTTACAAATAAAGAAGAAAGGAACATGGAATTTGGCTTCCCAGGAAGCTCAGTGGTAAAGAATCCGCCTGACAATGCAGGAGACACAGGTTTGATTCCTGGGTCAGGAAGATCCCCTGGAGAAAGAAACAGCAACCCACTTCAGTATTCTTGCCTGAGAAATCCCTTGGACAGATGAGCCTGGTGGGCTACAGTCCATGGGATCACAAAAGAGTTGGACATGACTTAATGACTAAACAACAACATGATTAAGTCGTAAAAGAGACACAAATCCAATCAGAGAATGGAGTGGGCCAGCCAGGTAGCTGCCCAGAACACCAACTGTATTAGTCAGAATGCCAAGTAGATTCCCCAAATCTCAAGGATATGACACTTCTTGGCTTCTTGGTATTGACACGTCTAATGCAGGTCAGCAAAGTATTCAGCTCCATCTAGTCATTCAGGGACCTAGCCTGGCAGTGGAGCAAGCGATCGGGTTGTCACACCACCAGCTTAAAAAAATGGCTTCAGGCTTCAGCAAGGGATGGGATAGAGCAAGGGACTCGCCTTTGCTTTTAAACTGGTTGGCCAGAAATGACATGTATCACTTCCACTCAGTGCTCATTAGCCAGAATTAGGCAACAACCTATCTTATTTCAGATAAGATATCTTAAAATGTGAAATCTTCCATAGGATACAAACAGAAGTATCCATCTCAAAATTTTAAACATCGTGAAAGTGAAGTCGCTCAGTCATGTCCGAATCTTTGTGACCCCATCGACTGTAGCCCACCAACCTCCTCCATCCATGGAATTTTCCAGGCAAAGGTACTGGAGTGGGTTGCCATTTCCTTCTCCAGGGGATCTTCCTGACCCAGGGATCGAACGCAAGGCTCTCGCATTTCAGGCAGAGGCTCTTACCATCTGAGGCACCAAGGAAGCCCTGAGCCTCATGGGATTGTATCAAAAACGACCAGCAGTTGCCTCAGGTTCCCACTTACACAACTGGTAAAACCGAACTTAATTCTGCTGCCACTGAGACAGAAAGCACCTTCAGCTGGAAAGTTTATATTTGCTGCTCACTGGGGTCACCCTATCTCTGCTAATTAGTTTTATGACAGAGCTTGCTCAATGCAATAGATGTCAGGCCACCAAGTCAGAGACCAGCCAATTGTTTGTTCCTGGAAGCCAGAGGAAAATCTGAAACCAAATCATACCTGGGGTCATGCCATTTACTGGCAGCAAATGATTTTGTGTAATATTTAAATGTTAATCCCTTTACTAGGCTTCCCAAGAAGCTGCCTGATTCAGTAAATCATACAAAAAAGCTGAAGGGAGAATGAGAAATAGAAAAGTGGAAAATTTTTGCCAAAAGGCAAACCAAACCAAGAAAAGCAATTTTTCAACTCTTTCTGAATGAGACTGTGCAACTATATTCTTGGAAGCTACCCCAATCCTCTTGTGTGTAAGTGACTTATACTATCCAGTTATAAGTGATAGAAAAACTGTGAGCTGGACAGCTATGCCAGATACATGAAAATGTTATATTAGCATCAATGCATGTAGTGGATTCCCCATTTTCAATCTAAACATGAAAGGAACTTAATTTAATAAAAAATCAATTTCTCTCTCAGTAAAATAAATGGTGAAAATATATATTTTAAACATTGATACAAGCAAATACCATAGCAGCTGCCTGAGGCACCCAGGTCTCCAGTCCTTGGCAACAATATAGCTCTGTCAGAATCAGAGCCAACTCTATTTTTCTACTGATAAAAGGAAGCATCCTTTTTTCTTTTTTTGGCAATGACCCACAGCATGTGGGATCTTAGTTCCATGACCAGGTATCAAACTCACACCTCCTGCATTGAAAGTGCAGAGTCTTAACCACTGGACCACTAGGGAAGTCCCCAAAAGAGGCATCTTGATGTAGACAAAGACACTGAACTTGGCTACAATTAGTACATAAGTAATGGCATGGCAAATTACTAGTCAATTTGGATTATCTATTTAAGCTACTATATAGCAATAATAATGTTTATCAAATAAGCTACCATATATATAAACAGTCAGACGTGACTAAGCACAGCACAGCACAGGATGAGCCTACTTGGGACATAATGTCTTCAACATCTAATCTAAGTTGATTAATGACTTTGTATCAGGCAGGAGACTTGATCTTGACCCAAGCAAAATCAACATGAAGTGGGTCAACTTAGTAAAATTTGCATCAGCTTTCCTTTCTCCAAAACACCTGCTTCTGCCTTTACAACAGAGCTAAAGAGGTGACCAAGGTAAAGTGGAAGAAAGACCTTGGAACTCTTAGAGAAGAGACACCAGAGAAATCCAAACTCTTATTACCTGATCTTGATGAGTAATACTAGGGGATTTTCCCTACCAGGAAACGGGTCTCCACTCCTAAGAATGCATATTGTCCATATCAAGCAAATACTACAATGCTGACCTAGTTAGTACTGTCAAATATAATCTTAGCAATGCTTTTTGTTAACTGAGTTCATTACGCTTAAGGACATAGCGTCAGATGAACAGGAAAATACCAAGTAGGCCTCCTTTGCATTCTATCTGTGGGAGTGACTGGACAGGTTTGGGGTGCTGACTCGTCAGCAACAAAAGAAAATTAAACCAAACCTTCCTGTTTAGTTTTCATGCTATATTTGATATTTCTGGGATTTCCCATTTCTTCTATCTATCATCCACTGGCAGAGCCCTCCTCTCCTAGGGAACATGGATCCACAGCCACTTTTCCTGGTAACTTACACTTGGCACTTGGCCAACAAGCATTCTAATAGCTGCCCTCCTAGAGCCAACAAATGGGATTTCACTCAAATGAAAAGAGCCTTTTACTTTCACAATGGGAGTGAAATGTCCATGAAAATTTGCATTTGAGCTGACTTAGAGCCCACCTTTAGCAAAGGGGGAAAATATTTTCACAGTTGCTGCAAGTAATAGCAAACTCTCACCAAGCCCCACAGCCAGAAAGAGGTAGCTCATAAAGCCTGCTGTGAAACCTTGTCAGTAAACAAATTTTATTTCTGTGGGACCAGTCCCTTCTGAAAATACCATGCCAGTTCCTTGCTGGAAGTTTGAACAATGAGCACACCATCAGAAACACATGAGTCCTTTTCTTCAAAGAAACTGAAGTCTCTGAGCATGCACTGTCTCATTAATTCTCATGACATATCTATAAGGAAGTCAAAAGCAGTCATTATGTTTTTCCCATTCTGCAGATTTTATGGGCTCCAACAATTGCCTAGGGTGACACGACACATTTGTGGCAGAGCCCAGCCTCCAGGACTGGCCAGTCTCCTGGGAAATTACTGTTTTCTGGTAGATTCTTGTGTCGTCATATGGTCACTCTCTTATTCATACACTGGGCAAACATTCATTGAATGCTGACTCCCTGCCAGCCATTGAGCTGTATGCCAGGAGAGGAAACTAATTAAGGAAAGGACCTGCCCTAGAGAAATGTACAGTCTAGGAGGGGGGAGTCTGGAAGTAAACAGGTAATTACAAGGAGATCCAAGGTACACAGGCAACACAGCTGAGTGGTTAAGAACATGCCAGGGGTAAACGAGCTCTGGGTTCAAATTCCTGCATAGTCTCACATCTGCATTTTCCCATGGCACTGATATTCTAATGTACTATATAATTTGCCTGTTTATTTTGTTATGCACACACACACACACACACACACACACACACAGAATATAAATTCTATGAGGATAGGGATCTTTTGGCTGTTTGTTCGGGAATGTGTCTTCCAGGGTCTGGCATGTAACTGGTGTTGGATAAACATATAATGAATAAATAAATTCACTGCATGACCCTGGGAAATTTACATTCTTTGAGCCTTAGTTCCCTCATGTATAACATGGGGGCTGTCAAGAAGACTAGGTTAGATAATATACACATGGGTTCAGCATAGAGGTAGGCCATAATAAACAGAGTAAGTGGTCTTAAATGTTACATTTTGATGATACAGTTGTTTCCAGTACTAAGGGGGCACTAATACACATTAACGATCTCTACTTTGGGAGGTCAGAGAAGTCTGTGATGTTGTATCCTGAAATTGAGTAGTGGAAGAAAAAATGAAAGGAGATGGACTCAAATCAGCAAGAAAGACAAGATCAAGACTAAGAAGATGTCACTGGAAGCTACTCTGAGGCCTCCTTTTTTGTTCACAGTCTTTCATCCCTATACTCCCAAGGACTTCTGTACTTCAGAGGCACCTTCTCCTGGATTGCTTTCAGGACCCAGCAGAGAGCGAAAGTCCCCTAATTCCTCCTACACAAAGGCTTCTCCTTCAGGCCCAGCCACGGGCTGGATTCTGTGCGCTCAGTACAAATCCACCAAGATGAGACTGGCTGTGTAGTAACTACAGCAAGTAAAACAAGAGGCTTTCCGCTCAATGACACACCTGTGATTCAGTCTGCCCTGACAAAGCTGGAGATTAAGTTTCCTTGCCTAAAGCTGCAAGGAGAAACATGACACCCTTTACTGGCTATGAGTAGAATACACTTTATTAACCTGACCTTAATTATATTCCATTTTGAGATTCAATAGTTTCGATTGCAACACCACATGAAACCAGAGGGAACTGCACCCCATGGGACGCCGGCCATAAACGAGATCGGAAAAGTGCCTCTAAGGCAGTGACCTGCTTCTGCCAACCAGTCAGCAGTGAGCAGCCTGGAGCCCTTGCCTGGCTCTGGGGGAGCCCCAGAGGTGGCCAGATCAGGGCAGGGCTGGGACGGCAGTCAGCTGGGTAATGTGAATCTGGCCTCTATTTGTAAGAGAAATTATGTCTCACTGTGCAAAGTAAGATGCAAACGTGGCAGGAATTACATGCAGCCTAAACTTTCCAGGATGCAGTGAATACAACTATCTCCACACAGACAAAATTCTTTTTCATCCAATCATCGCAATCCAGTTCTAGCTAGAGGTAGAAAGTGACTTTTCTTTTCAGTAGGCAGATTAGAATCAACCTTATAAGAGGCAAGGGAGTTAATCCTACACTACTTTTCTGAGGTCAATTTTCCCCAAATATTTTGCCTTCCAACCTGTACTTTTCAAATAAAGTTACTAAGACAGCTTATTGGCCCAAGGGTTGAGTGTCTTCATTATTGTAATCAATAGCTACAAATTATTGGCACTTACTAGGTAGCAATCATTATGTTAAAAGTTTTACATGAATTATTTCATTAAATCTGCACAAGAGTTTTATGATGTGGACATATGTGTTTCATTTTTCTAGTTTCCACAATCAGAAAAAGGCAGAAGGAGAGCTCACACTCAAGTCTACATGAAGCCCAAGCTTGCACCATTGCAGCTACACCCTGTCTCCACTGAAACACAGGATCTGAATCGATGAGCAGGATGCCTAATTCATCTGAGTCCCCCAGAGCCCAGCAGAATCCCTGATGGATGGTAGGTCTTAGTGATGTTTGGCCAATTAATTAATTAACTGGGCAAATTTAAAGAATCTCAGACTAGGAACAGAGGGGCTAGTTGAAAGCCAGGTCTCACAGTAACAAGCCATGTGAATTTGAGCCAGGCAATTCCCCTTGGGCCTTGGCCTTTCCCTTTGGGCCTTGGCCTTCCCACTTGAAGAATGAAATAGTTGGACTAGATGACCTTTGACGGTATCTGATTCAGGGTCTTCTCCAAGTTCACCTAGCCAGCCAGCACCTAAAGCCTGCATTGGAAGCTTGTCTGCCTCCCCATCTCCCACTCCAAACTTGAATCCACATTCGCAGAAATGGCCGCTTAGTTTGACAGCACTTTGGCCGGAGCCCCAGTGAGTCATATTTCAGGCTAGGCAGGAATGTAGGCATGCACATGAGTTACTGTTAAAAACACAGGCTGGTGTCTATCTACCAGAGGGAAGAACAGTTAACCACGATCCAGGGTTCTCTTTAATCTGACATACGAGAGAATGAGTCTCTGTGAGCCCAAGGGGGACCCTCTCCTCAATCATGGAAACATGCAAATATTTAAAAAAAAGTCATTAAACACCTCATCTTTCTGAACAGGTGAGGTATCTAAAATTAAACTATTATCATTTAGTCACGGTCAGTAATACATTCAGGACACTTTGCCACATTCAGCAAATTGCTTTTATTGCTATCCTGTAGCAAGTATGAGATGAGGCAAAGATACTATAAAGAGGAGAAAATAAATTATTCTTACCTCAAGAGCCCCAATCTTGTGAGATTTAGCTATCATTCAAGATGGACTTGTAAAAGTCAACAAAGAAAGGACTAATTCTGACAAGAGAATGGAACAGCAGGAAGGCTGACTGGAAATTGGGGTGGGTTTCTGAGGACATGACATTCAATTTAAACTTCAATAAAAGAATGGGCTTTGACAGGTGGAAGTGAAGGAAGAATATTTTACCAAAGGCAAATGATTAGTTATTACGCCATGACATGCACACATGTACACACACACACACACACACACAAGTTATCTGCAGTCAGAATGTCCCTTTGCACACACCTGTACCCATTCACTAGGTTTCTGTGGGCCCAGCCCCAGGGTTTCTCACTAACCATTAGGAATAAAACTGGTCACACTTCTCATAATGGCAGGATTGAAACACATGTCTCTGTTAAGTACAATTTAAACCATATGCTTCTGCCTTATTTCTGCCTAGTTCATCAAAATTGTCTTTCACATTTGAGTCTGGATAGCCAGAAGCCTTCCAAGTTTTTTCCTCTCTTGACATGTAGGAAGTTGTCTTTTTCCAAAGAGAAAAACACTCTGAAATCACATAAGATTCCAGGCTGCTCTTGGAAGGAATTAGATGTGTTTAGATTCACACACAAAGTCTGAAAAGGTAAAGATTCTTCCAAGTTGAGTTTATTGGTTCTGCATGGTCCCACAGTGCTCCGTGTTTTCCTTTATTTTAATACTTACCATAAAACTTAATGTGGAGATATAATTTTATAATATAATACAGGGCCCGAGTGCAAGGGGCAGCAAACCCAAACAAGTGGTGCAAATATGACTGGCCACCTATTTATATATGAACTGCAAGTTAGGACTGGCTTTGTGTTTTTAACTTGTTTTTTAAAAGTGAAAGGATTAATACTATTTTGCGATATGCAAAAACTATATAAAACTCAAATTTCAGTGTTCCTAAGTGAAGCTCAGGAACCAGAGATCAAATTGCCAACATCCGTTGGCTCATCAAAGAAGCAAGAAGGTTCCAGAAAAACATCTACTTCTGTTTAATTGACTACGCCAAAGCCTTTGACCGTGTGGATCACAACAAAATGGAAAATTCTTCAAGAGATGGGAATACCAGACCACCTGACCTGCCTCCTGAGAAACCAGTATACAGGTCAAGAAGCAACAGTTAGAACTGGACATGGAACAACAAACTGGTTCCAAATAGGGAAAGGAGTACGTCAAGGCTGTAAATTGTCACCCTGCTTATTTAAACTTTTATGCAGAGTACATCATGTGAAATGCCGGGCTGGATGAAGCACAAGCTAGAATCAAAATTGCCGGGAGAAATATCAATAACCTCAGATATGCAGATGACACCACCCTTATGGCAGAAAGCAAGGAAGAACTAAAGAGCCTCTTGATGAAAGTGAAAGAGGAGAGTGAAAAAGTTGCCTTAAAGCTCAACATTCAGAAAACTAAGATGGCATCCTGCCCCATCACTTCATGGCAAATAGATGGGGAAACAATGGAAAGAGTGACAGACTTTTTCTTGGGCTCCAAAAATCACTGCAGATGATGACTGCAGCCATGAAATTAAAAGACACTTGCTCCTTGGAAGAAATGTTATGACCAACCTAAACAGCATATTAAAAAGCAGAGACATTACTTTGCCAACAAAGGTCCATCTAGTCAAAGCTATGTTTTTTCCAGAAGTCATGTATGGATGTGAGAGTTGGACTATAAAGAAGGCTGAGTGCCAAAGAATTGATGCTTTTGAACTGTGGTGTTGGAGGACTCTTGAGAGCCCCTTGGACAGCAAAGAGATCCAACCAGTCAATTCTAAAGGAAATCAGTCCCGAATATTCACTGGAAGGACTGATGCTGAAGCTGAAATTCCAACCCTTTGGCCACCTGATGCGAAGAACTGACTCACTGGAAAAGACCCTGATGCTGGGAAAGATCGAAGGCCGGAGGAGAAAGCAACGAATCAATGGACTTGAATTTGAGCAAGCTCCAGGAGTTGGTGATGGACAGAGAAGCCTGGCGTGCAGCAGTCCATGAGGTCGCAAAGAGTCGGACATGACTGAGTGACTGAACTGACTGCCTGAAGTGAAGCTTTAGTTGCACATAGCCATGATCATTTCATTTCTTTACATCTCTCTATGGCCACCACGAGACTTAGTGGCAGTATTGAGTAGTTGTGACAGAGACTACATGAACTGGAAATCTAAAATATTTGCTATCTGTCCCTTTACAGAAGATGTTTGCCAACACCTGCTCTAAAGTAACAGGTTGCTCTCACTCAACTGGATACTAAAGATTTTTTTAAATAGGTCTTAATGCTGAAAAAACAAAACTGTCTCAAAGTTCTCAGTAGTTATTATCTTCTAGGAACTAAAGAATTAAATTTACCTTTGGGTCATGCTATCCTTTGTCCTTTGTTCTTGAAAAAGGAATCCAGTGTGGCCTTTAATTACCCAGATGTAAAGTAATATATATTTGAGAAAAAATGAAGTAACCATTAATCTTAATGTAAATGTTTATACAAAGAAGTAAAGAATTCTCTTTGATATATATGTCAGATGTTTCTTTTAGCATAGCTGCATCTCTGCAGACTTTGTAGCTTCTTTACAGAAAAAAATTTCTTTAGTTTTCATCTTCTCTATGATTGTATATCATTGCTTGTTCTTGGGGAACTGTGTGTGTGTTTTCTAGAATTTTTACACACTAGATTGGAAGTACAGATCTGAAAAACTGTAAGAAAAATGGAAAAGACTCTATTTTTACATTAAGCTGAGGTTGAGATTAGATTGGCTATGTTTATATCATTTTGAACTATAATAAGATGTTATTTAAGATGAGCAACAACCTAGGCTTTGTGAAATGATGATGAAATATTGCATTCTGATGTGATGGTATTTTGGAAATCATAGGCCCAGGGGCAGAATTTCATCTGAAAAGAAGGGGTGTCCTTGTGGTATATTATTCTCAAGAGAAGGATAACATATGAGGACTAAGGCTGCAAGACTGGTTGGTGACAAGGGGAAAGAATAAAACTCTTCTTTTTCTCTGGACCTTCATAAACTGAGGTCTAAACTCTGGTGAAAGGGATATACTGTGGGTCACAGAGACTCCCATAAAGTAAAATGGTTTCTTTGAAATAGCTCGGATGGGGAATGACCATTCAGAGGGCTTGGGAGAATGAGTCTGGACCTATAGTCCTTGAAAACAGACACTGGAAACAGCAGTTCTAGAATATTTACTGCTTGTACTTACCGCCTATAAGCCTTAGCATCCAACAGAGTTGTGTTCTAAATTTATCATCTAGGCTCAAGTATGTGGTGATAAATAAAGAACTTGCTCTGTATTTAAATGAAATGATAAAGAGGAAATATAATCAGCTGAGGATGCCAGTACCCAATGGACTAGTGACTGGCAATAAGAGAAACTCCACAGCATGGCAAAGGGTTTCATAATGGGTCTACACGTGTGAGTGTGTGCTAAGTCGCTTCAGTTGTGTCCAACTCTTTGCGACCCCGTGGACTGTAGCCTACCAGGCTCCACTGTCCATAGGATTCCCCTGGCAAGAATACTGAGTGGGTTGCCATGCCCTCCTCCAGGGGGTCTTCCCAATCTTCCCTGCATTTCTCTCTTAAGTCTCCTGCATTGGCACAGAGGCTCCTTATCACTGGTGCCACCTGGGAAGCCCCAGTAGGTCTACACTAGGCATCTGTTTATTTACACACATAAGCCAGTATCCAAAGGAACTGTAAGAACCAACTGAGAACACATCAAGGAAGATGCAGGTTGGCCAGCAAAGCTGACAAAGGCTCAAGCCAATAGCAACAGTTCTTAAAGGAATGTGACCTCATTTTACAGTTTTTTAGGTGGTAGGAGTTACTTCTGCTGATAGCCTCCCTTAAGCTATAAGCTTCTTAAGAGTGGATAATCTCTCCATCCCCATCATCATAATTCCCGACTCCAAGTAGGATCTGAATACAACAAATTATCCAACAGAAAAGCACAGGGTTTATTCCCACACATTCTCATTATAAAGAGGCCCCACTCAATCAAGCTCAGGGGCTCACTTTAAAAGAGCCACTAGGAGGTGAGGTGGGGTGAAGTTGCTCAGTCGTGTCCGACTCTCTGCTACCCCGTGGACTGCAGCCCACCAGGCTCCTCCCTCCATGGGATTCTCCAGGCAAGAGTACTGGAGTGGGTTGCCATTTCCTTCTCCAGGGGATCTTCCCGACCCAGGGATCAAACCCAGGTCTCCCACATTGTAGGCAGACACTTGAACCTCTGAGCCACCAGGGAAGCCCACCAAATCATTATACTTTTGCCTCCAAAACTAATCCTGAGAAATTTTCAAGAACAGAACTAAATAATTTCTAATGAACTACAATGGCATGTAGACATACCTTAGAACAACATCTTAATTACCCAGGAAATATTAAGGATTACAAATAACTATTATACAGATATGGCTATCTGTTTATGACTACTAAATTGAGATTCTTTTATTTGAGAGTTATATATACACCTAATCAACATCCAACACATTACTAAAAACAGTAATGGCTTTCAGCTAACATGTCAATGGCCTCACAGTGCCTCTCAGTGGACTCCCCCTAAGCGAAGCGCTCTCAACAGACAGGATAGCACCCACACCCACATGAAGCCCAGGGCCCAGACTTAGTTCTAGGAAGAAGAAAAAAACCCTGATATTACAATGGTACTGTATATATGTATCCTTGCAAAGGGTTGCAGTATGTAAAGAGATATATGGTATATCTGGGACATTAAAATCACATGGGGTATCGTGACTAATAAAAAAGTGTCTGACAAGACTTCTTGTGAGGTTGAGAGCCATCACTTTGGTCAATCACTAACACACCCCTGAAGATGGCACATTAAAGGAAAGCTGTCTGTCTATCTGGAGAGCCTAAGCATTCGTTTTACTGATAGGGAAACTGAGTCTCAGACAGGTGAAGTGCATTGTCCCAGTTGACATATATAGGAACTGGCCTAGTGAAGACTTAAATTCTGACTTTAAGTGCCCAGTTCACAGTGTGTCATGTTATCATCACCAGGAGAGAGTTTATTTCTCAGTCTTTTTGGTTAAAATTATATTTCTTTATAGACAGAAAGAAATAATACAAGCAATTAAAGAAAAATTAAATTGTTAATTCGCATTGTGAAACGTATATGGAAAACAGCGCAACTAACGCAGACTGTCTATGGCTTCCTTTACTGAGCATCTACTGTGATTAAGGATCTGTGCCGTGCCTCAGATTCCCAAGAAAGTGGACTAGATTATCTTGAAGATCTCCTTGTCCTGTCATGCTACATAGATTCCCATCTTACGCGTACATCAGGGAGTTGAGGGAACTGCAACAGCATTAATAATAATATACATAATCAGTCCCTAATCACTCAAGTTGTTCCAACTCAAAAGGAGGCTAAACTTCAAAGTAATTTCTTGGTTGTGAAACGAATATTGTTTTTTGCTAAGTTGCCCTTTAAACAGCCCACATGGGCTGGCCCAGGTTCTTGAAGCAGTTCTACATGAGTAAAAATCCCAGGGACAATCCTGCCAAGGTCAAAGCAAAGACTTTCCATTCAGAGCATCATCCCTTCTGGCCAAAGTGTGGCTGCCAAAGCTCTTTACATGAGCAAGGGGAGCTAATGAATAGAATTTGCATGGAATAACTTAAGCTGATATTGGCATTCCAAGAAGACATCTGTGTTGACATCTTACTCTCTCCTTTCTCATCTCGCCTCACTGTTACCAAAATGACCTCTCTAAAATGTACATCCGAGCATGTCATTACCCTGCTTACATAATCTGGATGGCTCCTTATTGTCTACAGGACTAATCCAAACACCTTGACAAGGCACACACAAGTCTTCTCAGACTGGGTTGTGTCTACCATTTCTGCCTCTTTTTCTGACGACTCCCTACCCCATTATCCTTTTACCCTTTCAGCTCTATACTCTACTCAAACCAAGAAGCTCCTTACTCCTCAAGATAACCTTGTCCTTTCCTATCACTGTTTCTTTGTAGAAGCTATAGTCCTTCTGGGGGATCTACAGTAGACAAACACTTATCCTTCAATACACAGCTCAGATATCGCCACACTGGGAAGCCTTCCTTGACTCATGGCTGATTTTCTTCCTCATAATGGACAACTTAAAGATTCATAGGACTGCTAATGAAAATAAGACCACAAACTTCCTTCAAGGATGAGACTGTGTCTTCATCTTTGTATGGTCAGTACACAGTAGGTGCTCATTAGATGACATGAATGGATGAATAGTAATACTGATTTATGGAATTCAATTAGCACAATTGTTATTGATTTCCACATAGCCTACGAGAACGGCCCAAATATACAGTCCACATTTACTCCTTAATAATATAACAATGGTATTCTGCAGTGCTTCTCACAGGGTGGTTAACAACTTAAAATTTCTTAAATTATGTGTGAGAGAAATCTACATAGATACAATATTAAATAACACTGATCTGCATGTTGGAATTATTCCTTTTCCAATTCTGTTTCAGTCCTTCTGATGATATAAAGGAGAAAGATTCGGTTTGATGCCTTATGACTTCAGCATCTCTCTAAAAACATGTTAAATTTTTTCTTTTTAAGAAAGAGAGAACAGAACTTAGGATCAAAGACTTCAATGACAGAAAAGACAGAACAGGACTTAGGATCAGAGACTTCAGTGAAAGTCAACACCTAGCTAAAGTATAACGGCACTGCTCCATTCTCAGTGTTTTTATTTTCATGGTTACTTTCCAGTTTTACAAAGTGACATTAACTTTTTATTTACTGCGGAGCTATGAATTTTTCTTGTTAAATTTATTTAAGTTATAAAATAAGTCAGTTTAAAGAAAAACAATAAGGAAATATCATTACATGTACTTGTTAGCATTACAAAAATAGAGGATGGTATCCAAAGGATGGTATACCTATTATAGCTTGAGTGAATAAAGTCTTAGTAGACAAAAGATCCAGCAGGGTCACAAGTCTTCTGCTTTTGGGTATGTTACTGAACTTTTTTGAGCATGTTTTTATGAATTAGCAGAGTACAAGTAATCATTGCTACTTTTCCTATTCAAATCTGTTATAAAAATCAAATGAAATAACGTGTGTGGAAATGCTTTGGAAACTTGTAGAAAGTAACATTATGATCATCAAAATAACCAGCCTCATCACAGTATACCATTCCTTCCCATCCTGTCTCATCCAGTGTGGTTGAAATTAATCTTTGTTGAGTTCTATTAGATTTAGTCTTCTTCATCCCCAAATTTCTGTTAAAATGACCAAGCCTACTTTTAAAATAAGAAAATATCTCAGGAGTGGTATCATGAATTGAACAAAATAAATGAGAAATTTCTGCCAGATGTAGGGCACATAGGGCCATTTGAGAAAATCACTGACCACTCCACTACCCAAGACCTGTAAAGGGCCTGTAACAGCACCCTCAAGTCAGCAATCAACATTTACATACCCTGGGGAACAGGTAAAGGGGTTCCTATTGTATTGGCATGCAGGATGAAGGGAAGTGCTATCTTCAAACCCACAAATGACCTCTGGAAATTGCAACAGTTCAAGCAATCAAGACAGTGAGGCTGAGGCTGGGGGTGGAGTTGAGGTTAGGGGTGAGGTGGTCTATTGAGGGGTTACCAGAGTTATTTCTGCCCTCTGGTTACACACAAAAAGCACAAAAATACTAAGCAAAGAAATGATCTTTTCATTTCCAAGTAACTGGACCTCAAATTTAATAAAATAAAGCTAGAAGATTCTAATCTCTTCTTCCTTTTCCCCCTTATACTTTTTCCAGAAAATGTCAACCAGGAATCTATAGTATCTGTGAATCTATAGAACCTATAGAATCTATAGATTCCTGGATGACATTTTCTAGAAAAAATATAATGGAGCAATTCAAGCATGTGCAAGCCAGGGGACGAGCCTTGGTTTAATGACCTTCCTAATTGATACAAAGATTAGGATGAAGAGGGAGAAAAAAACAACTATCTGAATTTTAAAGATCCCAAAGCTTTAAGGCTCACAGATGCCCAACATCAACTTTCAAATGCAAAGGACATTTTTCCAAATAGAATAATTGAACCATATTCTCCTTTGCTAAATCTAAGATGTTCCTTTCTATTCTCTCAAATGAAAAATAAGCAATTTATTGCCTCTCCTATTCCTTTGTCTTAGGACTTTGTTCCAGACACAGTTTGTCTCCTCCGTGGTAACAAGTTACATTTCCACAGTCCATTATACCTCTGGCCTGAGAAAGACCTCAGGTTTGCCTGATAGGCTGGGCTATAGCTGAGAACTCATAATCTCACGTTGGATTAAATACAGGCTCCCAAAGGACAATCTCTCCCTTCCCAAGGGTATCTGCCTCCACAATCTCATCTCCAGCGGGTTGAGCCAAATTTGAAGACTCCCCAGAGAAAGCTGAGGTCAGGAGTTGAAAACAACAGCTGAAATCTCAAAAGAAACTGCAGGAGAGTTGGGTCTTCTCCATCCCTGGACTAAGACTCCGGCAACTGCTAGATGAGCATGACTCAGAAGACAGTTCTGTGCCTGTGAACAAAGCCAAGGCCTTTGGGCTGCATGATCGTCACATCACATTCATACTAGTCAGCCAACAGGTGAGCTGCTCTGACTAGCACATCAGATTGCTTTCTGGACAAGATTTCTGCAGAGTCCGCTCCTCACAGGGCAGGCAAGAAATCTGAGTGAGACAATAGGAGCAACCGCAATGAGTCAACGATGGGATGAGTAAATATGAACGTGAGCACCTACTATACCCTTGGCCATGGGTGGGCTCAGGAAATTCACAGATGAAGGAGAGATGGTTCCTGCCCTTGAGAAGCTAACAGTCCACTGGGAAAAGCAGATAGATAACCTTATAATAGTAACACGCTGT
Organism: Oryx dammah; assembly: GCF_014754425.2. NCBI lineage: Eukaryota > Metazoa > Chordata > Mammalia > Artiodactyla > Bovidae > Oryx > Oryx dammah. The sequence continues at coordinate 96,400,128 of NW_024070185.1, forward strand.
GGTGGTGCCATCACGGGGATGGGTCCACTGCAGGAGCACAGATAGAGAAGAGTAGATCATTCACAGAGGGTGGTCGTGGACATTATGTCATCTAAGCCAGAGCTCCCACGCTGGTCATTCCATTGATGGAATACTAGTGAAAATTGACTGGTTTGAAGAAAATGTATATTTGCCTTTGGAGCAAATTGTATACATGCCTATAAAAATATCCAAGGGTAGTTATTAAGAAAGGAAAAAGACTTCTCTTGGTTAGTGAGTATTGTTTCCATTTCCGTTTGCTGGGCAGACACTTTCACTTGCATATAGAGTAATAAAAACAGTGGAGTCAAAGGGGGATGGTTCAGAAAATGCTGGAAAAGTAGACAGGTCAGGCTGTTAAATAGGAACATGACTTCTTTTGCTCTCTATAGAAACACTGAATAAGTACATGAAAGAGAAATTTCCATCAAAATTCAGCTGCCTCACTTCTCTTTTGACCACGTTTTGGACGAAGATGTTTGACAAGATAAAGCAGCTCAAGCTTCAAGCCGACAGGCCTGCTGGCTTCTGTCCAGGATAAACACTATCAGTAAAACAATCCCTCCTCAACCTCTCAGGAGAGTGCTGACTGGAGCTACCAGCATTCCCTAACTTCTCCTTATGAAACTTAGAACACAAATCACTTCATGGGTCACCAAATGAGCTGTCGTTGACTTGGTCAAAGGAAAAACAAAGTTGTTTCATCAAACACAGGTGGCACCACTCTCCTGCTTTATCAGCAGTTTTACCTGAGGGGCAACTGAATGAACATACCTTTCTTCATATTCATTTCTGAAAGCATTTGAGGCTAGTTATCACTCTTGGAAAATCAAAAGAAGTAGTTTTAGGATAATAGAATCTGCTATAGATCAAGAATCAAAAATAATTGGGCTTAACTTAAAGCCACTGGATTTTTGTGTCATCTCAGACAAGTCACTCTGCCTCCCTGGGTCTACTTCCCAGAAGATCTTCCCATTTATTCCAGTTTATTTTGAGAGACTGTGACTTTCAGGTTGATAAATTTGTTTAAACACTGAATTCAATCTAAAGATTCAGATGAAAATATTTCACTCACTCACTTAATAAATGTTCTGAGATCCTACCATGTACCAGGAACTGTCCCAGACATTGCTTTAGATTTACTAAGTTTTCCCATTCCTTATTCCAAAGAGAATTTGTGGCAGCTTGCGATAATAATTCAGTATAATAACCATCAAGTTTGAGGGAAATAAAATGAAAGCAGGCATCACACAATCACATATCATCATCTAATTGATCATATAATCAAATGTGTAGCATGTCTTTCTTAGTTATTTGCTAGAGATGGGCCACTATCTTATCTCTGAGCTTTTCAGAAGTCAATGTGAAGAGGGGAACAATCTATTTCATAAAATTCTGTGTCTGTAAGACACAAATAGCATCAAAGCTATTTCTGATGCTGAGAAGTGCAATTTAGAATCAGCTTGACAGTGTTAAATACATCCAACTACAGAAACCTTAATTCAACAAACATTCACTCACGCCTACTCTGTACCAGCTCCTGTGCCAGTTATTAAAATGTGTGAGATGAGTAAGAGCTAGTCTGTGCTCTTCAGGTCTTTCTTAAGCATAAACTGCAGTTCAGGATTTGCAGGCTATGGCTGTTGATTCCTCTATGCCCCACCATTCCCCCACAAAAAGGGGAGATTATGAAGTAACCTTCTAGAAGTCATCCTGAGACAGGCTGGAACCTGGGACCTAGGACCTTTGCTGCAGTGCTTGCACCTGAACAAATGTCTCCTTGAGTAACAAAACAGAAAGAAACTATAACGGACTAAAAATAATTGCGTCCATGTACAATTGGGGCTAATTATGGACAAGAAGATATAGAAAGACCTAAAACCTAATTGCCACTTCTGAAGAGCCAGGAGCAAAAACAGAGTACTTATTATTCATGGCCCCTGCACACAACGTCCTCAAAGAGGCAGGCAAAGTACCTAAGCCACCCCTCTGGCCCGACTCCTGGACCCGCCCCTACCCGCACGCCATGTAAAGAAACAGCTTATCCCTTCTCAGGAAGCAAGCAAGGGAATCTGTTGTTCTCGCTCCCTCCTGTTCCAGAAAGAGTCCCAATAAAGCCTTGCCCAAATTTCTTATCTGGCCTCTTACCAATTTCTATAAGGAGGCCAAGAACCCAGAACAGGAACACTCCTTAGAGGAAATCCCAGTGGTAGGTTGAAGCTATGTATACAGAGATGAGAGTACAGGAGTAAGAATAGGGGATAGCCTCTGTGGTTTGGAGATGCCCTCCATCATCCCCCTGGTCCCACTGGTCTGGAACACATTTCTACAAAATAAGCACATGTAATTTGGGTATGTTTTAAAGGCTTCATCATCAACAACTAATTTTCCCTGCAATGAAATAAAATGCAAATGAGAACAGTCAGACCCTAAAGCCGCAGCAGCAGGGTCCCTCTGTCCTGCCTGAAGTGCTGAGCTAATGCCAGGCCAAGGAGTCCATCTCTCTTCAAAACAGCCAAATTGCTCCTAGGCACACACAGAACTTGACGGAGAAAAGATGCGGCCCTACGGAACACAGCTACCTAGATCCTTGGAGGCATGTAGCTCATCATCCTCCTTCTCCTAATGAGGAATTCCATCAAAACCCACCAAGTAAAGTGAACTACGGAGTGGTCAAGTGACACGCTCCAAAGCACGCAGCAGATCAGGGACTGCACTGCAGATCCTATTTGGAATTTTAAATCTCTGCTCCTTTACAACTATGGCTTCCTGAGGACAGAGACCGTGTCTTAATGTCTCATTTTATCCTGCAGCCACAGTGTCCTTCCCTGTGCCTGGAGCTTCATCAGGAGCATTGACTGGGTTCTTGCAACCCAGGGGCAGGCGGCCTCCATCTAGCACAGATTACAGACACTGGGAACACAACTGAGTTCCTGAGGAGTTTTAACAAAATATACAGGTGCCTAGGACCCACCCCAAAACAAGGGAAATCAGAAGGCTAGATGATTCTCATGTGCAAGTGGGGCTGAGAACCGCAGATTCAGCTTCTCGTAAAACCAAAACATGGCCATCGTGTCTTGGGCTGGAGCCCGAAGTCACAGTGATCTCTGAATTCATTGTCTTAGGAAGGTTAGTTTCAACTGGATGTCCTTGCCAAGGCTTTCACCGTGTTCAACTCAAGGAATTCAAAATGAAGAGTAGGTGTCTTTTTCCCCTTTAATGTTCATATACTGCCACCTAGTGGTTCCTTTGGCTTTTCCAGAGGTGCGTCTCATAAAGACACAACTGTGACCCAGCTGTAGCTAAGAGATCCTGGGTGCCAGAACCCCAAGCCATCTTATTATCTGGATGCTTTTTCTTGCAAAAGATTCGATGATTTCTCCTCTCAGAGTGTCTTCAAGTCTTTAATTTTATTCGGATAGGGAGTCCAGGGTGGAATTGGACCCAGGCCTGAACTGAGAAACTGGAAAACAAGTTTGCAGGTTCAAGAATTTCTACATATGAGCCCTACCTCAACAAAGTGCCAGTCGTGTGAACTTGGAAACATCATTTCACTTTCTGGTGCTTCAGTATGTTCATTTGAAACACAGAAAGAATAGTTCTGCCAGAAAGTTTCACAATTAATGACGTCACTAATGTGTGAATTTCTTACATTCATAATCATGAAAATAAATATACACATACACACAAACATAATGATTAGATTGATACATTGTTATGTAAGTTTAGATGCAAATAGTATCAATACATGAACAAATAGGTGGCTACAACTTTTTATATGTAATAGATAAAACTCACATTCCACTGAATTTTCATATAGATATACTGACTCGACTGAAAGATCACCAAAGCAGAGAATGCCTGAGATAACATCATCAGAGGCTGCCTAACCCCATTTTTTTTATTTAGAGAGGATATTAGGGAAGACCTGAGGAAGGGAAGACCTGTGGGAGGGTTCTAACCAGGGAGTCTGTGCATGACAGTGCTAACCAGAAAAATCCAATGTAAAGTCTTCCTCCCAGGGAGACCAGCTAGGAAAGCAAATCAGAAAGTTGCAAAGAGATCAGTGCTGCAGGAGCCTTCTAACCAGGGAAGTTCTACGCACAGCTTCTACTGGGGACAGGGCTGTTTGATAACCAACACATTAGAAGAGTCCGGCAAATTTAGGACCTACTTAGATGTAAACTTATTTACTGCACAGTTTGTTATTTTTAAAGTGAATTTTGTATAGGAAAAAAAAATAGGCAGACTAGTGGTTGGCCTAATTTTCCATTTTTCACTGATTACACTGGTTTCAAAGAGCTAAGAGGGTGGATAAGGCAACCTAAAGGGAGGCCTTGGAGGGGAAAAAATGTTTTAATACTCTGATTGGAAGAGCAGCAGGTCTGTAAGAACCACATGAAACCTAGTTTTAAATGGGCCCCAGAGCAGAGATCCTGACTCCAGAACTCTGGATGAAGCCCAGAAATTTCCATTTTTAACAGTCACTTCTAGGTGACTGTAATTCTGTCCAGGTGCTCCACAGACAGCACCTTATATAATCCCAGCCAAGATACCCCTTTTCTTCCATGCTTCAGATGTTAGAAGATGGCTGATTCTGATCCAGTGAGGGTGGAGCAAGAAGTACTGAGGTAGGTTAGAGCTCAGAATGGAGAGCAAATTGTCCTAAACATGTAGCCTGGAAGGAAGTTCAGTTCAGCAAAACAGAGGAGCCAGCAGTTTTGGCATCAGACAGCTGGTAGAGGTCAGGGTCAAAAGGTGTCTCCCAGCAGGTCACAGGGCACAATTAAGCAGTGGGTGTTTGACATGCCTTTTCTCCAATCCTCACTATAGGAAAGGAGGTTGCTACTTCACAGTTAAGGGAGAATCTACCCCTCACTGTTTCTGCCTTTTATTACCCAGGGATGCTGCTGCAACTTCCAGGGCCACTTTAGCAGGACAGCAGGACCTTGACATATGCTGTTTCCCAGACCTGATCCTTCCATCTCCAGACCCTGCCACCACTGCCTCCTTTGTCTAGAGGACTCAGACCCAAAGACTCAACTCTTTTCTTCTAAGACCCTAAATCAGAACTAACCATTGTGGAGATTTTTAAGCATTTATTTAATAACTACTAAAACAAAAAATCATTGGCTAGGCATACTGCAAAGGTATTTCATATAACAGAATGATCACGAAAACTAGGAATCATCATCTAGAACAGATTCCTTGGCTATCTAGAATATGACTCCCAGACCAACCAGTGACCTGGTTTTGTGAATAAAGTTTTATTGAAACACAGCTACAGCCATTTGTTTAATATTGGCAGGATTGAGTAGATGCAAATACTACTATGGCCTGAGAAGCTGAATATTTATTATCTGGCTCTTAATAGAAAAGGTTTGCCGGCCCTGGTTTAGAAAAATGAGTAACACAACAGACTCTAAGAATCTTTCTTAAATAATTTGAAGTCAGACTCTGACTTCTGAACTAATGCACAATTATATTTCTACTCTTAGAATCTTGTTTATATCCCATTTAAAGTTTTTATCATCATTTCCTTCTATTCACTTATTCAACTAAATTTTATTGCACTTCTGCAAATAACAAACCGTTCATGCTCCCCAAGATCTAACTATTATACCAGAGCAATGACCCTCAAACTTTTCAGATTATTAACCCCATCAGTAAGACACATGACCACAATATAGGTATATTTGTTAATCATGAAGTATATCCTATGGACAGAGGAGCCTGGCAGACTACAGTCCAAAGGGTCGCACAGTGTCTGACACAACTGAAGTGACTTAGCACGCGCACATGCGTGCGCACACAAACACACACATGTACCATTGTATCAACATATTAGCTACATTACAAAGCATATAAAAAATAGTTGGGGAATTCCAACTTTGAAAGCCACTAGACTAGAAGACTTATAGGATGTTGTGGAAAATGCTAAGGAGAAAAATTAACATGGCTCAGAAAAAAAGGCAGGCGGGACCAAATGCAGGGAAGGGACAACAGGACGTTAGATTTGAGTCTTGGGAATGAGCAGAAGATCATCAAGCAAACAAAAAGGACAGGAGAGGGCATTCTATACAGGGAACAGAGCGTGTCCAAAGATACAGGTAATGTGTGCTATGTTCAGATAATGTAGTTTTATTGTCTATAAATGGGGACAGAGGCAGATGAGGCAGGTCATTGTGATTGAAACCACACCTGAGGGCCTCATATGTCAAGTTAAATCTGAAGTTTATCCTGAAAGCAAAGAGGAGATATTTAAACACAAGACTGACATTATTAGGTTTATGTTAGAAAGATTTCTCTGGAATTTGGGTGAAAGAAGGATTAAAGGAGGAGACTGGAGGCAGAAAGGTTAGTTCACAACATTCATGGAACACTTGTTTGCTCCAATTATATAATCAGGTCTCTTTTTTAATTGAGAACTCACTGAAAGCAATGGCAGTCATATTCATCTTTTCATTATCCCCTCCTGCAGCCAAAATTGAGCTGATCAATGAAAGGTAATGACTATTACACTGAATTGACACTTTCTCCCATTGCAGAAAGGACATTTCCGAGGGTGAAATCTTTGCCACCTATGAAAAAGCATCATGGCCCCAGAGTCTGTGCATGAGATGGAGAGATAAACAGACTTGAGGAATTATGACTCCATACTGGAACTGGAAGATCATAGTCCTCACGAAAGACCAGCACTTGGGCTGACTCGGCACTTGGAGAAACTGCTGAGGACGTACATGTCAGACCAGCCTGGCTGAGTCCACATCTCCAGGCCCTGGCTAAATGAATCAGTCGGTGCCAGTCACACCTCAGGCAGTGTTGGGAGGTTGGCTGTGGATGACTGCCTGGTGGTGAAGCAACTGATCAAGCACACATGTAAGGATTGATATTGAGTGCCTCCTGCCAAGAAGTCAGTTTCATTTTCTTCTAGAGCAGTTTTCTGTCTTGTTACTGAGTATGGTCTTTTAACAGGTACATAATTAACAGGAGGGAACCCAGTACCACTGGGTTGTCAGAATAGAAACTCAAGAAGCAGCTCTTCATTCTACACCTCTTTTTAGCTGAGCATTGAAGAACAAAGCAGGAACTCAGACTTGAATGGAAAAATTACCCATGTCGCTTGAACTCAGGGCCGCAATTTAGTTGCATCAGGAAACCTCAGGGTAGAAAGAGTGAAAAACAATGTAACTGCAGATACATAACTCTGGATAATCTGCCTCCTGGGCCTCAAAGAAAGCTAGCGGGTAGTGTAATGAAAATGGCACTGAAGTTTATAGAGGAAATCCTTCAAGGACTAAGCATAAGGAAGATGAGTTCAAATACACACAGTTTAATATAATTTGCCACAAAAGTAGGTCAAAGGGAAAAATCATATGTGATCCCTATAAACTCTGGAGAGGTGCTTGAAAAATTCAAAACCCACTCAATTTTTTTAATATTTAAAATAAGAACAGAGAGATGCTACTTCAACACTAGAAAATATGCATCTTAACCAAAATCCCATCATGATTATCAGGAAAACAGTAGAAGAAGCATTTCCATTAAAGTCAGAAATACAACAAGGAAGTTCTTTGCCACCACTAATATTTACACTTATTTTGAATCTACTCACCAACACAATAGATAAGATAAAGAAGTAACAAATATAAAAGCTGGAAAAGAGGCAATAAAATTGTGAGTATTTGTAGATAATATTATCTGCTTAGAAAATCCAAGAAAAGCAATTGACAAATGTTTAAGGAAAAAAGAGAGAATTCACTTAGGATGGATAGGTACAAAATTAATACACTGAAACTAATAACTTTCATATAATAATAGTCAATCAAAACATATAATAAAAGAAAAATAACTTACAATATAATCAAAAAAGATAAAAGACTTAGGAATAAAAAAATTTATATAAAGAAAGCAGATCTTTAAGATCTATATACACAAAACTCCAAAATGCTACAAAGAGGCAAAAAGAAAGTAAACAAATGGAAGAAGTTGTCTTAAATCAATCTATAAATTTAACACACTTTCAATAAAAATACTAATGGGATTTTTTCAACCAGGCAAGTATAGACAAGCATATTCTATAGTTTACATAGGAAATAAACAAGTGAGAGCAATCTTCTACTGCTTCTACTGTTGAGGAGGGAAACGAGAGAAAAGTAATCAGTGGGGACCAGTCCTACCAAATATTTAATATTTTAAAAGATATTAAAAACAGTTTGAGATAGGATCAAGAGCAGATGGATCAATAGTAAGAGTAGAAAGTTCAGAAATAGATGTAAATATATGTGAGAATATATGGAGGCCATTATTCAATACATGATGTTGTGTCAACTGGGTAGCTATCTGGAAAGAAAAATAAAGTTGGATGCACACCTCACATCTTACATGAAGCTAATTCTAGATGTATCAAGGATTTAAATGTGAAAGACTAAAACATAAAAATAGAAGGTATAAACACAGGATAAGAGCTTTTTATATTTCAAAGTGGGGAGAGGGTGATTATAAGTTGGACAGAAAACACACACACATTAAAAAAAAAAAACATGATAAATGAGACCACATAAAACTGATCATGCCTGACTTCTTGAGTCAAAAGAAAAACAATGTGGGGAAGAAGCCTGCAACTCATACCACAGATAAATGACTAATTTTCTTTAATTTATAAAGAACTCCTACAAATCAGTAACGAAGATGAACAGATAGTTCTTGGAAATGAAATGTGAATGCCCCCCTAGAACAATTATTAAGATGTCTCAATAGCATTCGTAGTGTAAAATGCAAATTAAAACCACAGTGAGATATCATTTATCATCTATCACTCTGGCAAAGATCAAAATGTTTGGTAACACTGTGTGTACCTGCGTGTGGGAAAGAAACATCCCATTTGTGGCTGGTAGGACTTGACTATGGATTGCCGAAACAGCTATGGGGAACAGTATGGCAGTATCCATCAGAATTTTATATACATCTTCTAGGAATTTATTCTAGTGGTTTGAAATGAGATGTGTTCACTGGAACATTTGTACTAGTCAAGTTTTAGAAATGATACATATCAACAGAGGACTGTTTGATTCAATTATAATACCCACATGCAGTTATTTTTATAGTTGCAGCAGCCTTGTCTGTACTAAAATAACTATGATACATTTTTCAAGTGAAAAAAACATGGCATAAAAAATAGAGAAAAGTAAGACAATATGCATGTGTACTTGCATAAGTTACCTCTAGAAAAATAAACAACAACAACAAAAAAAACTAGTACTTAGTGCTTCTGTAGAAAGAAGCAGGGTGGCCAGGAAACAAGGGCTGGGAAGGTAATTTATTTTTCTCTGAGTACCTTTATGTGTCTTCTAAATTTTGTAACATAAGTACCACCTATTTAAAAATTACAATAATGTAATTTTTAAATTTTGTACTACCACCACCACTCCCTGGTGCTAATTCAATTTGTGGAATTGTGAATGGTCTGTCCAAGCACAGACTGAAAAAATCTGGAGCCTGAAAGGGGTCTTATAGCACTCAGCTCAGCCTCCACTATAACTACTGAATCACCCCTACAATCACGCAACTAAAAATATGGTCCACAGACCAGCAGCATCAGTATCACCTGAGAGCTTGTTAGAAATGCAGAAACCCAGACTCCGTCTTAGACCTACTGGATAAAAAACTGCTTTAACAAGAACCTCAGGTGACTTCAGTGCACGTTCAAGTCTGAGAACCTGGGTCTCCCGCATTGCAGGCAGACACTTTAACCTCTGAACCACCAGGGAAGCCCCAAGTCTAAAAAGGATTCCCCTACCATGCGCCCGTCATATCACCTGGCAAGGGAAGGGGAGATGGCTTCCTCTGAATTTGCCTATTCATCTTTAATGATGACCATATACTGAGCACCAGTATGCACCAGAAGGTCACAAAAGTAGTTAATCTTCATTAATCCTCACAAAAATTCTGTGAACCACATAGATTCCCAAGGCAAGGAACAGGTAAGAGACGAGTGAGAGAGAATTCTACACAGAACACCTAATTGGCATACCACTTTCTTACAAAGTGAGACTACTGTTCTCTTTTCAAATCTTTTCAATGATTTTAATTACTCAAGAGCAAAGTCGTACTTTGGTGCTTGTGTGTTTTTCACGGTGCTTTAACTTTTTTATAATTCCTCCATATAACTATTTTCCCCTTTACAACTTGGACTCTCTCTCTCAATAACTCAGTTACTGAGTCATTATAAAGAGCCTTCTTGTACCTTCCTCTTACTAGCTATAATTTTACCTCTTGGATCCACACACAGAAAAGAACTGAAAAGAGAACTTGCTCAGTGAGATGATAAAATGTTCTCCAGTGGGAAGACAAATAAACAGATAGTGATGGTACAGAAAAAAGCAGGCGGATCAACAGAAAGCAATAGGCAGTTTAAAACCAAATTCAAGTTTATTTTAGACTAAGATCAGCAAGTAACCTTTCAAATCAGATGAGGAAAAACTTTAATGAATAGTATTAACTGGATAATAAACTGGAAAAATATACACAATGGATTAATGATTTAAATGTGACCAAAACATATATAAATATGTGTATTTCTTAGAAAGAGGAGGATATTCCTAAACACAGCACTCAAAATCACAACCTAAAGGGTGAAATTGATTTAAAACATTTATTAATAACTTTCCGTACACCCCAACCACCATAAAGCTAAAAGACAATGTCTGGGGTAAAATATCTGCAATGAATGGTTACAACAACATAACCATTCATAAAATATGAACCTTATAAATCAACAGGAAAACAACCCTCTGCATTTTAAATGGGCAGAGAAGAGTAACCAAGTCCAAAACATGAAATACAAATATTAAGAAATATACAAAAATATTTCTATTAATAAATGCAATGCTAAATACGATGATTATCAACCATACTTTATAAAATGCTAAAGAGCATTCAACTTGGAGATGTGAGGATATAGAGAAATGGGCATGATTAAATATTGGTGGCAGAAGTTTAAACTGATATGTTGTTCTCAACCACAATTTGACTATTTGTAATTATATATATTTGGATGAATATATACATATTTATGTATATGAATGTATATATTCATTTGGCAAATATAGTTCCAGATATTTAAATTGTGGAAATAAAAGTTGGAAGAGAAGGAAAGAAAGGAGGGAAGGAAGAGAGGGAAGGAAGATGGAAGGGAGGGAGAGAGGGAAGGGATAGGAATAGGAGAGGACAGGAAGGGCAGGAAAAGGAGGGGAAGGGAGTAATAAAGAAATAAATGAAATGAGGGAGGGAAGAAACAGAAGGAGGAAGAGGAAGGTGTACATTTAAATATCCAACAACAGGAAATTGGTTGAATAAACTATGGTTTTTCTGTCTAATGGGATACAATTCAATCATTTTACAGATATTACAGAAGCAGATGTATTAACAAGAAAAAAAAATGGTCTTGGATTACTGAGTGAAGAGAAAAAGATCTGAAAACATCATTTTCAAAGCAAGGCCCTGCATGTGTGTGTGTGTGTGTAATACATAAAAATATGTGTACAGGATCTTTATTACTGCATTGTGATGACATCAAAATCTAAACAAACTTGAAACAACCTAGATTTCAAACAAAGCAGACTGGTTAAGTGACCTAATTACAGCATAGCCATATCACACAGGTATTAAAAAGAAAGTGGTATATCTATAAATGCTGACATGGAAAAATCATGGTAAAATACAGCATGAAAAATATCTCATTTGTGGAAATAAAGACATATAGCTACATATATTATTTCATTTAGTCACTGTTATGTACAACTCTTTGCGATCCCGTGGACTGTATAGCCCACCAGGCTCCTCTGTCCATGGCAATTCTCCAGATAGGAATACTGGAGGGGGTTGCCATGCCCTCCTCCAGGGAATCTTCCCAACCGAGGGATCAAACCCATGTCTCCCACATTGCAGGCAGATTCTTCACCATCTGAGCTACCATGGAACCCCAAGAATACTGAAGTGGGTAGCCTAGCTCTTCTCCAGGGGAATTTCCCAACCCAGGAATCAAATCGGGGTCTCCTGCCTTATAGGCAGATTCTTTACCAGCTGAGCTACCCGGGAACCCTTTCATATACATATATATCTTTTTAAAAAAAACTACGAACAATAGTAATTATTAGACATATTTTAAGTATGATATTATACATACATATATATGTGTGTATGTGTGTGTGTGTATATATATATATATATATATATATATATATAACAGAGACGGGATTCTAGTCAGGGGAATGGAAAGGGAAACTCATTATTTTATACCTTTCCATAATGCTGGAACTTTTCCCATATGTACTTTTATTATTATGTGTATATACAGGATCCACTGCTCATAGAAAATATATATATACATATAAAGATAAAACCTAAAAAGCTAATAGTGATTATCACTGGCTATTGAGATTATATTTTTATTTTTTTGTTTACCTTTATTTCCCTATTTTTCCCTATAATTCCCTATTTTGAATTATATAGTTAATTTATTTTAATCATTTCAAAAATAACTGATGACATAGGGAAAATATGATATAGTATATTTAAATGACAGAATAAAAAATGTTATATAAATCTGGATTTTGTTTTAATACATATTTATATACACATAGAAAATGATTGGAAGGAAATGTATATAATAGAATTATCTATCATTGGGTTTAATGAGCAACCTTTATTTTATTCTTTATACTCTCCTTGTTTACCAGTTTTACATATTCAATACTCATTAACATAGGAGACTGGAATGCAAAAGTAGGAAGTCAAGAGATACCTGGAATAACAGGCAAGTTTGGCCTTGGAGTACAAAATGAAGCAGGGCAAAGGCTCATAGAGTTTTGCTAAGAGAACACACTGGTCATAGCAAACACCCTCTTCTAACAACACAAGAGACTTCTCTACACATGGACATCACGAGACGGTCAATACCGAAATCAGACTGATTATATTATTTGCAGCTGAAGATGGAGAAGCTCTATACAGTCAGTAAAAAACAAGACCAGGAGCTGACTGGAGCTCTTCATGAACTCCTTATTGCCAAATTCAGACTTAAATGGAAGAAAGTAGGGAAACTAGACCACTCAGGTATGATCTAAATCAAATCCCTTGTGATTACACAGTGGAAGTGACCAATAGATTCAAGGGATTAGATCTGATAGAAACGGTGCCTTAAGAACTATGGATGGAGCACAGAGCAACAGAGCACAGGAGGTGGTGAACAAAACCATCCCCAAGGGGTGAAAAAAATGCAAAAAGGCAAAATGGTTGTCTGAGGAAGCCTTACAAATGGCTGAGAAAAGAAGAGAAGTGAAGTACAAAGGAGAAAAGCAAAGACATACCCATCTTAATGCAGAATTCCAAAGAATAATGAGAGAGAAGAAAGCATTCCTAAGTGAACAATACAAAGAAATGGAGGAAAACAATAGAATGCGAAAGACTAGAGATCTCTTCAAGAAAATTAGAGATACCAAGCAAAGATTTTCAAGCAAAGATGGGCATATTAAAGGACAGAAATGGTATAGATCTAACAGAAGCAGAAGATATTAAGAAGAGGTGGCAAGAATACACAGAAGAACTATACAAAAAAATATCTTAATGACCCAGATAACCATGATGGTATCCTCACTCACCTAGAGCCAGACATCCCAGACTGCAGTCAAGTGGGCCTTAGGAAGCATCACTATGAACAAAGCTAGTGGAAGTGATGGAATTCCACCTGAGCTGTTTCAATTCCTAAAAGACAATGCTGTGAAAGTGCTGCATTCAATATGCCAGCAAATTTGGAAAACTCAGCAGTGGCCACAGGCCTGGAAAAGGTCAGTTTTCATTCCAATCCCAAAGAAGGGCAATGCCAAAGAATGCTCAAACTACCACACAATTGCACTCATTTCACATGCTAGCAAAGTCATGCTCAAAATCCTTCAAGCTAGGCTTCACCAGTATGTGAACCAAGAACTTTCAGATGTACAAGCTGGATTCAGAAAAGGCAGAGGATCCAGATTCAAATCGCCAACATCCACTAGATCAAAGGAAAAGCAAGAGAATTTGAGAAAAACATCTACTTCTGCTTCACTGACTATGCTAAAGCCTTTGATTGTGTGGATCACAACAAACTGGAAAATTCTTAAAGACACGGGATACCAGACCACCTTACCTGCCTCCTAAGAAATCTGTACACAGGTCAAGAAGCAACAGCTAGAACTGGACATGGAACAACAGACTGGTTTCAAATTGGGAAAGGAGAACATCAAGGCTGTATATTGTTACCCTTCTTATTTAACTCATGTGCAGAGTACATCATGCAAAATGCCAATTGGATGAAGTACAAGCTGGAATCAAGATTGCAGGGAGAAATATCAATAACCTCAAATATGCGGATAACACCACTCTAATGGCAGAAAGCAAAGAGAAACTAAAGAGCTTCTTGATGAAGGTGAAAGAGGAGAGTGAAAAATCTGGCTTAAAACTCAACATTTAAAAACTAAGACCATGGCATCCAGTCCCATCAGTTCATGGCAAATAGATGGAGAAAAATGTAAACAGTGATAGCTTTATTTTCTTGGGTTCCAAAATCATTGCAGATGTTGAGTACAACCGTGAACTTAAAAGACGAGTGTTCCTTGGAAGGGAAGATAGGACAAACCTAGCCAACATATTATAGCACAGAGACATTACTTTCCCTACAAAGGTCCATATAGTCAAGGCTACAGTTTTTCCCAGTAGTCATGTATGGATGTGAGAGTTGAACCATAAAAAAGACTGAGCACCAAAGAGCTGATGCTTTCGAACTGTGGTGCTGGAGAAGATGTTTGAGAGTCCCTCAGACTGCAAGGAGATCAAACCAGTCAATCCTAAAGGAAATCAACCCTGAATATTCATTGGAAGGACTAATGCTGAAGCTGAAGTTCCAATACTTTGTCCACCTAATGTGAAGAGCCAAGTCATTGGGAAAGGCTCTGATGTTGGGAAAGATTGAAGGAAGGCAGGAAGAGAAGGGGATGACAGAGGACGAGGTGACTGGATGCCATCACCAACTCAAGTGGCCATAAGTTTGAGCAAACTCAGGGAATTAGTGAAGGACAAGGAAGCCTGGCACACTGCAGTCCCTGGGATCACAGAGAGTCAGGCACAGTTGAGAGACTGAACAACAATACATCATAAAAAATAAATGGTTTGAAATAAAATGGGGGATATAAGGAACTTCACATCCACAGGTTGTAATAAGCTGATTCAACAGGATAGAGGAACAACACAAGGAGAGGACTCTTGGCATTAATAGACAAAAGCAAATATCACAGCCTCCATGGGCACAGCTGGCATTAGGTGGGAGAGGCAGTACCTAAGCTGAACGAGTTCCCTCAGAGAGCTCTAGAACCTTGAAACTGGAAGAGATTTTCTAGGTTACTTAATTAAACCCTTTAGTTGAATTCTGATCTTGCAGAGACTTCTGCTACTATGTGGGGAATGACACCCTGGTCCTTCACTAGACAACATCCTTGGGGACAGGAAGGAAACGTAGGTATCAGCACTGTGCACTAATGGGGCCAGCCTGCTCTCTGGGATAGCCCAGTTCCCTGGGAATGTCTTCTAATTATCCATCTTCCTAATATATTCCAAGTATTACATATGGTGGATCAGTACCTACTTCCTCCCCCAAACTCTGGCTCCTATGCCTCCCCCCTGTACAGTACTTGTCTGTGCTGGGACATGGGACAAAGTAGGAATTTTCTCTAGGAAAGCCTGCTCCCGTGACCTAAGCCCCAGGGGCAATGATTATCTAAGTGTAGTGTACAAAGAAGCACAGGGCTCATGGGGGCTTCGAACAGAGCAGTCATACCCATGATGCCCTGCCTGTGGAAAGCACCACTCCACTTCCCTTGAAGTTCAGTTCAGTTCACACAGAACTGGGACATTCTTCTGTGACCAACCTGATGCATTACTCACTCCTGCACAGGTAGGTGGAAGGCAGTTTGTCATCAAACTGTCTCCAGGAGCTTTGGCACACAAAGACATCCCATAAAGCCCAAAGAGTAAAGCACTCCTTTGAAAAACAAGGCAACCAATTTGAAGAGCATCCATCTGTGGACAGGCATGAAACAGCTAAGTTGCCGAATCCCCAAAGAATATCAAGTAGGTGATTTTCACTCCCAGCTTCTGCTGCCCAGGGAGACATTTGCAAATGGGAAAAGAAGCAACGATTAAGAAAAGAGCTTGTGGATCATGATGGAGGGTATCCATGTAGTCCTCAAACCAGAAGTTGCTTTTCCTACAATAAAATCAGGGGTATTCAAAATACCTCTCTAATCTTCAAAGTGCAAGTAACAGGGAAAGAAATCCTTCGGGTGGCAAATTGAAAGTTCACTGTGGTTATCAGTCCTCAGTATGCATCAGAATTATCTGGGATGTATCTGAAAGTTACAGGTAATTAAGCCCCAAAGATTTTAACTTAATTGCTCTGGGACCAGGGCTGGCACTGGTGCTTTTTAAAAGCCTCCTCAAAAAAATTTCCCAATAAATAGCTGGCAGGCAAGTCACTGAGTTAGTACAACAAAAGTCTAATGGGTGAAATATGTGCATATAAAAGAACAGTCTTTGAGCAAAGAGGCTGAGGTCCAAAACTGGCCCCTCCAATCAATCTGCTTCCACTCACTTGCCAGAGGAGTATTTCTAAAAGGGAAAGCTCATCGCCCTAGTCTCCCATTTGTTTAGAAGCCTAGAGAGGTCCCCCTTGTAAGACCTCTCATGATCCATGCCCTGGCCTCCCCATCCTATTCACAGCTCCCACAATGCTGAACTATTTTTCCTTTTCCCATACGTTGCTAGGTCTCTACCTTTTCTGTCTGAAATTTCTTCCCTCGTTCTTATACCAGACTCACATATCTATATTTTAAGGCTCATATCAAAAGGTTCCTACTTCCTATCACTCCAGTCAAATGGATGTCTCTCTTCTCTGTGCCTCATGGACAGACCTCTCTCACAGCATACTGTTACTGTGATTGGACTCTGCCTGTGTCCCCACTAAATGGAGCCCCTGGAAGCTTAGACTCTCTAAGGCTTCAGTTCAGTTCAGTCGCTCAGTCATGTCCGACTCTTTGTGACCCCATGGATCACAGCACACCAGGCCTCCCTGTCCATCACCAACTCCCAGAGTTCACTCAGACTCACGTCCATTGAGTCAGTGATGCCATCCAGCCATCTCACCCTCTGTCGTCCCCTTCTCCTCCTGCCCCTAATCCCTCCCAGCATCAGAGTCTTTTCCAATGAGTCAACTCTTCACATGAGGTGGCCAAAGTACTGGAGTTTCAGCTTCAGCATCATTCCTTCCAAAGAAATCCCAGGGCTGATCTCCTTCAGAATGGACTGGTTGGATCTCCTTGCAGTCCAAGGGACTCTTAAGAGTCTTCTCCAACACCACAGTTCAAAAGCATCAATTCTTCGGCACTCAGCTTTCTTCACAGCCCAACTCTCGCGTCCATACATGACCACTGGAAAAACCATAGCCTTAACTAGACAGACCTTTGTTGGCAAAGTAATGCCTCTGCTTTTGAATATGCTATCAAGGTTGGTCATGACTTTTCTTCCAAGGGGTAAGCGTCTTTTAATTTCATGGCTGCAGTCACCATCTGCAGTGATTTTGGAGCCCCCCAAAATAAAATCTGACACTGTTTCCACTGTTTCCCCATCTATTTCCCATGAAGTGATGGGACCGGATGCCATGATCTTCGTTTTCTGAATATTGAGCTTTAAGCCAACTTTTTCACTCTCCACTTTCACTTTCATCAAGAGGCTTTTTAGTTCCTCTTCACTTTCTGCCATAAGGGTGGTGTCCTCTGCATAGCTGAGGTTATTGATATTTCTCCCAGCAATCTTGATTCCAGCTTGTGCTTCTTCTAGCCCAGATTTCTCATGATGTACTCTGCATATAAGTTAAATAAGCAGGGTGAAAATATACAGCCTTGACATACTCCTTTTCCTATTTGGAACCAGTCTGTTGTTCCATGTCCAGTTCTAATTGTTGCTTCCTGACCTGCATATAGGTTTCTCAAGAGGCAGGTCAGGTGCTCTGGTATTCCCATCTCTTTCAGAATTTTCCACAGTTTATTGTGATCCACACAGTCAAAGGTTTCGGCATAGTCAATAAAGCAGAAATAGATGTTTTTCTGGAACTCTCTTGCTTTTTCCATGATCCAGCAGATGTTGGCAATTTGATCTCTGTTTCCTCTGCCTTTTCTAAAACCAGCTTGAACATCTGGAATTTCACAGTTCACGTATTGCTGAAGCCTGGCCTGGAGAATTTTGAGCATTACTTTACTAGTGTGTGAGATGAGTGCAATTGTGCAATAGTTTGAGCATTCTTTGGCATTGCCTTTCTTTGGGATTACTGAACCTAAATCAATGCACAGCCTGGAGATGCCACACTCATAAGAAGATCATAAGATCTGGTCCTTAACGTTTGTAGCGTCCAGGTCAATTGGACAGAGGTCTGATTTGCATATGTCTCTACTACCGTGGTAGAGAAGGCAATGGCAACCCACTCCAGTACTCTTGCCTGAAAAATCCAATGGACAAAGGAGCCTGGTAGGCTGCAGTCCATGGGGTCGCTAGGAGTCGGACACAACTGAGAGACTTCATTCACTTTTCACTTTCATGCATTAGAGAAGGAAATAGCAACCCACTCCAGTGTTCTTGCCTTGAGAATCCCAGTGATGGGGGAGCCTGGTGGGCTGCCATCTATGGGGTCGCACAGGGTCAGACATGGCTGAAGTGATTTAGCAGCAGCAGCAGCAGCAGCTCCTACCATGGTAGTCCAGATGGTAAAGAATCTGCCTGCAGTGCAGGAGACTCAGGTTTGATCCCTGGGTCAGGAAGATCCCCTGAAGAAGGAAATGGCAACCCACTCCATTATTCATGCCTAGAAAATACCATGGACAGAGGAGCTTGGCAGGCTACAGTCCATGGGGTCTCAAAGAGTTGGAAATGACTGAGTGACTTCACTCAACTACTGAAAAGTTTTAAGTCAACCCAGCCTCCTGTTAAGTAAAATAGTCACTCTCTTCCCATCTTGAAAATATAACCTCAACAATGTGGAAGGCCAGGTTCAAGTGTAGACTTCAAACACTCTGCAGGGAATCTATGCAAGACTGGAAGACCCAGAGAAAACAGAACCTTTTCCCAGCTTCTGGCCTGCCCCCTTCCCTTCCCCTGAAATGGCTCTTACCTACAGGGTGAGGAGTCTCTTGTGCACATAAGTGGTTGCTCCAACCCACGTGTCCAAACTACATCCCACTCTGCTAAAACAAGCACTCTTGGACTACCCTTCAGGTCTAGGAGGTCACCTAAAGCCAAAGGGAGAATGGACCAGAGAAATGGTCCAGAGAATGGACAGGAGCTAGAAGCAGGCTCTGAGTTGTCTGAGCAAAAAATTCAGAGTTCAGCACATTCCTGGGGAGCTAGAAGAAAGCCAGAATGGGGCCCTCTAAAGCTTGGAACCCAGGGCAGTGGCCCTTCCTGCACAAATTCAAGGGCAGTTCTGTTTAAGACTCATTTCAAATATCATCACCTTATCCAAGAAATGTTCCTAGTTTCCCTAAGCTAGGAGCTGTCCCTCTCTACTCTCAAAGCACCTTGTGGATATATTCAAATCTGTACCGAGACAGGATTTTACAACTATCTGTTCCTAGGTCGTCTCACTACACTAAATGCTTTCTGAGAACATGGACTGTACCTTCTTCATCACCATGGACTCCCAGGAATCTAACACAGAGCATGGCTTAGGGCAGGACCTTATCCAGCAGCCAATGAATGGGTTCATGAAACAGATATGATGAAGGAGAGGACATTCAACTGACCCAGACACTAACTCCCTTCACCTCTCCAGCCCTCAAATTCTACTAGAGACCTTTTGAAGACAATGTTGCAATTAACAGTGACAACTATAATAAACTTCAGTTCCACCCATATATAATTTTTGATTTATGACAGACATACTATCTGTCAAGAAACTGAATTGCTTCATGTCATACTGAATTTAATTCACAAGTAATCTTTTTGCTATCTTCATACAGTGATTCCCTCCCCCAAAAAACTGACCTTCTGAGGTCCTGTTGAGGAAGATGACTTAAACTGTAAGCACATGGGGAAATCTTGAAGCAAACCAAGAGGACAACACCTCTCATCAACAAGACCTGAAGTGAGCTACTTCCAAACAAGTGAGAAGGGCCCTTTCTCCTACTCACATCCTTTCTTCCAAATGACATTCCAAGACTTTGGAGATAGAACCACCTAAAAGAAGGCATTTCCTTCAGTAGTGAATGCCTCCACTAAATCTCTCGATGATAAGAGAAGCAATCTGCAGATGAGATTAGAGTAACTCTCCTATGGTAGTATACCTTTTGATTCATATAGCAGTGGCTGAACCTTCAGTCAGTTGGAGTTTTTTACATCATGTGCCAATTCACCCAGAGATATTCTAAAGTTGTGCAATGGGCAGATTGTAATCGCCTGCACCCAGGGAGTGGCAGAGGAGTGAGTGCAGTGAGTCACAGACCACAACAAAACCTTTCCTTGCGTGTTGCGTTCACCTGGCAAACCCAGAGGATGTAAAGTTGACAGCTAGACAAGGAGTATCTTTGTTATTTGTCAACAAACTGCAGTGACCATTGCAAGTCTTGGCAACTTGACATGGGGAAGCCTTGGGGGAAGAAATGAGGGAGCCAGTAAGTAAGATAATGAAAAACTCCATTCTCCTGATGACCAGCTGTCAGACAGGTATGTCAAGAATTTTTATCTGACCCTAAGGACCTATTTCAGAGAAGGCAATGGCAACCCACTCCAGTACTCCTGCCTGGAAAATCCCATGGGCGGAGGAGCTTGGTAGGCTGCAGTCCATGGGGTCACTAGGAGTCAGATACGACTAAGTGGCTTCACTTTCACTTTTCACTTTCATGCACTGGAGAAGGAAATGGCAACCCACTCCAGTGTTCTTGACTGGAGAATCCCAGGGATAGGGGAGCCTGGTGGGCTGCCATCTATGGGGTGGCACAAAGTCGGACACGGCTGAAGCAACTTAGCAGCAGCAGCAGCAGAACCTATTTATCATGTTCAACACAACAGGAGGGTGTTCCTTTAAGTGGCAAGGGTACCCTCAAATAGATATGAATGATCAACTGATTTTTAAATGACTTAAATATCGGGCTCTGTTAACTAACAGCTATGTGACTCCGGGAAACTCAGGTGACATCTGAGAATCTGGTTCCACGTGTCTATAAAATGGGAGTAATATCTGCCCTGCATGACCCACAGGATTGCTGTAAATATCAAACAAGACAATGAAAGTAAAACAGATTGTAGCCACAAAGTTCAGTGCAAATAATATTTTAAAATAATTGCTTTTGGTAATAGACATCATCCAAAAGTCAAATTTGGAGAGACTAGACAGAAGCTGAAGTAAGTGCATTTATAAACTAATGTGTAGTCCACAGAATGTTTGCTGGTTACTATCTATTCCACTTACAACATGGAAAAATTATAGAAAAAACGTCACTCTGGGCCTCCCATCAGGGGCTTAGCACCAACTCATCTGCACAGCTTTGCTTCTTAAGATTTAATTACGCCTTCTTTCCTGGTGGCTCAGACAGTAAACAATCTGCCTGCAATGCAGAAGACCCGGTTTTGATCCCTGGGTTAGGAAGATCCCTTGAAGAAGAGAATGGCAACCCACTCCAGTATTCTTACCTGGAGAATCCCATAGACAGAGGAGCTTCATGGG
Organism: Oryx dammah; assembly: GCF_014754425.2. Classification (NCBI taxonomy): domain Eukaryota; kingdom Metazoa; phylum Chordata; class Mammalia; order Artiodactyla; family Bovidae; genus Oryx; species Oryx dammah. The sequence continues at coordinate 96,421,945 of NW_024070185.1, forward strand.
CTACAGTCCATGGGGTCACAAAGAGTCAGACAGGACTGAGCAACTAATTCTATACACAGTCAACAGTTTCTGAGCACCCACTGCAGGCCAAGGCCTTTGGTGGTAAATGGACAAACACAATGAAGACAGCCATGTTTCCTGCTCATGGTAGAATCATGGAGAGAGACAAGTAAAACACTCAGAACATTACAGGTTATGGTAACTGGTACACAAGCTATGGAAAGTGGGGTCATTTCTACTTATGCAATTATGAAAGCTTCAAAGAAAAGGTGATTCTTGAACCAAACCCTAAAAGAGAAGCTGGCACTCGCCGGGCAGATGGCAGCTGGGAGTAATTCCCAAGAGAGGAAACTGAGAGCAAACGCTTTAGTGTTCCAGGGGAATTGAAAGTGACCTGACTATGGGAGGAAAGGGGACAGTATTAGAGAAAGGTAAAGGGACAGGGAAGAATCATCGTAAAAGCCCGAGAATGAAAGCTGACATTTACCCTGTAGGTAGTGGGATTTAAGGAAACAGCTTAAAGTTGGCTATGGCAAGATTGTATTTCCACTTCAGAAAAATCTCTTTTGTGTGCTCTGAATATGGCATAGGAGGAGAAAAGCCTAGAAGTCGGAAAGCCTATAAAAGAATGCTTTTCCTGTTTATTTTTATATAGCAGAATCCTTCTTTCAAGTCAAATCTTAAGTGGAAGCTTAATGAAGTGAAACAAACCAAAGCACATCTGCTTTGGTAGAAGCAGTAATTCAGGATCAGGAGTCATGCTATATGGCCTCCGTCAGCCTCACAATAGCACCTGAGGCCCTTTTATAAAATCTTAAGGCTCTTAACATTGGAAAGTGGTGTGTGCACTGGGTCAAGAAGACAAGAATAGCCCAGGTGAGAGAAGAAAAAGAGCATAAATGTAGCCGGGATCAAACCCGCAGTTCCCGGTAGTGGACTAGTTGCAGGGGATGAGGAGAAGAAGAAACAAACTGCAGGGTCTGAATGAGGCAAGTGAGTGGGTGATGGGCAGCCAAGGAGGGTGAGTAGGCTGAAGAACAACCATCAGGTGTGGCATGCTGGGTTAGAGGAGCCTGTGACACATCGGGGAGGACATCAGGAAGGCAGCTCACAGAGGAAACTTGAGCTGGAGGGAAACGATGTGGCAGTCAAGAGCAGGGCCAAGACAAAAGATCACATCACCATGGAAAAGTGGAGAGAGGGGGAAGAGAGAGAAGGTGGCAGTGATCAGACCCTACAAAAGCTCCTATAGTTGAAGAGCAGGAAGCTGAAAGACAGTTTCTCCCAACCCACCCTCCACCTCCATTTTGAAGCCAGGAAGAGAACTAACCCCTATTGATCACCTACCCACTAGGGACCAGGTGCTGGAAGAGGTACACTTTCGTGTGACTCATCTCACGTTAAGTCCCATGACAGTTCTGCAGAACGGTCACTTGTTCAAGTCACACAGGAAATAAATGATGAAACAGGCATTCCTACCCCGGTCTTTCTGAATCCCCAAATCAGCCTCACTGAAATTGAGAGCTGTACCGTCCAGTACAAAAGTCAGAAAGAAAACTGGAAGAAAGTGGCACCCAGAAACCAAGGTGGAAGAGAACGTCAAGACTGAATATGCAATGAGAAACCCCAAATTTGGATGGGGCTTCCCTAGTGGCTCAGACAGTAAAGAATCTGCCTGTAATGTGGGGGACCTGGGCTTGATCCCTGGGTCAGGAAGATCCCCTGGAGAAGAAAATGGCAACCCACTCCAGTATTCTTGCCTGGGAAATCCCATGGACAGAGAAGCCTGGTGGGTTACAGTCAATGGGGGTCATAAAGCATTGGACACAATTGAGCAACTAACATTTAACAAAGTAGGACAGCATTCCAATTCCTCCAGGCCCTGTCACACACAGAGACAACTGATGCCAAGGTGGAAGGGACTGAAAGAGAAACACCTTCATTCTTGGTAAGACACTCTTCCCACAGTCAGAACCAGACAACGGACATTCAATTCCTAGTGTGCCATGTCCTGAAGAAGTGTCAAGTCCAATGTTGGGTAATTAGGCAGCAGTGCCCAGAAAGGAGGAGTGATTTAGAGACTCCAAGAACTGAAAGGGCCTCATCGTTCATCTAGTCTAATGATACCTGCGTTAAGTGGTCACTGCATTTACTTAACATTCCCTTCTCCAAGGGATTCTTCCCGATCCAGGGATCAAACCGAGGTCTCCCACATTGCAGGCAGATTATCTACTGCCTGAGGCACCAGGGAAGCCAACAATGATAATGGTGTATAGTAAATCACAGTGTTTTATATGTGTGGCCTCGTTTGATTCTCCTCATATTAACAGTATCCCTCCAAGTAATTAAGTGATATCCTATCTTCTATAAAATACTACTTCACATGATAACTCATTCCATTTTCAAAGCATCTCTGTTAAAAAGTTCTTATTGAGCTAGAATCTTCCTCTCTGTAGTTTTCACAATAGTTCTGACTCTTACGGCCAGACAAAGCTGGTTTATTTAAAGACAAACCGTTTTCTCCCCCAGTCTCATCTCTCTCTTATCTCTTCTCTCCCCCAACCCTCATCTCTAATGGAAATATATCAATCACCTCCTTCAATCATACCTTCTAGGGCATGACTTTGAATCTTTTCTTCATTCCTTGACAGCTCTTCTTCAAAAGGGTTACATATCTTAACATTCTAGGCCAGCACAGAGAAGACAGATGCTTCAGCTTTTTGAGCAACTATGAAGTAACCATGTAGCACTAATCTGGAAATGCCTCTCAGGTCTCCATCTGTTCACTCAGTTCAGCACCTCCACCCTTCAGCCCTTTCATCCATGCTAGCTTTGCCTAGAGTGAGAAGATTCATCTAGGTTTCCTACTAACGCTTCTGCCTTTCTCCCAAGCCACCCGCCACCTCCATATTGAAAATCTGGAATGAGAACTAACCCTTATTGATCACCTACCTACTAGGGACCAGATGATGGGAGAGGTACTCTTTCATGTGACTTTTCTCATGTTAAGTCTTAATGACTGTTCTGCAGAACAGTAACTTGTTCAAGTCACACAGGAAATAAATGATGAAACAGGCATTCAAACCCAGGTCTTTCCAAATCTAAAAATCACCTACATTGAAAGCTAGAGCTCTATTGTCCAGTACATTAGCCATTTGTCACATCTGTCTATTGTATATGTGAAATGTGGCTGTCTGAATTGAGATGTGATATAAGGCTTTTTACACAACAGATTTTGAAGACCTAGTTCAAAAAAAGAATATAAACATCTCATTGAAATTCTTATGTTGATTACATGTTAAGATAAAATATGCTTTTAGAATTAGCTTCACCGGTTTCTTTTTACTCTTTTAGTGTCATCACTAGAAAATTTTAAATTATATATGTGCTCTGGTTTGTGGCTTGCATCATATTTCTTTTGAGCATCATTGATCTAGAATACTAGAAAGAAATCTTTGGAAACTATTAATACTATCCTAGTATAAGCGCATGTAACTCAGGGACTAGCCATTTAATTAGTTTAGTATCAGATGGGATTAGAAGTTCTTTTAACCAGTGACAGAATCGGAGCTTTCCCTTTATACATTTTTGTTGTTCTATATCTTGTTTCGTTATTCAAACTTCCCAGAGGCTTTGCATGAGCGTAATTCTATAAATAAGTTAAATAAATCCATATCTCTTGTATCCAAAAGGACATGTATTTTTTCATCTAACGTGTTTACAATATATCATATTCCACAAAACTTACTATTATACAACTGGATAACACCATGTATGTTCAAGTTGGGAATCATTCTTAGAAGGAATTGTCTGAAGCTTTTAGAGGAAATAATCCTATATATGATACTTTTGTGTTCTGCTGTAATGAGTTTTATATTTTTATTGCTCTGCACATTTGGCAACAAGAAAGCAAAGAATTATTTTAAACAGAATTTCCAAATCAAAAACTGAGATATAGCGATTGAAATGAAAATTGGCTTAAGTGGTCACAGGGTTACTGTTATCTGACATTAATAAAAATGATAATAATATACAGAATATTACAATTTATTATCTGCAGTCCAATTTAATCTTCACAAAAGCCTATGAAGTGGGACACAGTGGTCTAAATGGGTCTATTTATCAAGTGAAAATTTGAGGCCCCAGAAAGTTAATGAATGGAATCTAGAGCATCTGAGGTCCAAGTCTGGTCATCTTTCCACTTTGTCCCACACTGGATCATGAAAGATATTACAAGTCTGACAGTTATACTGTTTGGGGCTTAGAGAGAGTTTCTCTGGGATAAAAGTTTTATTACCAGATTGTTTTAGATGCCACAGGAAATCATGTGCGTGATTTGGTAATGGGTATATGGTGATTACTCAGTAAACATTTTCTTTTCTCATACCAAGAAAATTCTTTTGATGGATAATGCCAAAGTATTTAAGTTTTAGCTTCAGCATCACTCCTTCCAATCAACACAGGATTGAATTCCTTTAGGATTGACTGGCTTGATCTCCTTGCTGTCCAAGGGACTCTCAAGAGTCTTCTCCAGCACCACAGTGGTCTTGGGTGGTCAATGGCAAATTCTGCTACCATGTGGCTCTCATGGAGACTTGTGCCATCAGCTTGTTATAAATCAAAACCCTTCTTTTATCATAATGCACACCTTATAGAAAAGAACAAAGTCCTGGAGCCCCTAGAGTCCACCTTCAGACGCTTCCACTATTTTCATACCTTCAAGAAAGTAGCGGGGTTCTGAGACCTACAGATTTGTGTTCAAATCCTCACTTTGCTACTTACCACCTGTTTGACTTTTAACAAGTCAATTAATGAGCCTTGTAAGCCTAATCTTCTTTATCTGTAAAATGTAGATATTACCTGCCCTCAAGATTATCTGAAACATAAAGAGGCATAGGCTAGCACACAGAAAATGATCATTAGCAGTTTTTTCCTCCTCTACTATTATGTCTTTCATCTTTCCACTTCCTTTGAGTATGGTTGTACCTATTTAATGACAGGAAGCTCAGAACATGTTTGCAGGGTCTTCTTTCTTAATATGTATTCCTTCTCAGAACTCTAAGTGACTCTACACACCAAATAGGGCCATTTTATTTAAAAGCTGTAACTCTTGCTGAAGTTTTAAGAATTTTTTTCCTATTACTGGAATGGTGGACCATAAAATAATGTAACTTTTTTTTTCATTGAGCCCCTTGGGTTTGTTTTTTAAATGGATTTACATGCTCTTTTGCAGAAAGGGGGTAGTACAGCTCATTTAAAAGAGGATCCTTTTGAGCAAGAAGAAAGGTTGATGGCTTATTCAGGACTTAATGAGTTAGCTTTAGTATGTAAGCTAATTAGTAAACCCAAATTTTCAGGGCAAGGAGCTAAGAGAGGTAGCCAGGTACTTTAAAAAAATGTCTCTGGAAAAAGCACATCATTGGGAAATCATGCTGTTGATAGATGTTAATCACTTTCCCGTCTAGTTTCTGCCAAATTTTGGAGCACAGGAAATAATTTCATTTTGTTATATTTTGTTTTGCTATGTTTCTCCTGAGCTAGGAGATGAGAGGAAACTGGGCAACTGACTACTTACTCAGATCCATGAGCATTAGTGACTAGGGATGCCCATGGATGCTTTCTCAAAAGGGAAAACACTTCAGGCAGAATAAAACCTTGTGGATACGGTCACCTCTAAAGTTAACCCCAGAGTCCTCTTGGCAGCAGCTTCACCAAATTGCAGGCATGACACCTGGAAGGAAATTAACAGACTTTCCAAAAAAGGATGAGCATCACAGCAGGACCACAGGAAGTAGATCAGAAGAGCTGAGTTTATACATCTGTGTTCTAAATGCCAAGTGGCATGTGTGAATGAAGCTGGGTCCTTGTGGTGGACTTTGATGTGCTGCCAACATGAAAATGAACAGAATCAGAGAGCAGTTTAGAAACTATTACCAGGAGAACTTTCTCCTGGAGAATTTATTAAGTGGGAAATGTGCAATTAGAAATCTTATTATGAGAGAATAGGCCAGTGAAAGTCTGCCTTGTTTAGAACACAGAATTCTAATTCAGTTACTAAGCTGAAACATATGCTATTGCCATTTCATGGGTTAAAAATGGTTCAAAATCAGAAATTTTCCATGGCTCAATCCAATATCATTTAGGCATTTTATAAAGGAGAAGATGATGGACACTGAACGATACTTTTTGACCACTATTATATGTCAGGAACTCAACTAAGTAAAAAATATATATTATATGTTAAATATATTCATAAAATATTATTTAATGGTATCACAACTCTAAGATCAGTATCAGTATCTTCATTCTCAGAAGAGAAAGCTAAGGAGCAGAGGAGGTGAAACATAACAACTTGCTTGGGGTCATGCAGCGTTGGGTTGCAGACAAACTCTGGGGCCATGCTACCAAAAACCAATGGCGAATTCTCAGTAGTGCTAGACAGCGCACATCCTGCCATCCTCCTTGAACCAGCTTCTTAATTTACTCTTTCTTGGCCATCTCCTATCTCACTGGCCACACACTCACTGGGATCTCTTCATCTTCCCAACCTACAAGCATACAGTGGGTCCAGAGTTTCGGTCTCAGATCCACTCTTTTTTATACACTAACTTCCCAGATTATTGTATCCAGTCCTCTATTTTTTAAATACCAGCTATTTACTGATGAGCCAAATTCAAATCTCCAGAGGCCCAACATCTCCTCTGAACTCCAGACTAGTACATCTTACCAACTACTTGCCTTCTTCACATAGAAATCCAATAAACAAACTGAACCTAATACACCAGAAACTAAACTCTAGATCTTCACACCCACTACCCATAAACACTAATTTTTTATCTGTTTTCCCGATCTTAGAAAATGACAATTCTGTACTTCCTTCCACATAGGCCAAAACAACCAGAGAGGAGGTATTTCTGACTTCTCTGTTTCTCTAATAGCTCACATCTAATCCATCAGCAGATCCCAAAGTTTCTACCTTCAGATTAGGTAGAATGCTGAATTGAAACACATCGCATGATCCTGCTATACAATAATCCAAGCCATCATCATCTCTCATTGGACTTTTACAAAAGTCTCCTAACTCGTCTCCCTATTTCCACCTTTATCACTCTCCAGTCTGACTGTAGTGCAGCCAAAGTGATCTTTGTAAAATCTAAGTTAAATCATGCCATTCTTTGATCCAAACCCTACACTAGCCTTCTATCACACTCAAAAAACATCCTAAAAAGTCTTCCCCAGGGCTTATACTTCATTGATATGACCCCAACTACTTTTCTACTTTTGTGTTGTAGATCAAAGCTAGCCACTTCCCACTGAGAGGTGAAATCTATTTTCCCTCCCCTTGAATCTGAATATGGTACAACCACAAGTATGATGGAAGTGACCCTTTGCCACTTCTAGGTCCAAGACTTTAAGAGGACTAGTAGCTTTTACTGGCAGCATCATCCCTGAGAGTCCTGAGCCATTCACATAAGAAGTCCAATGCCCTCAGACCACCAGATACATGGCGGCAACACAGCCATCAGCAACACAGCCATCGGCAACACAGCCATCGGCAGGCATTCCAGTCAACAACCACAACTGAGACCCCAGGTATCAATGGCAGCCATGTAAGTAAGCCAGCTTGTCTTTCCAGCCCAGTCAAACCTTCTGATGTCTGCATGCCTAAATGTTACTTGAGCATAACCACATGAGAGACCCTCAGAAAAAAACTACCCACCCAAGCCCAGAATCTTAGATGATGATAACTGTTTTAATCCACTGTTAGTCTGCTATGGCTAACTATGTGGGCCGTGTGCTTAGTCGCTCAGTGGTGTCTGAAACTTTGGGACCCCATGGACTGACTGCAAGCTGCCAGGCACCTCTGTCCATGGGGATTCTCCAGGCAAGAATACTGGAGTGGGTTGCCAGGGAATCTTCCTAACCCAGGGATCGAACTCAAATCTCCCACACTGCAGGCGGATTCTTTTATCATCTGAGCCACCAGGACAACTAACTATAGCTAAGTAATTAACTGGAACACCACTTCCTACCCTTCTCTCCCTTGTTCCCTCCATTCCAGCCACATTGACCTACTTGCTATTCCTCTAACATACCAGACATGTTACTACCTCCAGTCTTTATACCTGCTTTCCCTGTATGTGGCATGCTCTTCTTTCAGATACTCACACGGATTCACTCAGAGCTCTGCTCAAACAAGAGAGAGTTTTTCTGATGAATTAATCTAAAATACCACCCTATCACTCTGTCTCTTATCAAGCTTTATTTTTCTTCCAAGTATTTCATATTAACATATTTTAGACTTATTACTTGCTTTCTACTAAGAAAATGAAAAATTTGCAATTATAATAATACTGACAGCTTTCATCTGTAGCTCATTCTCTATTGCCTGGAGAATAGACATGTAGACACTGGCTGAACGAATGAATTCGACTCTGCAGTGCAAAGCACTCTCCTCTGCTTTACACTAGTATGCAGAGGAAAAGACGGGGCAAAGGAAGAAAATGCAGATGGTGCAGACACATGAAAAGGCAATTACACAAAGAAGGGCTATTTCTTCTTCTTTGAAATTCCTGACCTAAATTCCTCTCTTTCTTTTGAGGCTTACTATTGGGGCTGTTATCAATTTGTTTGTTGTCTCCATTGATCGGAGGTGCCCAAATTCAAGTGCATATTTACTTCACATTCATAAAGAAATGAATGTGAAGTGTTGGCGGGACAGCTTATGGCAGAGAGAGAAACTAAGAAGTTCAGCCTCAGCGTCTGTCACCAGTGAGACCTCCACAAATCATGATGTTTTAATACTTTCAAGAAAGTAGCAGAGTTCTGGGATCCCACAAAGCTCTGTTCAAATACTGATTTTACTACTTACTCGCCATTTGACCTTTGACAAACAATTAATTGTTGTGAGCCTTACCTTTTTTACCTGCAAAATATATCCAAAATGGCCTAAAAGATAAATGTGCAGGTATTACAAGTGCACTGACCAGGGTTCCAGTTCTTATCCATCCTCTTCCTTAAACTCTCAGTCCCTCAGTTTTCTCTTCGGTGAAATGATAATAATAATAATCCTTTTTAAAATGCTGGCATGAAAATTATATGAGACCGGGAAAGTGACATAACAATAGCTAGCATTTAGTTAGCATGGTGCTACATCCTGGATCTCACAAAATCCTCTGTTCTAACCAACACCGACCATATTAGGTAGGTACTAACCCTATCCTTTGCCCCAAATCACAGAGTTAACTAGCACAAATGGAGTGGGATTTAAACCCAGGCCAGTCTGGAGCCCAAGCTCTCAAGCATTCTATTCTGTAACTTCTCCTGGAAGCTTAGATCAATATCTGGTACATAATTACATTCTAAAAAATAACTATTTCAACTACTGCTAATACTATATATCATCATGATCATAATGATCATCATTTTCATCCTCATGTTAGTGTCCACAGACACTTTTCTTACCCATAGAAGAAAATTTCAGAGTCTTGCATCTGGTAAGCCTGAGCTAAAAGTTTGCCCCTACTTGCTCAGTTATAAACCCAGACACTGAACAAAACTCCTCAGTGACCCTGCCTATAAGAAAACGGGTCAGGCAGAGGGGGGAAAAGCACAGTTGTGGCAGTGACAAGCTGGCACTGGGTCAGGTTAGCTTCATACAGCCAATGGTGCATGTCTCTTTTCAACTCTGTAATTACCTGAGTAACTGGAACTTGGCCACGATGGGAATGTTTACACCCCAGAAATCAGCAAACCCAACCAATCCAAGCGCTGTTTCTCCCCAAAGAGACCTGGATGTTAGACTTGCCAGCACATCATTGTTCTGAAGTCAGACAGACATGAGTTTGAATCCTCATGCAATCAAGTGGGATCTCACAAATTAATTAACTTCTTTGAGTCTTATTTTCCTCACATCTATAACAGCAATAATAGATACCTAATGGATTGTTCTAAAAATTAAATGATGTACCATGTGTAAAGCTCTTTAAAATATGTGACACTTACCAGTCACGCTCTAAGCGAACGTGACTACTTTGACACAATTTTGTTAGTTTTATTATTTGTGTGACAGCAATTTCTGTTAGTTTTATTATTTGCATTACAATAAATAAAAGTGGATGGCAAAGAACATGGTATAAATAAGAATATACAAGTACCAACTCAACAATGTACAATTCACCAGGGTTGGTTTCACCCTTCTAGAAACTGTCCTAGTCATATCCCAGCTCAAAAGATTGGAACTTAAGTGCTTCCTACTCTCTGCTCAAGTAATGCGTTCTTATTTGGATTCAATTCTCATGTTACAAGCCCCTGCCCGCACCATTCAGTCAGGGTCATGGTGAACCTTACCTAATTAACAGTGGCATAATCAAAACAAATATTGTTTCATTTCCCCATGACATGATTCTCATAGGCATTCAAGGTTGGGCCTGCTCTTGATGAGTAACCAGAGAGCAAATCGCAAAATCACCAGCCATTTGAGCTGGAAATCATTGTGTACTCCTTGTACTGTGTACTCCTTGTATTCGCTTTGCCGATGGGGAGACTGAGTACTTAGGTGACCTGCCCACTAGAAATAGATGGCTCTAGATCATGAATTGTAAATTGTAAGAGATAAATGATGCAAAGAAGAGAGCCAAATGTTTAATGACCTCTCTCTCCACTGTCCCCGGGACCTAGTCCTCCACCTGGCCCATGGCCACAGCCAGGTTTCAGTGTGTCAGATTATATACCATAGAAATTTAATGATTTGGCAGTGTATGCACGTCCATCCCAATCTCCCTAGCTATCTCTTCCCCTCAACCTTTCCCTGCCCCACCCCAGAAACCATAAATCTGTTCTCTAAGTCTGTGAGTCTCTTTCTGTTTGGTAAGTAAGCTTATTTGTATTGTTTCTTTTTCGATTGTACACATAAAGGATGTCATATGATAGTTCTCCTTCTCTGTCTGACTTCACAGTACGACCATCTCTAAGTTCATCCATGATGCTGCTATATTTAAAATGGATAATCAACAAGGACTTTCTGTATAGTACACAGAACTTTGCTCAATGTTATGTGGCACCCTGGATGGGAGGGGAGTTTGGAGGAGACTGGATACATGTATATGTTTGGCTGAGTCCCTTCACCATTCACCTGAAACTATTGTATTGTTAATCGGCTATACCTCAATACAAAATAAAAAGTTTTTTCAAAAAAGAAATTGAACAATTTAATGATGTTCTTTATTCTCCAGTGGAGCTACTGCATTTTATTAAATTCAACAGTTCCAGATCTAGAATGACCAAGGGTACTACTCAGCTCACTCTTTGAAAACTTTAATGGCTGTACGAATTGAGGGACACCTGACTACTCTGAACACTCATACCTCTCAAGATGTTCCAGCTTCATCCTGTAGCTCCTGTTAGAGAATCATAATAAGCATTAGCAAATTAGAGGCTCTCAGAAGCCTCACAGTACAGACATCTTTTAAAACTTTTTATTAATCATATGCTTATTTTAAATTAGATGAATGTTTCAAGGTTTTTTTTTAAATTACAGAACTCCCTTTGTGCTGTATATCTGTTACTCTCAGACAGAGTATTCAGTATAAGACCAATCTGATAAAAGCTGATCTAGTACTCTTGCCTGGAAAATCCCATGGACAGAAGAGCCTGGTGGGCTGCAGTCCATGGCATCGCAAAGAGTCAGACACGACTGAGCAACTTCACTTTCACTTTTCACTTTCATGCATTGGAGAAGGAAATGGCAACCCACTCCAGTGTTCCTGCCTGGAGAATCCCAGGGACAGGGGAGCCTGGTGGGCTGCCGTCTATGGGGTTGCACAGAGTCGGACACGACTGAAGCAACTTAGCAGCAGCAGTAGCAGTCCAACCCCGCAAGTTAAGAGAAGAAACTGAATTTCTGGGTAATGATCCAGCTCTTTCGCCTCGCATTCCTTGCCACGGCCACTCCTTAGTGACTTCTCAATATGCAAATAGCCTGCATGATTTTCCCAGGGATCTGCACTAGCCCCACTCTAACCCCGTGTGCTAATGAGCAGCTGAAGAGCAAACCCAAAGAAGTGATTTGGTTAGGAGGCAAACCAGAGAGGAACTTAAATAGGAAGGAAGACAAACAAAGATGAAAAAAGAAAAAGTGCCTAGCACACAATAGGTACTCAACAAATAATACTTGACCAATCTATACTGAGTTCATAAAGGAAACAGATTCATTCATGTACTCAGCAAGTATATACTTAATGCCAGCCACATGCTGGCACATGTTTGGGTCCTGGGGATATAGCAGTGAATAAACAAAATCCCTACCTTCATGAAACATCCAATTTAATCATATGACAAGATCCCAGCATGTTAGAGTCAGAAGTCAGCTTATCTCCTGCAGCCCAACCCTCTAACTGTTAAGAGAAATTCAGATCCAAAGAGAAGAAACTCCCCCAAGGTCACCCAAGAAGTTAGCAGCAAAGCTGGAATTTAAACTCTGGTTTCCTGACCATAAATTCAGTGCTTATCCACCACACCAGCCTGCCTAAATTAAGAATGTTTGATATCATAATCTTTAAGGGAAGTCATGGTGCCATAAATCATCATTAAACGACAGACACATAAATATTATAGTCTTGACCCCAGTTCAGCATCTAAGCATACTTCCGAATATCAGGTCTTGGCCAATGTTTTTGGCTTACTGGCGTAAGTAATTATATTACTTTAAGAAACCAAATTCAATTAACCAAAGCTCAGGGATTATGAAGACTAGAGAAGACAGAAAGGGGACTATCACTTTGTGTTCTTTCCAAATAGGTGATCAGGAAATGAGAAGTGGAGAGGGCATGGGTTTTGGAATCAAATTGAGTTTTGAATCCCAGTTTTGCCTTCAATTAGTTGTGCAACCACAGGAAACCCACACTCAATGAGGAAACTCACACTCAATTTCCTCACTTGCAAAATGAATTCTCACAGAGCTTTATGGGGATTCTATGACATATGTATGTGGTATAGTAAGGGCTAAAACAGCAGTCATTCCTTATGCCTCCTCACACCTTTTCTTTTGAAGGTAAATTCCCTTTCTTGAAGACTTGCTAATGAACTATAAAATGTTCAAACAGTTTGGTGAAACATAATAATGTAATCATCTGATAAAGTCTGAGGAAAATGCCCCTAAACTCATGGTGTGCACAACAGGTCTGGAATTTGGATTCTTTTCATTTGGTGGAGTTTTCATATTTTCAGCCTTTGGTCAGACTTAAATTCCAGTTGGGACTACCTCACCTAATATTTTGGCACTTTCCCTAGTCACAGTTGGAAGCCAGAAGTAAAGATATATGTGAAATGAAAAAATAATGAAAACCAAAAGTCAATATCTTTCTACTTTTTCTTTTTCCTTTAGTGAGATATAAAAAATTTTAAAGCAGACCTACTCGACTTCCAAACAAAGCCTGTGATCAAGTTTTCATTCTACAAACCTTTTCCCATGCTCTAATTTGACAGGGTTCTGCCTACCCTATACCAGCCACATTTTTTAAGCCCAAGAGATCCTCTTGCAGAAATGTCTTATCAAGACCAATGACCCTTGGGACTCTGGTTATGTCTTTTGAAACGTCTATGCACACAGGTCTCGCTAGAGCTGAGAAAAAAATAAAACCTTCTGTTTGCTGTCAATGTCATGTGCTTCGGTACTGGTACCAACACAGTCATACCAGAGACACAGTCATCTGAATCCACACTGTAACTAGCATCAGGATTTTGTAATATCCCGCAGCCAAACTGTATATCTACAGCTTAGCTCCCTTTCAATTTAGCAGAGCAGTCACTATCCATTTTCCCTGCCATGCCTGAAAGAAATCATACTTTATTTCTGGCAGAAGCAAAGACAAGGTAGAGAGGTTAATGAGGGACTGGACATACACAAGAATTCTAGCACTTGTGTGTTCCAGAAAGTGAGCAAGTGTTCACTCAGTCCTGTCTGACTATGCAACCCCATGGACTGCAGCATGCCAGGCTTCCCTGTCCTTCACCGTCTCCTGGAGCTTGCCCAAACTCATGTCCATTGAGTCAGTGATGCCATCCAAACATCTCATTCTCTGTCATCCCCTTCTCCTCCTACCTTCAATCTTTCCCAGCATCAGGGTCTTTTCCAACAAGTCAGCTCTTCACATCAGGTGGCCAGAGTATTAGAGCTTTACCTTCTGCATCAGTTCCTCCAATGAATATTCAGGGTTGATTTCCTTTAGGATTGACTGGCTTGATCTCCTTGCTATCCAATGGACTCTCAAGAGTCTTCTCCAACACCACAGTTCAAAAGCATCAACTCTTCAGCACTCAGCCTTCTCTATGGTCCAACTCTCACATCCATACACAACTACTGGAAGAAATTATAGCTTTGTCTATACGGACCTTTCCTGGCAAAGTAGTGTCTCTGCTTTTTAATATGTTGTCTAAGTCGGTCATAGCTTCTCTTCCAAGGAACAAGCGTCTTTTAATTTCGTGGCCGCAGTCACCATCCACAGTGATTTTGGAACCCAAGAAAATAAAGTCTGTCACCGCTTCCATTGTTTCCCCATCTATTTGCCATTAAGTGATAGGAATAGGTCACTTGCCATGATCTTTGGTTTTTGAATGCTGAGATTTAAGTCATATTTCTTAAAAAATAAATTTATTTAATTGGAGGCTAATTACTTTACAATATTGTGGTGGATTTTGCCATACACCAACATGAATCAGCCACAGGAGTATATCTGTTCCCCCATCCTGAGCCCCCTTCCTATCCCATCCCCAAACCCATCTGGGTTGTCCCAGAGCACTGGCTTTGAGTGCTCTGCTTTATGCATTGAACTTGTATTGGTCATCTATTTTACATATGGTAATATACAATGTCAATGCTATTTTCTCAAATCATCTCACCCTTGCGTTCTCCCATTGAGTCCAAAAGTCTGTTCTTTACATCTGTGTCTCTTTTGCTGTCTTGCATATAGGATCATCATTACCATCTTTCTAAATTCCATATATATGCATTAATATACTGTATTGGTATTTCTCTTTCTGACTCTGTATAATAGGCTCCACTTTCATCCACCTCATTAGAACTGACTCAAATGTTTTCTTTTTGTAGCTGAGTAATATTCCATTGTGTATAGGTACCACAACTTCCTTATCCATTTGTCTGCTGATGGACATCTAGGTTGTTTCCATGTCCTAGCTATTGTAAACAGTGTTGCAATGAACATTGGAGTATGCGTGTCTCTTTCAATTCTGGTTTCCTTGGTGTATATGCCCAGCTGTGGGATTGCTGGGTCATATGTTAAGCCAGCTTTTTGACTCTCCTCTTTCACCTTCATCAAGAGGCTCTTTAGTTCCTCTTTGCTTTCAGCCATAACGGTGGTGTCATCTGCATAGCTGAGGTTATTGATATTTCTCCCAGCAATCTTGATTCCAGCTTGTGCTTCATCCAGCCTGGCTTTTGCATGATTTACTCTGCATATAAGTTAAATAAGCAGGGTGATAATGTACAGTCTTGATGTACTCCTTTTCCAATCTGGAACCAGTCCATTGTTCCATCTCTGGTTCTAACTGTTGCTTCTTGACCTGCATACAAGTTTCTCAGGAGAGAAGTAAGGTGGTCTGGTAGTCCCATCTCTTTGAGAATTTTCCACAGTTTGTTGTGATCCACACATTCAAAGGCTTTAGTGTAGTCCGTGAAGCAGAAGTAGATGTTTTTCTGGAATTCTCTTTCTTTTTCTATAACCCAATGGATGATGGCAATTTGATCTCTGGTTCCTCTGCCTTTTCTAAATCCAGCTTGACCATCTGGAAGTTCTCCATTCGTGTGCCATTGAAGTCTAGCTTGAAGGATTTTGAGAATTACCTTGATAAAATCCTTACAGGGATGCTTACTCAATGTGGAGGTCATCAGCAGTTGACATTAACAAGGGAACAGTAATAAACATAAATTCAGGAAAAATAAAAGAATATTAACACCACCAGGTCGAGGGTTGAAGAGAGTAGGAAGTGTTTACCCTTGGCTGTGCTTTAACTCCCATGTACATTTTCATGGGCCTCCTCCCAACTCAGTGAACTGCCTCTGGAAAATGAGGAAGCATTGGCTTAGATGGGATCTTGGGACCCTCCCAGGCCTGATATTCTATGCATAGACAAAAACAACACAATGTCCATAGCAGGACTCTGAGAGTTGGGCTTCACTGACAAGCCAGATGATGTAAAAGACCCTCATCCACGTGGAGATGATCAATGATAGTGGACAGACCTAGAAGTAACAGTATACCTCTCTGATTTGCATACTAGCAAGAAAAGGGATCAGGCAGCACTAGATTCACTCAAAGTATTGCCACTTTGAAATGTTTCACTCCTTGTGGAATGTGGTTTTTCCTCCTTGTTTGAAACAGTCATCAGGATGCCTAATCGGAAGATTATTTTGAAAGATTTTTCTAAGCCCAGTCATGGGCTTATTTAAAATCCCAGGGACTAACTATGAAAAAACAAAAAAGATATTTTTAATTAAAAACCCAATGAAGAGGGCAGGTAAAGCAGCTTTGTAAGAAAGCCTTACCACTGAAAACCTAATGTGCCAGACTAACACTCAAAGACAGAAAACATAAGGGATCAACACAACCCCCAGCATCCCCACAGATAAGTGCACAGCCCCTAAAGTAGAGGTCAGAGACCATAAAGAGTGAGATGGAGGCCATCTATCCTTCCCTGGGGATGTCAGAAGTGATATTATAGTGAGAGTGACATCGGATTGGCCCTAAAAATGTGATTTTATGGACTTCTGGCTATGACAAAAGTGTTACAAGTGGAAAAATGAAGGATGCTATAATTGCAAAGGATAAGATTTTTGAAAACTCTATTGAACCTCAGTTCTCTCATCCCTAAATTAGGAATAAGAATACTCCCTGCCTTGCAGGAATAGAACTTTTCAATTTAATGAACATTCAGGAAGCAACTGAGTCACAGCGCAAGCTATTTGATGTATGATACCATGATAAAAGATTCAAGGAGGAAGGAAGAAAATGACATTGGAGCCCCACCTCTATGAGAACAATGATCAAGTCTGAAATTATAGAGAGTTAATTAAGGTCATATAATTAAGCAGCTGATGTTTTCCTTCAGGGAACCATAAAATGCTCCCTGTGCAAAACTTTCTTAATACAATCCCCAAGGCACCTTTGGAGGTAGAAGAAAAATAGACGAGATATTGTAGTTCTTCATAAGTAGGTTGAGCCTGAAAGTGAAAGTCACTCAGTCATGTCAGACTCTTTGCTACTCCAAGGACTATACAGTCCATGGAATTCTTCAGACCAGAACACTGGGGTGGGTAGCTGTTCCCTTTTCCAGGAGATGTTCCCAAACCATGGATCAAACCCAGGTTTCCCACATCACAGGTGGATTCTTTACCATCTGAGCCACCAGGCAAGCCCAAGAATACTGGACTGGGTAGCCTATCTCTTCTCCAGCAGATCTTCCCAACCCAGGAATTGAACTGGGGTCTCCTGCATTGCAGGTGGATTCTTTACCAGCTAAGTTACTAGGGAACCCCCAGGTTGAGCCTAGCCCAGCTTAAAGGTTAGACAGATGCTTCCTCTCCATCCAGCCATCTCCAGCTAGTTTCAGTTTGGGGCATCATGATGAAGCTGGAACCCCTGCAGTGACTCACCAGTTTCCAAGATCATCAAACTCAGTGGCATTTACAAATCCATTGACCCTCAATGGAATTACATTTACTGATTTCCCACTGCATATCAGGCCCAGAGCTGACGTCACATAGAGCATGGAATGCAGAACTTTGTTTCTTTGCTCACCAACTTTAGGGAAGTCAGACATGCAATCAAGGAAATTTCCATGTGGAATGTTCTAGAACAATTCCATCTGGCACAGTCAGAGAACAGTGCTACAGAGGAGGTGCCGCTGGGCTACCAAGCAGAGAAAGGGATAAGGAATATCTTGAGTAAAGGCTCAGAGGGGTAAAGGAGCATGGGAACCTGCTCAGTGTTAGGCTTGAGAAAAGAGTGAGTTGTCTGGAGGCAGAGAATATGGCTAGAGATGTGGGCAAGAGCCAGGTCATAAAGGGCTGCCCTGTGTGCCAAGGCGAGGAGCTTGGCCATCATCCAATAGCCATGGGGAACCACTGAGAGCTTTCAGACACAGGAATGACATGGTCTTTAAGAGCGCTCGCTCTGGGGCGCTGTGAAGCCAGACTATCAGGGGAAAGACCAAAGGCAAGGAGGCAAGTTAGGAAGAGTTTTATTGCTATTTTTGTGTGGAACATCTGTTCTGAAAGGAACAATAGAGAGTAAGTCATGTGGCCTAATAACTTTTCACGTAGGCTTCCATGGGGGCTGTTATAGCACCTAGTGTATAACACATCAGGGAATCAGGACATAATGCCAAGTGAGAGGCAGGCAGCACAGAACGGTAGCCTTAGAGGGAGAACAATTCAACAAAAACTCAGCCCCGCAACTTTCAATTGTATGACACTAGGCAACTCAGTCAACCTCATGGACCCGTAGTTTCCTCATGTGTAAGATGGCAATGGTAATGCCCACCTGGCCAGCTGGCTGTGAATGAGAGATGCACACAAGGCCCCTGGCAGAACTTCAGGCACAGAACAGGTCCCCGTTATTACAGTGGAGAAGCCTTTCGCCAAGAATGTTCTCAGAAAAGATCCATCCACCATGACAAGATGCTTCCTCTGCTAAGCAGCGGTAACCAAAGCAAACAGAGCAATGGGGACGAACCCAGAGTTATTACCTACACGAGAGGTTCAGGTGTCCCTTTGATGGAAAGCAAAAGCCAGTCCGAGTCTAACAAGCCCATACACACTGATCAGAGCTGCCTATTCTCAAAAGCCTTGGGCACGTTCCCACGTAACCTAGTTTGACAAGCTGTGCTGGCCCAGTGCCCAGCGTCCAATCAGAATCTACTAGGCCTAGAGATTATCTGACAATTTCTCTCTACAAGGGCAGTTATGGTGCAGAATGGAGGCAGCAATACACATTTTAAGCATATACACATCACCCTTTCATTTCCTATCTCCTCTAAAGGCTCAATTACTTCTTCTAGATAGCAACAGTACCACCCTTGTGGCACAAAGCTCAATATAACTCTACAGTGAGCATAGCTAATTCACTGTCTGGGAATAGTTTGGGTTCTAGAACCAAGAACCATGGTTGCAGATATTCTGATATTCTCAGCTCAGACTGTGCTGAGATTCTGGCTCTAAATCACTTGCTTGGAAAGTGAGAGCACTCATAGATGAAGACAGTGCTCAATGCTAACTAATATCCCTCCTCCTATCTTCTGACTCTTATCTTCTCATTTGCAAACATTCTGGAAACTTCTTGTGACCCCATTCAGACACCAACTGTCCCCTTCCCTCTACCCCTGTATGTTGCTCAGAGTATCCCACACCTACTGCTGCTGATCATCTGCTAGTCACCGTTTAGCCTTTGGAAATCCCTTTCTGCCTTCCTTAAGAGACTGAAATGTTCTGGACAAGTCACTAGTTATCTTTCCAAACACAACAGGGGTTCCACTTGGCTCCACTTCAGTATGGACCACTTTGACCATTCACCACTTCTGGAAAGCCACCCATCTCTTGACTTCCTGACACTCCTCCCACTCTCCTGGCCACCTCCAGTTCACACTGGCAGACCCTTCTTCTTCTGTCCATTCCTGGGCATGGGGCATTCTGGAGTCTTGTCCTCAGAGTCCCTTCTCTTTCCATAATCCTCCTCCTAGGAGATGCCAAAGCTATCTACTCTGGTTCCAGATGCCTCCCATATCCCCAAGAATACAGAATCTTCTTCGACTCTAGCTCAGTTCTCTCTTTGATGTGTCTCGATAGCAAAGCCAGGCCCCTGGTGGAATCCCACAGCTTCTTGTCCTACACTGGCTTCAAACAGCTGTCCAAATCCAACTCTGGACTTTTGTATCAAAGCCTGCTCATCTGCTGATGCTTGCTGCCTCGGTTGGTGACACCACTCATCCTCCCTGTCCAAGGTAAAAAGCTAAGGCATTCGCCTCCTATTCTACTCCATATTTGCTGAGTTGGATCTGTCCCTTCCCTCCTTCTTTAACGCCCCAGTTCCTGGCCAAACTCTTGTCTGGGCTTTTGTCATCCCTTTATAACCAGTCTTTCTGCTCGCTTCTCTCGCCTTTGCAGAGTCTCCTCCTCACTGCTGTCTTCATAAAGCACAGAAAATATTACCTTCAGAGGAAAACCCCTCACTGTACCCTCCTCCCCATACTGTCTCCTTAGCATGACATCCAACACTCCTCTACAATGTTGTGAGAACAGACATTCAGGGGGTCTCTCTCTCGTACTAGATCATAAATTCTTTAGTGCCTCTAATTGTTCCTCAATAGCTGCATGCCAATCAACTTGACTCATAGTAGGTGCTCAATTCACACCTGAAGAAATGAATGCATCTTCAGGCTGTCAGCACTCTCAGCTTATCCAGCCCTGCTCTCTGAAACAAAAATGCCCTTCTTGGATTATCTCAGGATGAAGAGCTCCTTCAGATCAGTTACATAAAATCACCAAAGCAGCCCCCAAATTGTAAGACTGATGAATGCCCTACCTTAACTTTCCAAGCACTGAGCGGCTTCTAACTGGTTATTTATCCACATCAAGTAAAAAGTCTCCTCAATATGAATTGTGGAGAATACAGCCAATATTTTATAACTACAAACAGAAAGTAATCTTTAAGAATTGTATAAAAATTTTCTTTTTTTGTATGATTGTATTTTATTTTATTTAATATAAATGTATTTATTTTAATTAGAGGTTAATTACTTTACAATATTGTATTGGTTTTGCCATACATCAACATGAATCCACCACAGGTGTACACGTGTTCCCAATCCTGAACCCCCCTCCCTCCTCCCTCCCCGTACCATCCCTCTGGGTCATCCCAGTGCACCAGCCCCAAGCATCCAGTATCATGCATCGAACCTAGACTGGTGATTCATTTCATATATGATATTATACATGTTTCAATGCCATTCTCCCAAATCATCCCCCGCTCTCCCTCTCCCACAGAGTCCAAAAGACTGTTCTATATATCTGTGTCTCTTTTGCTGTCTCGCATACAGGGTTATCGTTACCATCTTCCTAAATTTCACATATATGCGTTAGTATACTGTATTGGTGTTTTTCTTTCTGGCTTATTTCATTCTGTATAATAGGCTCCAATTTCATCCACCTCATTAGAACTGATTCAAATGTACTGTTTTTAATGGCTGAGTAATACTCCATTGTGTATACATACCACAAATCAATAAAAATGTGAATTATGTTTTTTTTTACTTGTATTTAACTTATTTGATCAGAGTCCAATGAGAAAAACAAGAAATCATTCTACTTAATGCAAATGAAATTCCATAAAAATAATTGATTATTTAATAACCCAGGTGATAGAAAAATGGGGACATTTAAGCAAACGATGGCGTGGTGACCCAGGAAGCACAAAGTTGCTAACATTTCCAGGCTGGAAGAAAAAGGGGACCAGGAGTTGGTCTACTCAGTGGAAGCTGGAACCTTGGCAGAGGGGGATTTACCAGGAAGCTAGTAAGGCTTATATTTGAGAGATCTTTGCCCTCCTGGGCCTCTTCTAAAACCCTGGATCTAATTTTGTACTCTTTTTCCTTTAAAGAGTACAAAATCCTTAAAGAAGACTATAAGCTTTTTAGTCTTCACAAAAGCCATGGAGGAAATATCACCAGTGCTAGAGCTGTTGCCCAAGGCTGAGATGAGAAGAAACACCCTGGTTTTTCCTTTCTGTCCAGCTTCTGACTTCCTGCTAGTACTTCTCATTGGCCAAACTAAGCCACAAGCCAGTTGGCATGGGAGCCTGGATCAGATTTCAGCATCAGATTCCCTATAACACGCAACCAAACAGGGGAGGGGCAAGGAGGAGATCTGAGAGAAGACAAGCCAGGGATTGTCATATCAGCCCATCCCATGTCCCTTGGGTATCCAGTGTTGGGACTGAATGGAGTTGTGTTACCAGGAAAAAGCAAACTGGCTTTCCCTCTCCCAAGATGTTCCACAAGGCAACACTGTCCCAGGGAATATAAGACACAACCTGTATCTTCCTCCCAGCCTTGGATACTCTGACACCCAATCTTGTTATTGTCCCAAAGGCAGATTTGGGGAGGATAATTCACACTAACCAAGCTTATAGAAGCCTGAAGCACAAGCCTGAAAACCAATATGCTAATTTAAAGAAGAAATATCCCTGTAATTTAATGCAGAGTGACATGTTTGTCTTGACAAAATCAGTTCATTTCATTTGCTCACTACTGAACATAATATTGACTATTGCGGTGGCAGCAATTACTTCCAAGAAATGTGGATACAAATGAGTAATATCTAACTCCTATCCTGGAGGGGCCTAGTGATGAATTTATAGCAACACTGTAAACAGAAGTATATCAAAGAGAAATTAAAATCCTTATTGAGCACAGACCCGTATCAGACTAGTTAATATGATTTGAACCTTTGTGACATCAGGCTCTGACAGATGCATATGTTGGTGTCAACCATGGAGACAGATCTGACAGGAAGATTGTAAATAGTAGTTGTTTGCCTGTCAGAGCACAGAATCTCCTGGAGAGAGCTCAGGTTTACCTCCCTGACTCAGTTTTTCTATGCCCCTACTGACCACCGCCTCTTCTGATGGGTACATACATGAAATGCCATTCACTTGGTTAGAGCCAAGTTCAACAGTCCTGAAGATCGTTCACTCCCATGAGGTCAGGCTCCTAAACCATTCTTGATCTTTGGGAATCTCATAAGAGCTTCAGACTCTTTGAAACCCACATATACACACATTTTATTTACACATTCAGGGGGTTCTTAGACTTCATTGCCTCCAGTTCTTTCTCTCAAGCAAAGTTTCTCAATCTCAGCAATACTGGCATTTTGGATTGAGTAATTCTTTGTTGTTGGGCTCTGTCTTGGTTGGCAAGAGAAGCAAGCATTCTAGAATGTTTAGCAGCATGCCTGGCCTCTACACTTTAGGTACTAACAGCCTACCCTCAACCAGTTGTGAAAATGTTCCCAGACATTGTTCAATGTTCCCTGGGGGGAAAAACTGCCCCAGCTGAGAACTACTTTCCTAGAGAGACATTGAAATCTCTGCTCTTACTCCAGGAGTGATACATGGAGCATCCAGCTATAAGAGTAGCCAGGTGCTGTGCACCTCTCCTGCCTAGACTTTAAGCTAATGATCAGTTCAGCAGATGAGTTTGCTTTAAAAAGGAGAACACTGAAAAGTTTCTGTACTCTAGTTCCACAAATGTGTAAAATAAATATCTCCATGTGGATCAGGGTTGGGAGAGAACCTGAAAATGTTTGTTCAGGCTATTGATCAGGATGGAGAAATTTTAACCTTGTTTGTTTGTTTCCATTATTGGGGAGAAGAAAACCATCACCACTAGTGTGCATGTGTTTACAGAATATTACATGACTATATCTGTTAGCTAACTAACCTGGAGTCCACCTAAAGCTGCTTGTGACTATTAACCATCTGGAGGAGCTCCACATGGTTCTGGAACAGCTGGCTTTACTGTCAGTCTCTCCTTAAGTACAGAGACTTGAAGCCCATGCCAGTTCTCAAGGGCATCTGTAGGCCTTAAAAGAAAGCAAAGAAGGCATTGTTCCCTGACACCTCCCTGCAAGATGCGTAATGAGGATCTGCTGTGGGCCAGGCACTATGCTTTATGCACATCAAATCACTTAAGCCTCACAACAAGCTAGAAAAGTCGGTATTATTGTCCCTACTTTAGAGAAAAGAACTGAGTCTCAAAGAAGTCTCATTGGTTTCTTAGATTCACGCAGCCAGTAAGTAACAGACTAGAATTAAAACACAGTTCCTGTCACTGTCATGATTCTGGATTAGCTGCAAATTTTAGCTAAGGCTGTTTAGAACAGGAAGAAGTCGCCTCCGTGACACCTGTGAAAATCAAGGCAAACAACTCAACTTGTTCATTTGGATGGGGAAATTGCCAAAACAGATTGTTTATATCAAACCAATGTAACTTCTGATGGGCATAATGTTTTTAAAGAGATATCCATGAATACATTGAGAGCAGTATTTGGCTGTCATCTTCAGACTCCCAAAGTCTTCTCCTAACCCAGGCAGCTACATGCCACACTGAGGGTAAGGCAGAAGCCCAAGGATTCTGACATGGAGGGCTTTTCTACCCGTTTCCTCATGAGCAACTACAAGCTGCTGGCTCTGAGCAGGAAAACATAACTAGCCTTTAGCTACCAATTCAAACCAGGGACCTCCCCATCCTGCCCACACAACTCCAGAGGAAGTCTGGGACAGGGATGAAGGGACCAGATTGATGGGACTAGTCCAAAACACAAATAATGTATTTCCTCCCAAATATGAAAACAACACTTGAAGCCAGGGAGTAATAATAGGTTTTCCCAGGATGGCTGCTTTCACAGAGTGTTACAAGTGTCCCCTGATTATACTTCTAAGAATACCGAGTCTGGATTTCTTCCTTCCTTTCCCTCTTCTCTTACTTTCCCTTCCTTCCTTCTTTCTCCTTCCAGCAGTCATATCCTGACCTCCTCCTCTGTACCAACCCCTACGCTGGGACCTGGGTAGACTGAGATGAACAGATCCCAGGCTTTGTCTTATCTTGAAGCTTAGTGAGAGAGACAGGCAAACAATATCAAGGGAATAAAACAGGTACTGGAACAAATGGAGTTGTGCTAGTGCCTCGTCAGAAAGCTGAAAACATTCACCATAGTGCAAGAAAGTCATGTATTCACTTGAAATACTGCAGGTCAATGTCAAAAGAGGCACCTCAGAAGGTACAACATTTGTATATAACATTGTAAATCTGGGTCTCATAACTTGTTAGGAAAGCATGACTTTGAGTGGATCCTTGGATTCTATGATGTGAAATTCTAATAAAAAGAGATGAGAACAAAGCTATTTTCCCCCTTAAACAGCAGGGTGGGTAGGAATAAGGAGTATGGTTAATGAGTTCTGCTTTTCTTATTCTTTAAATTCATTAATATTTATTGTGCTTTAGTTTTCAAATTACTTCTGCTTAATTCTGAAGTAATTTGAAGAATTACTTCAAATTAATTCTGCAAAATTATGTTAATTTTGCCTTAAAATAGTCCTATGAGGTAAATTAGAGAAGGGCATGGCAACCTACTTCAGTATTCTTGCCTGGAGAATTCCATGGACAGAGGAGTGTGGTGGTCTACAGTACACAGGGTAGCAGAGTCAGACATGTAAATATTATTATCTCCATCGTACTGTTGAGAAAATGAGGCTCAGAGAAGTCAGTGGCTCTCTCAAGCACTCACAGCTAGCTGAGAGAAGAATGGGCCTCTCAAATCCACCGCCATCTGCCTGTACAGCTCAGGTCCTGAAAGGCCCCCACGCATGCCATGAGCCGTGGGAAACGAGTCATGTTATTCAACTGCAGTCTAACCGGCATCACACATGGAATAGGAGGTGTGTTCAAGAGGCTCTGGGGTATTGAGAAGAGAGCTAAGTGGGTTTTAATGGAAAAGATTGTTCTACTTATAGCGGCTCCAAAAAAAAAAAAAAAAAGTGATTCACTCTTCAGGCCTGACATGTTTTGAGAGACAGACATGCCTGTAAATTTGGCCAGACTCGTGGGTGCCAGATGATAATTGACAAAGACCCTAGGGCTTGGCGATCAAGCCAGGACTTCCTCATGTTCCTCACTGAGCTCTCCAGGGGCCAAGCATGGTGCATAATTAAGTCAGATGGTTGCAGAGGGGAAGAGATGGGTTATTTTCTCTATGGAGAGGTTTTCTTCTTGGCAAGATGAAGAATGACACACTTCAGGCAGCAGGAAGATGATTTCCATAAAAGTCGGTGGGGAGGGAGGGAAATCATGAAGTTACTGAAAGACAAACAAAGCCTAAATACCATAAACAGAGTATGGAGTTCCCAACCAGAGGCACAATTATCTCTTACCTCAAACTTGGATGGGACTCAAGCAGGCATTATAAGAGATTTTCTCATGCACATGAGTAATTCCCCCACTCATTAAAATGTTATAGATGAGCCTCACTTGGAAAACAGCAAAGTGTGAATTCCAATGCAGGACACAGAAGAGGCAAAAGGGGGCCTGAGGAAGTCCTAGCAGAAAGTTTTAAGGCAGCCCAGCAATCTTCTAAAAAGCAAAACAGTGGACAGAGTGAGAAGAAAAACACAAAGAAGAAGATGGATTGTCCATAAGAACACCACTGTTACACATGCACAGATGCCTTCCATTTCACTAACTTCCACTTAATGAAAGCACAAGTTCATAAATAAACATGGGAGCATTTATCCATTACCATGAGGGAAAATGCCTTTTTTAATCTCATGTACGGTTTAACCACTTGGGACTTTTCCTTCTTGGACCAAAGTCAGTACCTGTTAAAAACAAAGAACTGATGGGATTGATAACAATGTAATTTAATGAAGGTGTGATTCACATGGGATTTCATGGCATGACAGAGAACCACACTGAAATCCTTAACCCATCAGTTTTGGGGCACCATCTTCCTATCATGAATGTTTTCATGACATTGTGAGGCTGCAGAGCCAGCCAAAAAGAACACGGATATGAATGTCAAGTCTTACAAGGTCTTAGTCCAGTACCTCAATAGATCATATGTGAGCTGACCCCAGAACTGGATTCAGATTTAAATGTTTAACTCTGTATACTGTCCTGAAAGCACTGTGAATTGGCTGATACAACACGAAGACTTGAGGTGGGGAAAGAATTTTCCCTGGAAAATTTTAGGCATGTGACAGATTCAGACTGACTTTACCCTTAAAGGGCTGAATAAGGTTATTCATTACAGGACAGTAACATGTCTCCATGGGTTTTGATGAGAGAAGGGACATCCATTCCTTCTCCTTATATAAAGCCTTCTTATATAGCCATTTTATATAAAAGACTGATTGCCATGAATTGTCATAGTATACTATGACAACCCTTCAAATATGATAGTACTCACACAAGTGATGAGTATCTTTCTAGATCACAGGTATTCTCTTATTTGTTTTTCATAATTTTTTTTTCTGAATATAAAGTAATATTTCCATCACAGTATGCTTGGAAAGTATGAAAAAACCAATAAGAAAACAAAAATTACTTTCAAGAGCAGCAGAAATAACCTTTTTAAGAATTGGGTATGTTTTCTTCCTATATATATTCCCCAATATATATATTGGGAGTGTATGACATCAATCTGCACATATCATTTTATACCATTTTTTCTCCTTTATGTATTGAGTATTATCCTATGACATTAAATGTTTTAATAACATGGTTTTTATTGGCTAAATATTATACCTTTTGATAAAAAATAGATCATAACTAATTTAACCAATTCTCCATCAATGGAAACTGGTTTGTGTCCATTTTTTTGATAAGTATAAGTAACAAATTTTTTAAAATATCATACTTAAACATGGTTATACTTCTGTATTGATCAGATTCAGACAAGAAGGCAGAAGCAAATGGAGTTTCATGAAAAGAGTATTTACAAGGGTATTGTTGGGTTTAAAGGAAACCAACAATTATAATGAGCCAAAGAGGCATGGACCCAGAAGAAGTAGAGAATCCACCACTAGCTAGGCCTGAGAAAAAGGGGTGAATGGCAGCTAGGACCCAATGAAGGCTACAGTAGGAGGAGAAGAAACGTGATGGAGGATGTGGCCTTGGGTGAGGAAGGCAGCCACTTCCAATCAATCCACGGCCCAGCAGGGAAGCAGCAAAAGAAAATACTTTTCCACCCTCTCTTTCCACCCGTTCTCTGACTTGTCATGGCTCCCCAGTGAAGAATCCAGAGAGCAGAGAGAGGGCAAGAAGGCTGGGTTGATGCAGTTCACTGAGTTCAGCCTCCCTGGGCACACAGGGTAGAGAAGGTGTTTGACAAATCTAGGGAGACAAAAAATAGCCAGCTCAATACCTCTGCTTATGCCCTAAGTTAGAGCCACAAACACTGTGAAGATTTAAAACACACACCATATGGCCGGTTCCTCTGAAGCTGTATTACTGAGTTCCAGATGGGTACAAAACAGCCCAGCTTGTCTTAAGTCCATTTGTGCCAAGTCTAGAACTGGGTCAACCCCTCCTCCAAGCCTTACTCTGCTGCAGCCACCGAGGAGACTCGTACTGAGACAGCGCTTACTGGAGCAGCCAGGATATTAGCACACTCAGGAAATTCTGGAATTAGGCTTGCTGCATAGGCAGATTATATAATGCATCTACAGGGTGATCCCTGTCTCAATTATTACACAACTTTTAATCAATATGGCTTTCTTCCCTGGGTCCCAATTTTTGGTTCATATTAGATGTTATAAGATAGAGTCCTACTCTCAACATTAGCTAGTGGGCTGTGGCCTTGACACCTTAATTTAAGCCAGCATCGTCTTCCTGGAAGCTGGTGCCTGCTTCCTTTCCAAGCAGTTGGCTGATGCCCTGCCCCAGTATCAGAAGACCTTCTATAACCACAACTGTACCCACGAACTGAAAAGCCACTACTTGCTAGAAATACTTATTGTCAGGCATTGCTACCAGGTTCAATACCTCTGGCTGTCAAGTCCAGCCTAGATGGAAGTAAATTTGAAGCATTTTTAGATACTGTGTTTGGGGTCAGTCCTTCAGTCCTCTGATTCTTGCCATAGCTCAGTAGAGCCTGAATCTTCTACCCACTGAGGTTCCAGTATGTCTTGTGCTTGATTGTGCAATAACTAGTTAAGCCCCAACTAAGATTTACTAACTGTGAGAAAACACAATAAAAATCTAGGTAATTTGGCTGCTGTCTTTTGATGATGACATCACCTTCTTTCCATGCCCTCTGACCTTCATGTCCAACACATGGGCTTTGAATGTTCTGCTTAGGACCTGGCAGCTAATTTGGAAAATCATCTTCTCGCAGAGAAATACTTCATTTTCCCTGTCTGATCTGTAGCTATGAACTCTTTTGCTGGGTCCCTGGCCATGAAATATGCCTCCTATATTATTGTGGGAAGATCTGCCTCATTGGGGTCTGTGTCCTGATTGCCTTTGAAGTCAGCAACATCAGAAATTAATTCTAAGCAGGTCCTCTAGATCCTGTGCATGGTTTTGTGTTTTAAAAATTGCATTAAAGATCAATTTAAGCTCTTGCAGCCCGATAGGCATTGTCTTGTGTGCTTCTATTTCTTTGTCTCTTTATTTCCAACAGCACAAGCCTAAGTCTTGTCTTTGTTTTGTCAGGTGGGTCCCATTAAAATCTTGTATTAAACTTTGCCTCTTTTGAAGTCCCAGACCTCATCCATCTGTTTTTTTTTTCTAATGACTTTGTTTAGAATTTTTTCAAAGTTAATGGAAATGTCTGAGGGATAGAGAGTCTGGTTAATTGATCCTTCAGTTATTGAAGGTTATTGTCAACCAATATTTTTAGAATTTTGCATTTCATTTTATCTCACTTCAAATATTCTTCCTGTTTGTTTCAGCTGCCCATCCTCCACTGAGCAAACTTTTCTCTTTCTTAAATCTCATTTTAGTCGCTTCTACTCCCCAAATTGAAATTGGATGTCCAGAAATTAGACTCCAGGGAGCCTGGCTGAGGAAGGTAAACTATAAAAGAGATGCAGAGAGGGAAGAACCCTGGACAGAATATATGCCCGAATCTATGAAACAAACCTGATAATCACGGACCACATATAAGCATCAAATCTAAAAGTATACGAGTAAGATCATAATGAAAAGCGAGAGTTTAAGGCTAAAGAGCACTGGATCATAGAAAAGGCCAACTGGAAATAAGCAGAGCAGATTCCAGAATGCTGCTCCCACACCAATAGGTGTTTGACCATCCTTACCAAGAGGCTTCTTGAAAGTTAGCATGCACCAAAAAAAAAGCAACAACACCACTCCCAACACCAATAGGTGTTTGACCATCCTCACCAGGAAGCCTCTCAAAAGTTAGCATGCACCAAAAAAAAAAAAAGGAATAACAAAAATTACGCTTGCTGAATGTACTAAGAAATGTCCCTTTTCTCACAAATTTTAAGCAAAAGTTCTTTACCACTCTGTATATACTTTATGCAGAAAATGTTAATATCAGAATTGCTTTTTAAACAGAAATGTTAAACTGTCCATAAAAGAAGCATTTCTGCCTTGTATGTCAAATGCCTGTATTTATATACCAGAAGGCAGTCTACTGTCTAGCTCCTTTGTTTTCTCTTGTTGTCTTAAATAGCTATTTGGAGACTTCAAGTCTCACATATTAAAAGCAATGACAGTTAATAACAAAAGGTCTTGCTCCTTGGCTTCCTTCACATGGCTGAGCATCACATTTATGACCAGGATGAAGACTACAGGACACAAGGTTCCTAAACAGATGAGGCAGTGAAGTGGAACTAGTTCCAGCATTTGGAAGTTCCGTGGCATAGATGGATACGCCCACTGCAGGAAAATAATCTACTGAGCACAAAGGGACCTCTGAATCAACACTAACCATGGACAAAAGTATATCCCACCCTCAATTTGGGTGGGTAATGATTGCAAGCTCATACTGTCTAAGAGATACTTTAAGTATTATGGAGGAACTGTCAAGGTATGGCAAAGTGGAGGAATGCATATTCAGTTCCAACCCTAGAGAAAGAGAACAATTTCAAACAAAGGGATTTCAAAACCTTCATGTGATCAGAACACAGAGTGAATCTAATCATCAAAGAAAAAACTGAGGGCAGGAAGACACAAGCAAACATCATGAGGACAGTCAAGGCTAACACGATAAAACAACTAAGAATCCAGACTCAAAACCAGAATAAGAGAAATTAACCAATTTGAGACATGGAAAAAAATCCAGATGAAACCAGAATGATCTCCTAAGCGACTTCAGTGCAGAAGAACCAAATGCATATTGGAATCTCTGGATTCTTTGAAATGTGTTGGTTACACTGTACATTTATGAACTGTCATTATTTCAGACTGAAAGTTAAGTCACTGTCAACAATTTTTTTTGTTACTCATAAAGAATAGTCATTATAGAACAGTCTCTTAACAAGATTCTTAATTTTAAATTAGTCAAATATATTGTTTCAAGAGGGAAATTCAAGTAGGATAAACGTCCCTTCTTTCAGATGCTATGAGTAGTTTGAAGGTCATATTCTCTCTTCTATTCTTTCTAGATTGCTGGGAAATAAATGCAAGCAGATTATCTTGATCTTGACCATACTTTTACCTTGTGTGGTTACATGTTTGAGTCTCTAGTTAATTGCTTGAGTTTCATATACACTGATTAGCAGCAGTCTCAGCAACTAGCGCCACAGGAACCCACACCCATCATGCCTTTTCTTTCCCAGAGATCAACCCCAAGGGATTAGGAAGACGTCTCACTGAAGCACTCAAAAACACAGATGATCATATTATATTCTCTTTTCTGAGACATTTTTGTGAGGAAGGCAACCGTCTTCTAAGCACCATTTCTCTAGTAATTCCAACATCAAACCTTCTAGAGGGACTACCCACAATGACTCACAAGAGAAAAAAACATGATCCCTTGGGGGAGGGGAACCTCTTTACACAAAATTCTGATTATGTTACTCAGCTTAAAAAGCTTCAGCATCTCTCAACTGTCTATAGAATAACTTTTAAGATGTTTAGCTTGACCTACAAATTCTTTTACAATCTAGTACCTGCCCATCTTTCCAATGACATATGCCACTCAGCCAAAAGGAATCATCAGTTCAGCCATGCTGAACTTCTTGCAGAGGCTCAAAGGAGAGGTTTTCTCAGGCCTCTGTGTTTTTCCACTGGGTGTTCCTTCTTAATAAATGCCCCACACCACCTTTACCACCACTACCATCATCTCTTGCTTCTTCTCTGTGTGAAAAATACCTTCAATGCTGAGATAAACATCAGTTTAAGAAGTCTTTCCTGGCCATCAGAGGTGGAGTCTGTGGCTACATGACATCCAACTATCACAACTATTCCACTTGCTGTAAGTGCCACAAGGTTTTTAATCTTGTGTAACTAGAGCCCAGCAGAATGTTCCATTAGTACTTGGGGAAGAGGAATAATTCTGTAAATTAGTAAGATAACTCAAAGAAGATATAGTAACTCTTAGTAATAAAAACAATAACCTCAGCTAGGTTATCATTTTGGTGTTTGGTATGTGTTAGGCATAGTAATAGCTTTACAAACTTTACAAACATCTCATTTAATTTCCCACAACCTATGAAAGAGGTGTGTTTATCATCCTCATTCCCATGTCGAAGAGGTAAAGGAAATGGGTCAAGATCACGGAGCTTGTCAGTGGCAAAGCCAGGGTTCAAAGCTGGTCTGCCTACTGCCAAAATGGAGTCCCTTCACACTGTAGCAGGTTAAATCACATCCTGGCTTTTGAATTGTTGGCCTTGTCCTCTACTTTGTAATTATCTAGCTACATGGTCTCAGTTAAGGAATTACCCTCTTCATCTGAATCTCTAGACCAGTCCTTCCTTAAAACCCTTCCTTAACCTATATAATCAATACATCACAGATATTACTCCTTCCGTCTCCTGAGTATATCTCAAATATGACCACTCTTGTCCATCTCCATTACCAAAACCCTAAGCCAAGCTACCTTTATCTCTCACCTGAACTTGTGAGGTAAGCTCTTAGCTCATCACGAGTGTCTTCACACCTACTCAGACAGGGCCTGCAGTCCAGTATTTGTAGGACAGCCAGATTGAGATTTAAATACACAAGCTTATCATGGCTCCCCATTTGTTCTTAGGATGAAGAAAAAATCCTTAACATGGCACACAAGGCCTCTGCCCCCCATTCCAGTTTCATCCTACCTCTCTCCCCACTTTTCCCTGAGCCTTTCAGTTGCTCAAAACTCTCCTTCTTTGAAGCTTTGGCAGATACTGTTCTGCAGCCTGAAAGGCTCCTCTCTCCTCTCAATTCCCAACTTTCTGACCATCTCAGGGACTGCTTCATTGAGAGTGCCTTCCCTGATGTCCAGATCAGTTAGGGCCCCATTAGATATCCTCACCATTGTCAACTACAAATTGGCACTTTCTATTGGCACTTGCCATCTACCTCTACAAGGATTAAATCAGGTGCTGCTGCAGCTGCTGGCTTTCAACACCCCCCTGAAAAGAGTTCAGGGTGGAGAGGAGAAATGAGGCACTCTGTGCTCTGGGAAAAATGGGCAGAATGGGTCTTCAGATAGTGAGATATTTTCAGGAGATGATTTTATGTGCCCAATTCTTATACCCCCTCATATCCAGAAAAGCACAAAAATCCCTCATGGTGTCATCTGCTTCTCATGACTAGTAGTAACCTCACAAGAAACCTTCTGCAAAAAACTATGTGCTTGACTGCAGGTATTCTCCCTTCACTAAAATCATACACTGATCTTACTCCCTACCTCTCCGGAGCAGTTTCTCAGAGCTATCTGAAATTCTGTCTCCTATGTAATAGTCCTCAGTTCAGTTCAGTTGCTCAGCTGTGTCCGTCTCTTTGTGATCCCATGGACTGCCGCATGCCAGGCCTCCCTGTCTATCACCAACTCCGGAGTTTACTCAAACTCATGTCCATTAAGTTGGTGATGCCATCCAACCATCTCATCCTCTGTTGGCCCCTTCTCCTCCAGCCTTCAATCTTTCCCAGCATCAGGGTCTTTTCCAATGAGTCAGCTCTTCGCATCAGGTAGCCAAAGTATTGGAGTTTCAGCTTCACCATCAGTCCTTCCAATGAATATTCAGAACCGATTTCCTTTAGAATTGACTGATTGGATCTCCTTGCTGTCCAAGGGATTCTCAAGAATCTTTTCCAACACCACAATTCGAAAGCATCAGTTCTTCAGCACTCAGCTTTCTTTATGGTCCAACTCTCACATCCATACATGACTACAGGAAAACCACAGCTTTGACAAGATGGACCTTTGTCGGTAAAGTGATGTCTCTGCTTTTTAACACGCTGGCTAGGTTTGTCATTGCTTTTCTTCCAAGGAGCAAGCGTCTTTCAATTTCATAGCTGCAATCACTGACCACAGAGACTTTGGAGCCCAAGAAAATAAAGTCTGTCACTGTTTCTATTGTTTCGCCATCTATGTGCCAGGAAATGATGGGACCAGATGCCATGATCTTTGTTTTCTGAATGCTGAGTTTTAAGCCAGCTTTTTCACTCTCCTCTTTCACCTTCATTGAGAGGCTCTTTAGTTTCTCTTTGCTTTCTGCCATAAGGGTGGTGTCATCTGCAAATCTGAGGTTATTGATATTTCTTCCAGCAATCTTGATTCCAGCTTGTGCTTCATCCAGCCCTGAATTTCACATGATGTACTCTGCATATAAGTTAAATAAACGGTGACAATATACAGCCTTGACGTACTCCTTTCCCAATTTGAAGCCAGTCTGTTGTTGCATGTCCAGTTCTAACTGTTGCTTCTTGACCTGCATACAGCTTTCTCAGGAGACAGGTCAGGTAGTCTGGTATTCCCATCTCTTTAAGAATTTTCCACAGTTTATTGTGATCCACACAGTCAAAAGATTTAATGTAGTCAATGAAGTAGACATTTTTCTGGAATTCTCTTGCTTTTTCTATGATTCAGTAGATGTTGGCAATTTGACCTCTGGTTCCTCTGCCTTTTCTAAAACCAGCTTGTACATCTGGCAGTTTATGGTTCACGTACTGATGAAGTCTAGCTTGGAGAATTTTGAATATTACTTTGCTAGCCTGTGAAATGAGTGCAATTGCTTGGTAGCTTGAACATTTTTTGACATTGCCCTTCTTTAGGACTGGAATGAAGACTGACATTTTCCAGTTCTGTGGCCACTGCTGAGTTTTCCAAATCTGCTGGCATATTGAGTGCAGTACTTTCATAGCATCATCTTTTTTTTAAAAATTTTTTATTTATTTATTTATTTTTTATTTTACTTTACAGTTCTGTATTGGTTTTGCCGTACATTGAAGCTCAGCTGGAATTCCATCACCTCCACTAGCTTTGTTCATAGTGATGCTTCCTAAGGCCCACTTGACTACAATCCAGGATGTCTGGCTCTAGTTGAGCGATCACATCATTATGGTTATCTGGGTCATTAAGATCTTTTTTGTATAGTTCTTCTGTGTATTCTTACCACCTCTTCTTAATATATTCTCTTTCTCTTAGAAGATATTTCTGTCCCCTATTGTGCCCATCTTTGAATGAAGAGCATAATACATATTAATGAATGCTGAAAGAATGTATGTCAGTTTCCTCAGCTGAACAAAGAAAAGATTCAAGCATGTGATCTCTAAGTTCCCTCTAGACAGAACAGTTAACTCCTTAGGACACTATATTGTTCCCTGTTGCTCTAGAAGTCCTAACTGGACCAAGGAGGAGGCAGATTTAGCTCAGGAGAAGGAAGTGCTTTCTAATAAGAGGAACACCTCAACAATGGAAGCAGTTTCCCCACAGAATAACGGAACTAATCAATTAACTGTTATTTGACCCTTTCCCAGGGGCACTGTAACAGTTCCTGCATCCCATGAGAATGAGAACAAATGACCTCAACATAGCTTTAAACTGAGAGTCTGTGAATTTGTATCTCTGTGAAATAACCAGACTCAGCTTTAAATCTGAAGCAGATGATTAAATAGTAAGATCTTTTATGCAAGATACACAATATATTAAAATGAGAATTTAATCCCAAAGGGAATTGACACATTCTGTTTCAATATATATTAAACCACCTTGGCCACTCAGTAAGAATACAAATTCTCAGACTTCCAGTCTGGAGATTCTGATTCAGTAAGTCTAGCTATTTTTAATAGGAGTTCGCAAGTAATTCATACAGATTTAGAAAATTCTTGCATAATAAAAAGAGCTCTCAACTTGGACTTACAAGATCTGAGTTCCAGCTGGAATTGATGGCTAATTAACTCTAGGACCCTGGCGAATTTTGTGATCTTTCCTGACTTTGGCATTGTCTTGAAAAGAGGCACAGTACTTTTAAATGGTCTAACATGAGTTGACATAGAAGCTGATTCTTAACGCTAGTATATTCTACATGTATCCTAATCTCACTATCTCTGCAAAGGATTCTAAAACTCTTGTCTCAAAAGCTTACAATGAATCCATTCAATGTTTGGCCTCCTTTGGGGAATGGTGGTATACTTCACTTCCCTCAAAAATGGCAAAGATAAGCTCAGCTACCACAGTGACCAATTGTCAAAACAAGATTTCGGGATTTCAGAAACTTCTCCCCATAAATGAGCTTCTTCTAACAGATGTGGGATTACAAATGAGATCCACCTAAGGTACTCTTCATTTTCCACTCCTTTCACTCTCATTTTGTTCAAGACTCCATCACCTTTGGAAAATGCATTTAAGAAGCACTATTAAAGCAGGAGGGCAAGAACCTATCCAAACCATTCTTCCTGCTTCTATCCTAAAATTTGTGGATTTGATAAATTTGGGGATGTTGGAAGGGAATTGGAAGTTAGCATTGATATATTTCTTGAAAAACCTGGGCCTTGGGAATTCAAACATACTAGTCAGAGTCCTCAGTCGTAGCTAAGTTTCATTCATTTTCTCAAGCCTTCATTAACCTCCAGGTGTCTTGCTCAAGTCTGCACATGGAGAAGTAAATTTAACATGGTTCCTACCCTTAATGAGGAGCTTATACTCCAATACAGTGTCATTCAGTGGAATGCTGTACAATAATAGAAATATTCTGTATCTGCACTATCTAACACAGTAGCCAGTAGTCACATGTGGCTATTGAATATTTGAAATGTGACTGGGGAAAGGAATCTTAATTTAAGTTAAATAGACACATATGGCTCACAGATATCATACAGCACAGCTCTTGAATAAAAGCAGATACTAGAAGAAGAAAAAGAAGGAGAGGAGAAAGAAAAGGAGAGGAGGAGGGGGAAGAAGAAGAGGAGAAAAACTAAAGTACGGTGAGTATAACTGCAACTACATATTATGAGTTACCAATTATTGATCATGTGATGAATAGCTTTTCATTGAGATGTTTGAGGGTCAGGTAAGATGTTTGGGGAAAGAGATTTCATGTGAAGGGTGAGGGGTGTTCACCAGATGGAAAATGGAGGAAAAGAGCCTTTGGGATAGAAGTCATAACCTCATGAAAGCTTGAAAGCACAAGGTGGGTTTTAGAATAATGATGTGGTTTGTTTGAAGCACCAGATACTTGGGAAGGAGGTAGAATAAGGAGGCAGAGCTAGTAATGAGACATGAATGGGGTAGGGCCAAATCCTAAAGGGCCTGATTTTTAGTTCCGAGGGGGCTGGGCTTCTGTCCACAAGCAAACATTTTTCTTGGGGAACTCTAAAGCTTTCCAGTGGTGGCTGATGTGTTGGTTGCCCATTTGTTTTCCCAGAGATGGGAACAAGAGCTGGTGTTTTCATTGTCTTTAACTAACTTCCCGCTTTAGCTTCATGCTTATATTTTCTCATTGCGCAACATTCTTGGTTTCTATTTTAACAATACCTCAGAGAAATATAAATAGCAAGGTTAAGTTTAATTCAGCTGCAGTCTTTATTCAGCCTGGACAACTGTAATACCTCAACATAATACTTCCAGGCTACAGGTGAACCTTGTATTTAAGGTAGGTAGGCACTAATCATGCTTGCAGACCTGCCAGGGCCCACCAAGAAGGTTACAGCTCAGTCTTCCAGCTCTTGACAGTGTGAGGAACTAAAGAAAACTTATGCATGGTTCAATCAGAAATAGCTCAACTCCAGAATGAACTGGGAAAATGACAGAGTAGGACAGTGGTCTGTGACCCACTGAAGAAGAAAAGTCTCCTGGAAACTTGATAGTCACTGTTGGTGTAAAGTCCTTTCCTTTATGATCAGCATTGAAACACTTTTATTAATTAATTATAAAAAAAATCATTTATTGAGCATCTACTCTGTGCCAAGGCATTGTGCCGAGCACCTTACCTGTATTAACCCTTTTAGTTCTCACAATACTCTGCCAGGCAAGTATTCATATCCATAATTCACATGTAGTAAAGTCAAACTCAGAAACACTGTATACACAGCATGCTACTTGCCCAGAATCACACAGCTAGTAACTGACAGTGCCATGTTCAAACCCAGGGTAAACTACATGACATTTATGCCACTAAGAGAGACATGGCTAAAAGATAATGGTGTCACAATTAAAATAGAACGCATTCCCACTCCCTCTTCCTACTCTGGTAAACCTGAGTAATCCTTTGATACTTCAACCTCTTTTATTTCATGTACAACATGGGGATAATTAGACGTTCACTCCAGTTCTGAAAGGTATTTTAAAAGCTTTGAAAATTTTCCTTTAAGCAGGAGGTGTTCAGAAGCCACTCAGTCATCAAACCAACACAAACCAAGCACCTATCATTTTTACAGAGATGTCAGCTAGGAGTTGCAAATGTTAAAAAAAGAATATTAAGACTTCAAGAAACTTTCCACTTAGCAGTTAAAAATCATAATATTTATAAGATGCTACTCACCCAGACAGGAATAATATTCATTCCCAAAGAATTCTGTAATGTGGTCGGGGGTACTCAGCTGGGTTTCCCACTCAAAGTACTGGGAGCTTTAACATTTCAGGTGGACAAACATACCAAGTATAGGGACCTATATATTTATCTTGAGTACCCTCCATCTAACCGCTTTGCTAAGTTAATCACACTCTCCAATCTTTCTGTAAAACAGATGGAGACACACAAAGCATATGGACAACGAAAGTACACAGAACATCAGGCTACCCCCCAGAACACTCCACCAATCTGATACTGATTTACCAAGAGTCACCTAGGTTTGCATCCAAATGTGCTTATGCCAACTGTGCCTACTAGTAAAATGACAATTTAAATATCTTTGGAATCAAATAAAATATGAAGGTAATACAAGTTGCTTCTATGAAAAATAACTTAAATACTTTGGTGAATCATTAAGTAAATGCTTTGGAAATAGGTGTGAGTGAGATGACTGTCAATAATTGGAGGGGAATATCATAAAAATCTAGAAATATTGCCCAGGTCACTTCACATGTTTTTTAAGACTGTATTCCACTCTAAAGAACTGAGACCATTGACTGTGCATCATGGCAGTGGTTTAGGAAGAATGACTGCTGTTAGCCATTTCCAAAGACAAGCTGTGACCTACCATCAAAATAGTGTATATATGTATAGATACATATGTGCTATACATTGGAATTAAATGTCTACAGTTTCTATGTATCATCTTATCCCCATTTGAACCAACTTTTCAAAACAACCAGCTATTGGCCCTGGTCATACCTGGTAAGAGGACTCCTGCTCTACCTCAAGGGCAGTTTTTTGTTTTTAGTTTTATGAAACTGTAAGAGGTTTTTTGAGCATGGTCAAGCCCATGCTCTAAAATGAGCTATGTTTGCTTACTCTCTCATGGAGCGGGTAACAGGTTCCTATCTCAGTCCCAGGCTGCACAGAGGCTGGATAAAACGCCTTCCCAGACTGGCTGCAGCACATAGCTAAGCCCCACAGGCTCAGATACTCCTTAGTGTGTCTGACATGGTGTCTCACACCATTTGACCTAGGATAGATGCATGATTTGGTCATTTCTAGGATTTTCTCTTCAGTCTTATTCTTTGCTTATACTCTTGATCAGATAATTGCCTATTTACAATTATTTCTGGGAGGCAACTATTTCCCTCTAAATTGCTATTTAAAAAAAAAATGTTGCCAATGTGTTTCATTCCAAAGTGGCCCCTTGTGAGAAATGAACTATTTCTACTTGGCGAAATTTATTTATTTAATTCATTGTTTTATTTAATTAATTAATTTAATATGAAATTTATTCCATAGATTTTCACATCTTCGTGTACCTAAGGACTACTTACTGGTTACCTACTGAGTTATGAAAGATTACTAAAACTGGGTACTAAATTCAGTACATTGCTAAAATGTACTGAATTCTTTAATTCAGTGGTTACCAGAAACGTCTGGTTATTTCTACAAAACATAAAACTCTTCCTGTGTGCATACAATCTCAAATGGCTGGAATTCTAGCAATTTTTAGATAGAATACATTGTTCCCAGAGCTTTGTCACTAGGGTCTAAGGTTGACTATAATCTTCAGTTGCCTCGGCTCCAGTTTTACCTAACAGATCTATGCAATTACTGTTAGGTTTCATTTCTGCCGTTTGTTTGGTTCTTGACAAACCAACAACAGTATTGCTACCATTTCTACTATGATGAACTTTTCACTGTTAATACACACAGCTTTTAAGAGCCACTTAGCCTGTTAATCAGAATGTTGGGTACAGCAACATACATACATTCATATATGTATGAAACTGTATATTCATATTCCTTTCAGCAGTTGCTATCTCTCTGCCCTGATCAATGGTCTATACGCTGTGGATGATATGTGGAGCTTAACCCCCTTTTGGTTCAAAAAGTCCCATCCTTCAGAGTCTGAACTGTAAAAGATCCCCATTTACAGACCCATGATACTTCCTGGATCACACCACTAAATATTTCCTTAACAGCCATTAGGATTACTTATACCATGCCCAGTATTTCATAGTCCATGTGTATATGAATAAAAATTGTAATACCCTACAAAATATTAGAATTAGGATAAATTTTACTATTCTCTTTATATTTTATTATTGAGATAACACACTCAACAGTCTCCATGCCTTTGATCTCTCTCTACCAGGGTCCCTCTCAACTGAACTACCAGATTTGGTCATTTCACTATCTTGCTACAAATGAAAATAAAGAAATAAATAAACTTAAATAATTTATCTTATATGTGTATCTACTGCAAACAGATTGGACTTTTTAAAATCTTAGTCTAGCGTGCTTCTCATCCATGATCTAACCCCAACCAGATATTCTCCCTTTATTTTTCCCCCACTTCCTTTTATATAGTCTTCATTTTAATAAAACTGAACTGCTCCAAGCACCTGATTTGAAGATGTCCTGCCTTGCTTTTGGTGATCCATCTGGCTGACAGCTCTTTCTCCCCGCTTTGTATGGGTCCACATCTTACCAAATCTTCAAAGTTAGCCCTGAGGTCACCTCCTATAAAGAAACTTTTCCAACTTAATCTAAACAGGAAGTGGTCTCTCTCCCAGATCTCAGTGATGCATCCCCTGACTACTCCCCCTTCACTCTACACCTGCAGTGTCACATCTTCATTCATCGCATCTGCCCTTCAGACTATAAGCTTTTTGTTTAACTATTTATTTATTATTCTACCGGCTCTTAGCACGCAAACTCTTAATTGCAGCATGTGGGACCTAGTTCTCTGACCAGGGATCCAACCTGGGCCCCCTGCACTGGAAGCATAGAGTCTTAGCCACTGACCACCAAGGAAGTCCCCTGTAAGCTTTTTGATGACAAGATTTGGATGTTAACTTCCACTCTCTTACATGCCACTGCGCCTTGCAAGCAGTAAGCAGTCAGTAAATGAGTAAATGAATGAAATATATGAATGAATGAATGAATTCAACAAATAACCAAATGGTTCTCTCCTACGACAGCTTCACTTCTTTGCCTTTTTTCTTTAATGAACTGGCCTTGCTAAGAGAGCCCAGGCAGGGCTCAGCAGATTAGCATCTCTCTCAAGCTTTTGAGGTATAAGACAGCAGCCTTGTTGCAGGGCAGAAATAGAACACAGAAAGTCATGCTGACCAAACTCCACCCACCCACACCTTCAGAAGAATCCAGAAATTTACCCAGACTCAGGCCCTCAACTTCACACAGGGTGACCATATAATTTGTATCCCAAATTTTTGAGAGTGAAATAAAAGTTTGTTAACAATTATTCTGGGGCAATGAGTATGACTGGAGGACTCTCCCAAGCCACAAGGGGGACGGGGGTTACCCCACCCTTGGATACCTTTCATCATCTGTAAATTGGGAATAACAACACTAACCTCAGAGACTTCCCACAGGATGAAAGTGAAGAGCCTAGTGCAACATCCAGCATACAAATGGTTTACTGAAACTCTTTCTACTGCAACACCCAAGCCTTACAAGCTTCACAGATGGGACATCATTATTTTTATTTTTAATTGAAGGATAATTGCTTTACAATATTGTGTTGGTTTCTGCCAACAACATGAATCAGCCATAGGTATACACATGTCCCCTCACACACACAGATGGGACTTTAAATCAGCCTGAATACTTCATGACAGTTAGCTGAAATCATTGGACAGTCTGGAGAGGGCTCAGAAAAGGACACCTGGAAGTCTACACTCTTCTCCGTGCCAGAGGAGACAGAGAGTCCAGCCCCAAAACACCAGCTTCATCAGGTTGTCCTTTCCAGGAGGAGATGATTTCCTGGCTCTGTCAGAATCAGTTTCACACTCCGTCTCAGAAGTGGCTGCATTTCAGCAGAGGATGGGAAAAAAGCTGGAATTCACCATAGTGATCTAGACTGAGCAGGAGCCCAAGATCAACCAGGGAATGGCAATGATCTGGTGAAAAGCAGTTTTCTGGTAGGTTTAACAAGCACGCAAAAACGTCAGTTATGTGTACACATCCATAAGTACCCTGGCTAAAGATCAACTGCCTGCTTCTGCTCCCTGAGACAAAATAATTAGAAAAGCCAGGCATTATCCCTTCTGTTCATGCTTCATTTCCAAAAGACAAATGATAATTTGTCTAACTCATATATTATTCCTTTCTCTTTATATCCTTATGTGACAGGGTTGTCTGATCTTGACTCCCCTGTGAGCAATGGTTGGACTTATTAAAGTCCAACCCAATTTATCAATGAATATTTCCTATTTCCCAGAGAATATGAAAGGCTTTCAACACTAGTACCAAAAAGCCTCTTCTCCTCTAAATTTCAATGTAACAGCACTCATGCCCTATTTCTCTCCCTCATGTGTCCCTTCTCACCTCCAGGATGAGCCCACCGCCCTGCAGACAGGGCTCCCTCCCCTACACCTTCCTGCAGGCCTGTGCTCTGTCAGCCATCCCTCTAATACTTGTCTTCAATTATCTCTACTCTGGCTTCTTCCCCTCAGCCTAAAAACAGACTTAAGACTTAGGAAAAAAAGACAAAAGTAAAAATAAAAGACAAACTCTTCTTTTCCCCTTCCAGTTCCCACCCTCCCTCTCAGTTTTCCCTTTACCAAATGTATTGGAAGTGTAATATTCTTCATTGTTTCTACTATCTCAATTCCCTTTCACCCTCAACCCACTGCAACATGGCTAATCTAAAGCCTCTATTGACATGTCACCCCTGGGTTCACTAAAACAGCTTACAATAAAAACCAATACCATACTAGCTGCATAAGTAAACTTGCCAAACACCCCTTGCTTTACCTCTTTTCCTCCTTCCCCCAGGACTAGACCTGGAAGCACAGGGGGTATCCTGAGGGCATTCTCATCACCCACTACAGCCAATCAATCATGAATCTTGTGTGAAAAGAGTCCTAGATGGAAAATAAAGAGTGAGTCCCAGGCTAAGACCTACTGCCAATTTGTTTTATGACTTTATACTAGCCATCACCATATCCAAGTCAGCATCCTCATCTGTATGACTGAGAATGAGTAATGTCGACCCTCCATTTGGGTAAAATCTACCTAAGTCATTACCTTTCAGCCCCCATTTGCTATCAAGTGCCCAAGGATTGTTTACAGTTTAGAGTCTTAATCTCTGAACACTGTCCATCCTCCTCTTCCTGCAAATCTTTTTAATCTCTGATAGCACAGCTGAATCCATACATCACGCTCCCCACAGTCCCTGTTTTGAATGTTCCAAACTGGCAAAGAACTGAGGTTTCCATTTCATCAAAGCCTGTTTTCACTAACAATTCAATTATCATTTCATTACTGAGCCCTTGTTCTGCTATGGACGAGCGAAATCACAACATTGAGCAGTTTCCCAGGGAAGAGCCAAAAAATGCAAAGGAAGTGATATCTGATGACATCTGGTGATGGAGAAGAAACTAAACGACTTTGATAGTTTTCAGTAGAGACTGTGATAGGTTTCAGTAGAGACCTAACACCAAGCTGCAGCTGAGCCAAGGGCCAGGTTTCTAGCTACTCAACTTCTTAACTTCACTGGAGGGAAGAGAGATGACCAACAAGGTTCCAGTTCTATTTAGATCAGTTCACAGTCATCATGCCAGACACCGGGCTTGGTGCCAGGCACTGTGATCAAGGAATATAAAAATGGAAAGGCACAATCCCTATCAAAGTCCTCAGAGCCAAAGAACCAACAATCCATCTTTTCTTCTAGAAAATGGTAATAAAGAGTTAGTGTGTTAGAGGAAAAAGGACAAGGGTTTTGGTCATA
The DNA here is from genome assembly GCF_014754425.2 of Oryx dammah. Taxonomy (NCBI): domain Eukaryota; kingdom Metazoa; phylum Chordata; class Mammalia; order Artiodactyla; family Bovidae; genus Oryx; species Oryx dammah. The sequence continues at coordinate 96,466,246 of NW_024070185.1, forward strand.
AGCAGATCTTGTTTTGAATTTTGATAACTCCATTAATTAGTTATGGGATTTCAGGCAAATTATTTAACCTCTCTGGCCTCAATATTGCCGCCTATAAAATGGGGATAATACTATATCGGCTTGCTAGGATGGTGAGAGCTGACACTTGAAAGACCCAGAGAGATGGTATGGGGAGGAAGGTGGGAGGGGGGTTCAGGATTGGGAACACGTGTACACCCGTGGCAGATTCATGGTGATGTATGGCAAAACCAATACAGTATTGTAAAGTAAAATAAAGTAAATTAAAATAAAATAAAAAACAAAAACTGTGGCATACTGTTATTGGTACATGGTAACTGCTATAAAAATTATAACAATAATAGTATTACCAGGAACTGCATTAGGGTCTGTCACTGACTAGATGTTTGAGTTTAAACTAATCATTTTGCTTCTTTGACCCTTAGCATCTTTAGCTTAAAAAGAACCTAACAGGATCCAGCTTGCAGGGTTCTGTGCAGACCAAATTATATAATGCATATAAAATTATTTGATAACCTATAAAATACTCAGGCCCCATAAAATGTCATTATATTATTACTATATTAGTGACCAAAAGGGGGGTAGAAAAAGAAAGTTCTAATCTTACACACCCAGAGGTCATTTTTCTCTTCTAATGAAAGTTCATTTTCCTTTTTAAACAATCATTTACATGCCACCTAATATGTGCTAGTCACTCATAGCTATTCATAGCATATTCCCTCTGATCTTCACAACAGCCCTTTAAGGGTAAGCATTGTTATCAACCCCGTCTTAAGACAAGGAAATAAGGGCTTTAAAAAGTAACTCCCTCAAGGTCACATAGATGATGGGCACTCTTATGTACTGTACTTCACTGACCACTGAACAGTCTCTAAACCTAAACTGTGCCTACGGCGGCATGTTCCAATTTGGAGATCCTAAGTAAACTCCCCCAAAGGACCAGCTAGCTATTTGACCCTGCTCTATACCTTGGTTTCCTTTCCTATAAAATTAGGGAGAAATACTAGATGGTTCTACCTCTGACACAGTGGTCTTCAAAGATTAAATCATACAAACCAACATTTCCTGCAGAGTTTCATTATCATAAAGTGCAGTTCTTACACTTTTCCTTGTTAATAGTTAATAATTCTTACAAAGTGCTTGGTGGGGTTAGAGAACATTCTAACTGGTACAATGATGATCAACCAAAAAATAAAAAACCCATAGACAAAGGCGGGGGGCCTAAGTTCCTTTAATATCGATAAAGGACACAATAATATAGCTAGATGAAGGCAGCTACCATTTTGGACTGTCAATATGAGGGGTCCACCCTAGGAATGGCAGTGCTGTAAGCCAGGAGTCCCAGCCCTTGAGGACTTCATGGGGCTGTCATACCAGTGCTAGACCACCTATTCCCTGACTTCATTCATGGAAGAAAGTAAACTCTCGCAAGTGCAAGTTATTTTAGTAAGGTCTCTGCTAATCCTATGGGATTCTGCCCTTAAGACCTATTCTGGTTTTTCTGGTTGGAACAACCAAACCCCCCATGACTCACAGTGCTGCCTCTCACACGTAAGTCTGGACAAACAACCTTCCCCTGAATAATTAGTAGCTTGATACTTTAATCACAAAGCTGATGCTTTCTGTAAGGCTGCCTTTTGACTTTTATGACTTTTCAAATATTTTTGTCTAATGAAACCTACCCATTAACCCCCTTCTGACCCCTGTTCGAGAGGTACTGTTCCATTTTCAGAACTCGGCTCAGTGTGGCGTCTGCCATTTCGCTCCACGCCATCTCTAGTCCAAATCCCCTCCCTTCTCTATCAGCCCATCTCAGTCACCGTTTCTAGCTGGGAAGTCTCACGAACACCAGTTCACACTTGCTTCTGATTCTGGGGCCCCCCAAAAATGCGCCAGTTCTTGGATAGAGAGTCATCATGACAGTGACTCAACCCAAACTCGAAAGCAAACACCTACTGCCACAGGACCAAACTTGATGGGAATTTGGGGTGTTGGCCTGACATACCAACTCCAGGAACGTGACTTTGTATTCACGCCTAAGCACTAACGTCACACAAAAGACACCAAAATAATGTTATACTGTTTCCAGCTATTTATGGCGAGGTATAATAGTGACATTCCAGAAAATGCTTGTCCTAAACCTTGACGCTTAACTTTGTTTTTAAGTTGAAGCCCACAAAAAACATTCTACGTGCAGCAAAGCCCACATGTCTGAGGATCCCCAGGAGACCTGTGGGTATGATCTTTCACTTTAGTATAAATCCATATAAGATCTCCTTTGCTTCCTACAAGTCAAAAAACCCAAGCTTATTCATGGAAACTCTAATGAACAATTCTAGCTGCAGTTACCACATTCCATCAGTATGTGTGTGCCTGTCTTTCAGCCTCCCTCAACTCTCCCCGCCTGGCATTCTGCCACCCCAACCCCACACTCCCAGACCATGAGAGCCCTCACAGGAGGAGCTCACCTTTTTCCTACATAGGACACCTATGCAGGAAAATAGATAATAGAAATTCAAAAACATTTATTATACATATCACAATGGAATATTACTCAGCCATAAAAAGGAATGCATTTGAGTCAGTTCTGATGAGGTGGTTGAATCTAGATCCTATTATACAGAGTGAAGTACGTCAGAAAAAGAAAGACAAATACCATATCCTCCATCCATGGGATTTTCCAGGCAAGAGTAGTGGAGTGGGATGCCACTGCCTTCTCCGAAATACCATATATTAACACGTATATATGGGATCTAGAAAGATGGTACTGACGATCTTAATTGCAGGGCAGCAAAGGAGACACAGGTGTAAAGAACAGACTTTTGGACTCAGTGGGCAAAGGAGAGAGTGTGATGATTTGAGAAAATAACATTGAAACATATACATTACCATATTTATAACAGATGATCAGTGTGCGTCTGATGTATAACGCAGGGCATGCAAAGTCAGTGCTCTGTGACCCTCTAGAGGGATAGGACGGTGAGTGGGGAGGGATAGGACGGGGAGGGAGGAGGGATAGGATGGGGAGGGAGGAGGGTTCAGGACAGGGAGGGAGGAGGGATAGGACGGGGAGGGAGGAGGATTCAGGACGGGGAGGGAGGAGGGATAGGACGGGAGGGAGGAGGGATAGGACAGGGAGGGAGGAGGGTTCGGGATGGAGGAGGGTTCGGGATGGAGGAGTGTTCAGGATGGAGGCAACACAGGTATACCTATGGCCAATTCATACTGACATGTGGCAAAAACCATCACAGTGTTGTAAAGTTATTATCCTCCAATTAAAACAAATTTTTAAATTAATTTCAATAATTCACATTCCTTATAAGAAATAGCAATTAAAAGATTAACCTGATTATAGGACTATATATCATATTGTCTTATATATATGAATATAAAACCAATGTCAGGTACTAGCAAATTTCTGATATGAAACCTTCCAGAAAAACCCCACCTCATTTTAGGAAATAATACACACACAGAACACACACACACACACACACAGAAGTCTGACCATGGATTTCATTTTGTCTTTTTTGTTTTATTTTTTTTAAACTTTTGCTTTCACCTCACTTTTCTTTTGTTTACTTACATTTTAACTGAAGGATAATTGCTTTACAGAATTTTGTTGTTTTCTGTCAAACCTGAACATGAATCAGTCATATTCACCTCACTCTTGCTTCCTTACTTCTTAACACTAGAAATGTGAAGGTTAGTCAACCTAAATAAGAATGAGTCCTCTTTAGGCTTCTTTCTTGAAAATGGCAACGAATACTCAAGGAACCAGGATAAGGGACAACAAATGCTGACTAGGTCACATTCAGTTCAGGCCCCTTCCTTATAGGTGGATGAAGGACTTAAAAACAGAAGAGGAACTCAATAAAAAGGAGCCCCATCCTTCAAAATGAACTGTGTACATTTCATTATGTCTGTAAGCAAAAATACCACAAAACGAGTTGCAAATAATTTCTGAGCCAAGCCACACTGTGGTTCTGATATTAACAACCAAAGCCTCCTTACCAGGAAACTGAGGAGGCCCTACCTACCATGGCATTGCTCCTTCCTCCTGCTGAGCCCTGCGTCCTGCTATGTATTGACTCTTCTCTTTGTTCCACGCTGACAAACTTTCAGAGTCTGCCTCTTTACAGGAGAGCTGATGGGGTCTTGCAGAAGAATCTCCCTCTCCTGTCTGCAGTTTATTTGTGGTTTAGACTCTTTTGTTTTTCTTAATAACTCAATAATTCTACCATAGCATTTTCTGGGCTCTCTATATCAACCCCTCCTGAACCATGACTAGGAAATTTCTCCAGACAGTAAATTGGGACATTCCTAATGTTCACCTCATTTGTTTCTCATCACTTAAGGATCAAAGATACCTCATGGCCTGATGTCCTGTATCTTACAATGATTGCCTCATAGTTTTTGTTTAGTTTTAGGGGGTATTTTAGGCAGGAGGATAAATCCAGTTCCTTTTATTCCACCTTAGGTAGAAGCAGAAGTCCTGTGTCCATTTGAAAACCAAATCCCAAACAAGATAAAACAAAACAAATAAAACAGACAACATGATAGATAAACAGCTAGAAAGAAATACCAGATAAATTTGTCAAGATATTTTTAGAACATATTTTGATACTATTAATGTGGTAAAAAGCACTACTAGGCCACTTTTTCCTTTACATCAATTTCCTCCTTAAATACAATGAAGAATCAACTGTTTAACAAAATATCATCCATAGGGTCTGTTCTCTTCCAGCTGATAGTCAATACTTGACCATCTCTTCCAACCTAAGAGTCACAAACACCCACAGAGAATGCAAAATGCAATAGCATCCACTGCGTGTGACTGTCTAGCCTATTCTCATTCTTCCAGTTTCTTTTCATGCTTCTCCTGCACATTCTTCTTCCTTGGCAGAGAATAACCACCTCAAACTATTCATATAAGACGGTGTTCCATGCTTGTTTTTTGTAACAGTGGTATGTGTTCTTAACTTATTAATATGAAATCTCTCACAGCAGCTAGTGGGGACATTACTCACTCTATTGATCTTATCATCTTAGCCCTCCTTTCCCCAGGTTTCACTTCATTTGGAGGTATTATACTCTTCCTCTCCAGCAAATTGTTATCTACCTTTGGTTGATTTCTGAGCTCCTTGACTCAGAGTAGCTCAGGAAATCTTCAAATCTCCAACTGGGAAAATGGGCTCAGAAGGAGTAGAAGGGCACAGGGCACTATGACAAGACCAAGGGGCTGGGCCTTTGTTTCCCTACTTTAAGTCACCCAAAGTTCAACATTTAGTCTATAGTCCAAATTACTTCTTTTTCCTGTTCACTGCTACATTAACCTTTGCAAATGCAAGAGACAAAGCAACTATGTTTTACCTTTTAGGCCCACAGACAGCTCTTCAAACTGCCTTTACTCTTCTATGAAAGAGGATTGTATTTCTCCCCAGCATTCGGAGGAAAAAGCTTTAGGTGGCCAACTGTCCTGGTTTGCCCAGAGCAGAATAAGACTGCCCAGGGCTGGAGGAGATTCCTGGTTTGCTATATGACTTCTAGTTTTCAAATCAGGTAAAGAAGGATAAATGAGTGAAGTTAGCGCTTCCTGGTTGAATGCCATAACAATTCAATTGTTATGGTTCACCATAACAATTACCACCAGCACCACCCCCACCACCCTCGCCATGGGATGATCAAAAAAGATGATCAACACAAAAGATTAATTACAATTAGATTCAAAATTAAGTATCCCTAATCACTGATTTCTCCAGGTATTGTTAACCTAAATGCACAATAGGGCAGTTTGGCAAACATTTTACATATCTTTAACATATTTATTTGTTTTTCTAGGTATTTCAGTTTTAAAATTATTCTCCTTATTTATTTCCCTTTCATTTTCAACTATTACCCCTTTCCTTCCATTATTTTAAGAAACAATTTTGGAATTACTTTACTAGCCAAAGTGATGAAACATTTAAAAATTTATTGTCTGAGTTACATTTTGTTTTATTCTAAAAATAGTGTAAATTCTCTGTGTAGAAAAATACCAACATGTACGTGTATGTTGCTTAGAAAATTACTAACATGAAATTAAAAGATGCTTGCTGCAGCCATGAAATTAAAAGACACTTGCTCCTTGGAAGAAAAGTTATGACCAACCTGCTGCTGCTGCTGCTAAGTCGCTTCAGTCGTGTCCGACTCTGTGCGACCCCATAGACAGCAGCCCACCAGGCTTCCCTGTCCCTGGGATTCTCCAGGCAAGAACACTGGAGTGGGTTGCCATTTCCTTCTCCAAGGCATGAAAGTGAAAAGTGAAAGTGAAGTCGCTCAGTTTTGTCCGACTCTTTGTGACCCCATGGACCACAGCCTACCAGGCTCCTCCGTCCATGGGGTTTTCCAGGCAAGAGTACTGAAGTGGGGTGCCAGCGCCTTCTCCTAGACAGCATATTAAAAAGCAGACACCATTACTTTGCCAACAAAAGTCCATCTAGTCAAAGCTATGGTTTTCCAGTAGTCATGTATGGATGTGAGAGTTGGACTGTGAAGAAAGCTGAGTGTCAAAGAATGGATGATTTTGAACTGTGGTGTTGGAAAAGACTCTTGAGAGTCCCTTGGACTGCAAGGAGATCCAACCAGTCTATCCTAAGGGAAATCAATCCTGAATATTCATTGGAAGGACTGATGCTGAAGCTGAAACTCCAATACTTTGGCCATCTGATGAGAAGAACTGACTCTTTGGAAAAGACTCTGATGCTGGGAAAGACTGAAGGCAGGAGGAAAAGGGGCCGACAGAGGATGAGATGGTTGGATGGCATCACTGACTCAAATGAGTTTGTGCAAGCTCCGGGAGTTGGTGATGGACAGGGAAACCTGTGCTGCAGTTCATGGGGCCGCAAAGAGTTGGACACGACTGAGTGAGTGACTGAATTGAACTGAATATGTATGTTGCTTAGAAAAATACTAATATACTAGCATGTACATTATGTTGTGGACAAAGAATGTCTCCTGTCATATCAGTAAACAAAGGATGTGGCAGCTATCAAGACGTCAGCCACTGCAGCAAACCCCCAACCCCCAACAGTGCGTCTGAGGGAATTCAGGATGGAGAAAAAGAGGATGGTGGCCCTAAAGACTCAAGGCACATATCAAAGGAATAATTTCAATAAGCCCAGGCTCCTGCATCTTCCCATATGTAGAAAAGTACTACTAACTTGCGATGTCTGGTCTTCTTTAATTAGCAATAACCTTTTGATATTCAGACTACCTGGGTTGTTTTTTTTTCTTACGAGGATTCCTATACATTCTGGCTCTGCCCTTATCTCTTCAGAACAGTCCCTCAGAGCTATCTGAAAGGCTGTCTCCCGGGCTTAAGTCCTCATAAAGTTCTCCAAATAAAACATATTTCTCAACTTTAAGTTGTACATTTTTTTTCAGTGAACAATATCCATGTAAATACATAAATTATCTCTGCATTCAAAATCTAAAGGAAATAAATCAAATGTTGGCAATGTTTATTCCTGAGCAAGTGGGATGCGAGATTATTCTCTTTCTTATTTTTCTGATCCTTCTGTAATATGATTAAAAATAAATAGCATGGAAATTCCCTGGTGGTCAAGTGGTTAGGACTCTCTGCTTTCACTGCCAAAAGCCAGGGTTTGATCCCTGGTCTGGGAACTAAGATCCCACAAACCATGTGGTGTGGGCCAAGGGGAAAAAAAAATCTGGCTTGAAAAAAGTAAATATCAGTAAGAATTCAATCATTTTTAAATTAAATAACAGTAAAGAAGAAGAGGATCTGGAATTTGGAAATTTATGAGTTTGAAAATTCATTTTTCCCTCTTAAAATTTTTATAATCCTAGTTCAATTATGCTTACCCTCTTACTTGGCTATGATTTTACTTTTGTAAGGGATATTTAATTTCTTTCAATTAACCTCCTATTTTTGCATTTAAGTTCTTCCAGCTAATCTACTATTACTGGTTACTTACTTTTTCCAGTGAATCACTTATTATCAGACATATGGACTATTTCAGCTTTTCCTTGCCACAAACAGGGAGACAAAGAAAGTAAAAAATCATCAACTAACATTAGACTTACGTGAAAAAAAAAAAAAAAGGATTGTAAAACATAACTTTTTATTATATCATCATTTCAGTCACATCACTGTGCTGGCCAGCTCTTCTTCACCAAACTGCTTTGGTCAAAGTGTTTTTGACCATATCACCTTGACCCCTAGAGTATGAATTATACACTCATTTTGAGGACAAATGCAGAGAAGAAGAGCTTGAAGAGAGAAAGTAATGAGATGTGGTGACACCACCATTTCTTTAAAGACATTTGAATTTACTGAGAGCATTTTAGAGGGTGTGAGGGACCACGGCCATTAGAGAAATTGCCACAACTTCACCCTCCCTTCCCCTTTCCCCGTACTTCCTCACTTGCAGACAGCATCGCAGATTAAACACCTGCCATTGTGTCCCCCAAACATCCTACAGACTGATAACATTTACTTCTAATTTTTATGTTAAAGTTTATATATTACAAACATTCTCCATCATAGGTTGTAGTGCCCATCCTATTAGTTATGAAGCTCTCAGCTGCCTGTTACCCTGATTCAAACTGTCTCAGGTGATAGGGAAATTGGTTATTTCATATTCACAAAGTCCAGAAGTCAAGAAAGCTTCTGGATTTCCTGTTTCAATGACAGATCTGTGTCATGGAAAGCTTTCTTCTTCTCCCCATTCTACAGCCTCAGGGTTTCAACTTGGTATACAGATTACCTGTTTGCGTGGTTGAAAATTCTACCAGCAACAACCAAAAGAGAAGGAGAAAGTTGTTCTTCCAACCATAGCATACAGTCAACACTCCATACCCCCAGGTTCCATAGTCTCCTACTGTGGACTGAAAATATTTAGGGAAAAAAATTTCAGAAAGTTTCAAAAGCAAATCTTGAATTTGTCAACAACTACTTGCACAGCATTTACAATTGTATTTTAAAACTATTTACAGAGCATTTACATTGTATTAGATCTTTTAAGTAACTAGAGATGATTTGAATCAAAATTACTGGGAGAAATATCGATAACCTCAGATATGCAGATGATACCACCCTTATGGCAGAAAGTGAACAGGAACTCAAAAGCCTCTTGATGAAAGTGAAAGAGGAGAGTGAAAAAGTTGGCTGAAAGCTCAACATTCAGAAAACGAAGATCATAGCATCTGGTCCCATCACGTCATGGGAAATAGATGGGGAAACAGTGGAAACAGTGTCAGACTATTTTTGGGGCTCCAAAATCACTGCAGATGGTGACTGCAGCCATGAAATTAAAAGATGCTTACTCTTTGGAAGGAAAGTTATGACAAACCTAGATAGTATATTGAAAAGCAGACATTACTTTGCCAACAAAGGTCCGTCTAGTCAAGGCTATGGTTTTTCCAGTGGCCGTGTATGGATGTGAGAGTTGGACTGTGAAGAAAGCTGAGCGCTAAAGAATTGATGCTTTTGTTTTCAGATTTTTTTTTTAATATCAGTTCAGTTCAGGTCAGTCGCTCAGTCGTGTCCGACTCTTTGTGACCCCATGAATTGCAGCACACCAGGCCTCCCTGTCCATCACCAACTCCCGGAGTTCACTCAGACTCACGTCCATCAAGTCAGTGATGCCATCCAGCCATCTCATCCTCTGTCGTCCCCTTCTCCTCCTGCCCCCACTCCCTCCCAGCATCAGAGTCTTTTCCAATGAGTCAACTCTTCGCATGAGGTGGCCAAAGTACTGGAGTTTCAGCTTTAGCATCATTCCTTCCAAAGAAATTCAAGGGCTGATCTCCTTCAGAATGGACTGGTTTTATTTTAATTGGAGGTTAATTACTTTACAATATTGTATTGGTTTTGCCGTACATCCTTAAAAAACTGGAACTAGAATTGATGCTTTTGAACTGTGGTGTTGGAGAAGACTCTTGAGAGTCCCTTGGACTGCAAGGAGATCCAACCAGTCTATCCTAAAGGAGATCAGTCCTGGGTGTTCACTGGAAGGACTAATGCTGAAGCTGAAACTCCAATACTTTGGCCACCTCATGCGAAGAGTTGACTCACTGGAAAAGATCCTGATGCTGGGAGGGATTGGGGGCAGGAGGAGAACGGGATGACAGAGGATGAGATGGCTGGATGGCATCACTGACTCGATGGACGTGAGTCTGAGTGAACTCCAGGAGTTGGTGATTGGACAGGGAGGCCTGGCGTGCTGCGATTCATGGGGTTGCAAAGAGTCGGACACGACTGAGCGACTGAACTGAACTGAACTGAGAGATGATTTAAAGTATATAGGTGGAAAGGCATAGATTATACAAAAATACTACACCATTTTATGTAAGGGATTTGTGCATCCCTGGATTTTGTCCTCTGCGGCAGCCCTAGAACCAATCCACCAAAGATACTGAGGGATGACCATATATGGCTTCCATTTAGTCTGATGTGACTAGTTTAGGACACACATTCTCTGTAGAACCAATAACAGTTGCCATAAAAATGCCATGTACTGATAGACCCAGACTCAAAGGAATTAAGTTTTACCCCCAGAACTGGAAAGGTGGCATTTGAATAAAATTGGGATTCTCTTAGGAAAGAGAAGAAGGGAAGGTGTGCTGAGTAGAGAACCAACTGGACACAATATACCCTTGCTGCATTTTCCTTTTATGATCCTTCATCCCATATTGATCAAATTACCCAGACAGCTGCTACCTGTCTACCTCACTGGAACCTGGAGGTGAATTATAGTACGTTGGTAAAGAACTCTGGAATTCCAAAGTCATGGTTCACTCCCAGTTCTGCCACTTCCTTCCTTTGTGAAGAAGCCTTATGAGCATCAAGACATTATTTGATTTTTCTGTGCCTATCTTTACAACTGTAAAATGGGGGTGGTCATAATTGCTATTTCATTAGATTGCTATATGGATTCCATAAGAGAGTCTATGAAGCCCCTATCATCAGGGACTTCATATAGTGGAGATTTAGCAAATGTTGGTTTTTCTTATTAGTACTAGTAACTTAATTTTATGCAAAATGGTAATCTTACCAGTGATTCTCAAAGCACGGTCCCTGGATCAGCAGTATCAGATTGCCTGGGGACTTATAAGAAACATTCAAGCTTCACGAGCAAATGAACTGAATCTAGAACTCTGGGGGTGGCCCAACAATCCAGGTTTTAACAAGGCCTCCCAGTAATTCCAAAGCACATTCAAGTTTGAGACTCATGGCTCCACATGAGCTCCACCGCCAGCCAAACAGCACCAGTCATCATTCCTAGAAAGAGCTTCACAATCCTTAGTCAAAATATCTTTCCTTTCTTTGGGTATCCCTCGCCCTGTTGTGCTCCCTGTATCACCAGCTTCAAAAGGCTCAGCCCAGACATTACCTTACACTGATGTTATATCTGCCTGGAATGTTCTTCCTCTAAATCTCTGCACGGGTGAGTCCTTCTCATGTCCAAGTTCTCAGATTAAATGATATCTCGTTAGATACACTTTCTCATGCCACTGAGTCCAAAGTATCTGGAGTGTCTCTACACTACATAACACTGTTTTATTGTTTCCACAGCACTTATCACTATCTGGATTTGTTATCTATCTATTTATTTATAAACTGTCTGCCTCGACCCACTAAGATGTAAGATTGGTAAAGGTAGAGACCTTCTCTAACCACCACTACATAGATCCTTAGCACCCAAAATAGTGCCTGAAAAATAGTAGGCACTCATTAAATATTTGCTGCATGAATAAACAGACAAAGTGACAGATTTTTGTAATACCAACATAAAGGCCAAATGAGCTGTGCCATGCTTCTCACATGATTCAAGTCATCACACTATAAGATAACAAACACATTCAGAAGTCTCTGTTCTAAGATCAAAGAATCAGAGCTCCGACCTGGGACAGAGGGCAGGAAGGCCCCGGCTGCTTCCCTCCTCCATGTGAGCAGGTAGGAAGCCAGCCAGGCAACTGTATTTGCTCTCTTCAAGCCTTTCCCCATGGTCTTGGCTGGCTTGTGTGTTTTATTACGCTGACAATTCACAGTTTACTGCCTCCCTGTTAAGCCCTGTCTCCTGACATCCTGATGTTTCAGAAGATGAGCCATTTGTCCACCTCTATCCCATAGTAACTCCTTACATCTTAAAGCAGGTAATGAAGTCAAGCCTTAGCTTTTCTTTGCAAAAGTGAGTGACTCCAACCCCTTTCAATGCTCCTCCAAGGGCTCATTTTTAAATGTCTAATGCTTTCCTGAGGAGCCTTTCCAACTTTTTCCATTATTTATAAAATGAAGACATTCAAACTGGGAGCAATGATAAAAGAAGATTCAGAATGTTTCTCTTTTTTTTAACTTTTTATCTTATATCAGAGTATAGCCAATTAACAATGCTGTGATAGTTTCAGGTAGATAGCAAAGGTTCTCAGCCATGCATATACAAGTATCCATTCTCCCCCCATACTCCCCTCCCATTCAGGCTGCCACATAACATTGAGCAGGGTTCCCTGTGCTATACAGTAGGTCCTTGTCAGTTCTTTTTTTATTGAATAAAAGGTGCTTGCAAACTCTGTGTAGCAGTAACACAGGCTAGAAATATTTCAACATATGGGTTCAAGTCTCCACTTAGCCACTTATGATCCCTGTGCTTCGGACACATTGTTTAACTTTTCTGATCCTTCTTTTGATCCCTCTAAAATGGAAGTTCTCATTCCTCAAGATTTTTGTGCCAATCATGTGTGAAAGCACAAAATGTGAAATGCTTTATCAACACAAGTAACTGTTGAGAGTACTGTTCATTTCCCTTTAAAAAGTCAGTGGATGCAGAGGTGACGAATAATGAATTCTATGTTATATCAAGAAAGGTACCAGCTCTCAGGGAGAACCTCTCCAGTAGCTCGCTCATGGATCCACTTATGATGAAGCACAGCCCATGCTCACAAGTTCCTTTAGTGCTATTATCAGAGCACTGCACACTGTTGACCTTCAGCAGAAGAATGGCTGCATCGGCCTTTCTGAGAAGAGTTCTCTTACACATCAGAGGAACTCCAAATGAGTAATTCTAGTTATAAGCAGTATATCCTGTTAAGAAAATAGATTTTTCATCATGGTAAGTGTTGTGGCCATGAGAATGTGTAACTACAGGAAGCAGAACTAGCCAATGGCCCCATCTCGGCTCTGGGGCCATTCACTTCTTTATGAGGAGGCCACACCTCCCATAAGCTCTTCCCAGCCAATTACTGAGCTCAGAAGAATAGCTTGGGTGCCTCATTCTGGAAAGAAAGAACCTGTAAGGACTCTACTGGTTGACTTTGGCTCAAGGTTGTCTCCCCTACCAAAGTTTCCTTGGATGGCACAGGCGTCTAAGAAGCTTCCACTCAACATCCCTAACTCTCCTTTTCCCTCAGGTCAGACCTCCATTATGTCCTGCCAGCTCTGCCAGCTTTAGGGTTACTTTTCCTTTTGATCACTCTTTTCTCAGCATGAACAATAGCACCGACAATTTCTTAAGCAGGCACTGTAGAAGCACTTTCAGTTCAGTTCAGTCACTCAGTCATGTCCAACTCTTTGCAACCCCATGAATCACAGCACACCAGGCCTCCCTGTCCAATCACCAACTCCCGGAGTTCATTCAAACTCATGTCCATCGAGTTGGTGATGCCATCCAGCCATCTCATCCTCTGTTGTCCCCTTCTCCTCCTGCCCCCAATCCCTCCCAGCACCAAAGTCTTTTCCAATGAGTCAATTCTTCACATGAGGTGGCCAAAGTACTGGAGTTTCCGCTTTAGCATCAGTCCTTCCAGTGAACACCCAGGACTGATCTCCTTTAGGATGGACTGGTTGGATCTCCTTGCAGTCCAAGGGACTCTCAAGAGTCTTCTCCAACACCACAGTTCAAAAGCATCAATTCTTCAGTGCTCAGCTTTCTTCACAGTCCAACTCTCACATCCATACATGACCACTGGAAAAACTATAGCCTTGATTAGACGGACCTTTGTTGGCAAAGTAATGTCTCTGCTTTTCAATATACTATCTAGGTTGGTCATAATTTTCCTTCCAAGGAGTAATTCTTTTAATTTCATGGCTGCAATCACCATCTGCAGTGATTTTGGAGCCCCCCAAAATAAAGTCTGACACTGTTTCCACGGTTTCCCCATCTATTTCCCATGAAGTGCCATGATCTTCATTTTCTGAATGTTGAGCTTTAAGCCAACTTTTTCACTCTCCTCTTTCACTTTCATCAAGAGGCTTTTTAGTGCCTCTTCACTTTCTGCCATAAGTGTGGTGTCATCTGCATATCTGAGGTGATTGATATTTCTCCCGGCAATCTTGATTCCAGCTTGTGCTTCTTCCAGCCCAGCGTTTCTCATGATGTACTCTGCATAGAAGTTAAATAAGCAGGGTGACAATATACAGCCTTGACATATTCCTTTTCCTATTTGGAACCAGTCTGTTGTTCCACTTTACATATATTCAGTTTTTAATTCTCACAAAAATTCAAGAAGGTTAAGTACTGTCCCCATTTATATATGTGGTAAACAGCTTCAAAAAGTTAAGTAACCTGCTCAAGGTCACTCACCTACTAAGTAGAGGACCCAGGACCAGTCTGTGACTCTAAATCTAATGCTATTAGCATTAATAACAGTATCTCAAAACTGCAGAACATTTTACTAAGCATTTCCACATGCTTAGGAAGGGGGCTCGGCGCCCACCAGTTAATTCCCCCGGCAGAAGTCTGGAGAAGACAAGAGCCAGGGAAAGGAACGGGGTGGCAAGAGTTGACAAGGCACTAGCAAGGGTGAGAGTGACTGTCTCCCTGATGCTTTTAGCTCAGGCTGCAGAAGAGTCGCTCGTGGCCAAGGATCTTGATTTCAAAGAAAGCATGGGATTAAAGTAAGTTTTTGTTAAAGAGATTGCCAGAAAATATTTTCCCAAGTAATGTTCCTAAAATTATTAGATGGAAATCAGCTTCCTACCACCTACCAGCCATGGAATGGGGAAGAAAGCATCAAGCACTCAAGGTTCTCCATGATCCAATGCTTAGCCCCCTCTGCATCTTCATCTCCCCCCAGCTCTATTTTACCTGATGCTTAAAAACAACAGCATCCACAATGGGCTGTCACATACCTCTGCCTAATTCATCCTTTCTCTGCTAACTCTTCCTCATTCCTCAACAACTCAGCTCAGCCACCATAGCTACATTAACCCCAGTGTTTACCTCACCTCAACATTTCCTTTATTATGTTGAGACTATCTCCCATTAGAAATACAAACAGAATTATTTCTCCTTAAAACATTATCCATACCTCACTGCTCGGGCCCATGAAGTGTTTCAAGGGGGATCCCATGGAAGGTAAGAAAAGAAGATCCAGGTTCCATGCTCTGGTTTTCAAGACCCTAAATGACATGGTCCCTGAGCTTGTCTCCAAACTCCCCCTTTTTCCTTTGCCTACTACTGTCATACCACCGTCTGCATTTAGATCAATTACCACACCAACCCTATTTTGTCTTAAGACTTATTTCCTCTGTTCTTGTAGAGTTGTCCCTTTTAAATTCTTCAGATCTTTGCTTGAATGTTGCCTTCTGAGAGATGCTTTCCATTTCCACTTCTAGAACTATCATACTCTCTCCCACTGTTCCCTATTCCTTCTCCTCACTGCAACGACAAAACTTTTTTAAAAGGGTATTTACTTACTCCTTTGCATGGTGCATGCATGCGAAGTCACTCCAGTCATGCCCGACTCTGTGCAACCTCGTGGACTGTAGCCTACCAGATTCTCTGTCCATGATTCTCCAAGCAAGAATACTGGAGTCGATCGCCATGCCCTTCTCCAGAGGCTCTTCCCCACCTTGGACTCCAGTTCACATCTGTCTGCATCTCTTGCGTTGCAGGCAGATTCTTTATTCACTGAGCCACCTGGGAAGCCCATTTACTCCTTAATTTGTTATTTAAAACTTGAATTCAGTGGAAAACACATCTTCAACTTCTCATGCTATTGACAGCAAGGATCCAGACAGGCTTATTAAATTGTATCCTCCCTAGGTGTTTGGTGCAACAGTATATTCTCAAGTTTGTTGAATAAGTGAATGAGCAGGCAAAATTCAGGAAGAATATTAAAAGAGAGGGAGTTACAGAACAGCAGAAATTCATAGAACTTAAATATTAGCTAGTTTCCATAATGACTTGTTCTGAGTGAACTCTAAGTGCTTTGCAAATATTAATTACATTCTCTTCACAGGAAAAACACATTATCTCTAACTTACAAGCAAAGAAAGTAAAGCCAAGTAAAGTGACTATTCCCAAAGTAATGAGTTAAATAGGGAGCTTTGGTCTTGACTCTGAATAGCTTTATTTTATACCATCTTGTTCCCAAAGGATTTGAGGTGGCTTTGAAAGACAGACAGTTACACAATTTAGACTGTCCGCAAAAAAACAAAACAAGCCGGTTGCTCAGGAGAAGCACGACTATTCCTGGTACAAGGTCTGAAAGAAACATTTCCCCCGGGTCCTCACAATGAGTAGCAACCACATCCTCAGTCACATCCTCCAGGACATGCAGCAGTGGGGCTCACAGGGTTGTTTGCTAGCATTCCACAGTGTGGGCTGATGGCACAAGGCCAAGGCTCAGATCCATGGAGCAATTCTCCAAGGAGCCAAATCAAGACAGCCCAGGTGTGCAATCCTCTGATGGTCTGTCTTAATCCAAAAGGGACATCTGGCAATTCTGGAGGACTCATTTAAAAGCTTCACGTGCTGGGCGCTGTGAATTTTACTTCCCACATGAAAACTTCTAATAAGTCTTAAATGATAGTGGACTGAAAGTGACCAGCATCCAGAACAGTCAATACTGTGGAACTATGAGAGTTCTGTATGATTTCTCCGTCAGATGACCTGGGGAAGATATAAGTTAAACTGCTGTAATAAGGAAACCCCAAAATACAGTAATTTGGATAAAACCAACATTTATTTCTCTCTTATATAACAGTCCAGGTATATGACGTTTGCTCAAGACAGGTGGACATCTCCGCTCCATAAGGTCATCTAGGGACTCAGGCTGGCAGTGTACCTCTACCATCCTCAACAAGAAGCTTCTTTTCAATGCAAGGCAGCTGCCCTGGTTGTTGACATTTTAGAGTCAACAGAAAGACAGAAAGAGAGTAAAGGCAAACAACTTCCTTGTAAAAAATGTCATCTAAAAGTGGCACAGGTCCATTGTTTGATAGCTTAGGGACACGGACACCCCTACTTGCAAGGAAGAGCGGGGGAATGGAATCTACACCTAAAACTCAAGGAGATTATATTACTTCCAGGAAGAACAGAAGAGGGGATAAGGGAAACCATAAGAATATACTACTAGGAATTGGCATCTGCTCAAACAGAATTACCCTTGGATTAAAGACCAAGCCACTGCTAGCCTTTGGGAAATAAAGGCAGACACCTGTTACAGGTTCAAATTCTATACATTCATGTGTTCTGGCCAGTGTGAAGGATCAAGACCCCAAAGTTCTACATCACATGCAATGCTATGCTCATTTTAGCCAGGAAAATATTTAAGGTGCTTCTAAATGCCAACTACAATCATAAAAGAATCAACAGAGATTCTGTGTAATATTAGACATTAAGAAATATCATATCCTTGTGAATCCTCCAAGATAAACTAATCACAAAATGTAAGTGAAGGTATACAAATAAGAGGACAACCACATAGGATTCTTAACTCCAAGCTAGTTAAATGTCAGAGGATCTTTATTAAAACTCAGTAAACTGGAAAAAAAATATACTCAGTAAATTGGTTTGGAATACTTGATCTTAGATGACTTCTTTCTGTAAGACATTAGATGACAGCATCAATTTGTTTGAGGAGGTATTCTTAGTTTGAAACAATAAAAATCATGATGAGGTATGAAATTTTGTTATTGTTCTTCTCTCTGTCTAGGGAGGTAGAAAGCATATGTCTATGTCATCCAAATGGGATGTCATATTATTACCACAGTTTTATAAAAACTGGGCAGCAGGATTTATCACTTACTCCACTGAAAATCATCTCCTCCCTCAGAAGACTGCTCTTATCTCTGCTGCCAACCATGCTGGTATTAAGGTTTAAATTCTACATGAGCGTTAGTCAGCTGTTGTAGTCCAGTCACTAAGCCGTGTCTGATTCTTTGTGACCCCATGGACTTGTAGCACACCAGGCTTCTGGTCCTTCATTTCCCATCTATATGGACATAGATTTTCTCCCATAAGCAATTCCTTTCCATGGAGTGAAAGTTTAAGAAGTCTATAAAACATAAAACTCTTAGTATGTTCTTACTAATTTTCTCCACAAGATGGTAAAGAATATAACAAAAGCCAACAGTGTTTAAAGCTGACCTGCTCCTTATAACTGAGAAGTCCACATGTGTAGTTTGTCAGAAGCAAACAGGTACTTAGTCTAGATACCAGGTGAGTGAATGTACAGGTCTACAATTTGGGAAATATTGGTGGTTGCTCTAGTAAATACAGAGGGGCCTAATGCTATCAGTAGGCCTGCTTTCAAGTATGCCTAATTACTAGAACAAATAGACAACATACCTCTACCATCCTCAACACATGTGTGTGATGATATGTGTGTGTAAAGATGATGTAAAGAGCTAGGTTCTCATCAGCACAGTCTGGTAAGAGGAGAAGGAAAGGAGAACTAACATCCGTTGAGTATCCTTACGTGTCAGGGATAATATAACACCATGTCCTTTATCTTCGTTTTTGCTGTATTTCTCACAACAACCCTGTGCAGCAGGCATTATGCATCATCACCTTAGAGAAGAGAAACCTGAATCACAGAGGTGTAAAATGACCTGCCCAAGCTCACACAGCTCATGCACAGAGAAGCTGGAATTCAACCCAGTTCATGCTCTTTCAAACAGTCACACTGCTGATCTGGAATTCTGCTTACTCCCCTTACTTTAGGTACCACAAGGCTGACCATAACTGGGGCTTGGGTCTACAAAGTTCAGGGAGTGGTCCCTATGGGGGTTTTTAATTCCACTGGAGTCCTGCTAGTAAGCTCCTTGTCTGTCTTACTTGCTGTTACACACTTCACCTAAGATAGTGCCTGCACCATTTTCTCTAAAACAAAATTTTTTAAATCAATGAAAGATTGAGATTAGTCATTTACCTATAAAGAAGATGGTAAATGATCTCTAGAGAATTCTCAATGTTTCTAACAACTTGGATCTCAGCTTGAATTTCTTTAATATAAAAATTCTATCTATAACACATTTCATAAAGTTCAACAACTATTTCTAGTATTATTATAAAACTGTCATTTATTTACAATGTTCATGGTATTAGTCAAGATACTTACATGTATTATCACATTTAATATCACAGTAACTCTACAAAGGAGGTACTGATTTCATTCATGAAAAAGGTGTAAAATGATTCAGTAACTCAAAGGACTTGACCCAAAACTGCTCAACTCTAAACACAAATGGCAGACCTAGAAATTTTAACATCTGAAGAGATTCTCTTTTAATATTTCTACTTCTGTACAACAAAGTTATTTTCAATAAGCATTATTTTTAAATGATTGATTCAAAAGGAGAATAAATTTAAAATTTCAATTCTTAACATATTATTCAAAGACAGCAGGCTATTTCACAAATACACGAAAACTTCCATCCACTAAACAAAAAGATTACATCTCACAGTTCATATGCAGTCTGACCATATTAAATTTTAAGCACAAGTAAAACCTCTAAATGGTCATACAAACTAAAAGAATGACATAACTTGAATTCCGGTTGTCTTCACAGTCACTGTGCTATCATTATTTATTTCAAATCTTCAATTTAAACACAGGAATTATGTAGCTGAGTTCATGCATGCTGCTTCTGCTTACTCACTTCAGTCATGTCCAACTCTTTGTGACCCTAGGGACTGTAGCCCACCAAGCTCCTCTGTCCATGGGATTTTCCTGGCAAAAATACTACAGTAGGTTGCCAGGGGATCTTCCCAACTCTGGAATCAAGTGCAGGTCTCCTTCACTGCAGGCAGATTCTTTACCTCTGAGCCACCAGGGAAGCCCTGAGTTCATGCATACTAAGCACAAATTACATAACTCAGAGTTTTTTTAATCAATGTAGAGGACAAAGAAAGGATAAGATACAAAAATGTGCTACTATGAAGCTTATGCATGTATTATTAACAGTTACCCTAGTCATTGTTTAAAGTTTAGAACAAATGATTTTCTCAAAGTGTAAAGAATCACTGACATTGTTGAAAACTGCAAATGCATGTGATAAAATGCAAAACAACTTTTAATTATTTTTATTATTGTTTTTACATTCTCTATAGACAATACACCTTTTATCACCTGCCCCTAAAGCTGACCCTTCCCACCACCATTCCCCTTGGTAAGGCACTGACAAAGCCAGCACTCAGTCTCCCAGTCACATCTGCACTCACTATTATTAATACCTGAGCTCAATTACGCACTTTCCTACTCATTCTTTAAATTCACACAAATATCCACATGGTAGAAAGACAAGTTATTCTCCAATGTGGAGCCCTATTAATAACTCCCCACTGTTTAGAAGGAAAGAAGAGTTCCTGGCTTCAGTTACCTTGATGATCCCTCTGTTACTCAATAAACCTCTCTTTAAGGTCGCTTCCTGAACATAACACAGAAAGGGCTGCCTTACTAACCACTGGAATTATAATCTATATTTTTCCTGTCTTTGTTAGTTTCATGCCCTCTTATTGTAAATTATGTGCATAAATCAGCACAGTCTGGAAAAGTGGAAAAATCACTACCACTTGGTGAAAAGCAAACGCATGTTTAATATTCTTTTCCAGTGACTGAACATATCCAAGAAACCCTCTGAAAACGTAGCGTAAAATAAAATACTAAATGGACTATAAATTAGAGGTGAGAGGGGAGAAAATAGGAGTAAGAAGAGATTTAGAATAATTCTGATTAAGTCTGGAAGTTTTGTGAGAAAAAAATCGATTGTGCCTATATTATTTTTTGTGCATTATACAGTATTATTTTGTGCATTATATAGCATATGGATGTCATATATGATAGAGAAAATTCCTAGTGTCTTTATGATCTCAATAAATATATCATGAATGAATGACTTTGTAAAATAAATATTAGTTATACTGAGTCAGAATATTTTGTCATCTGTAGCTCTTTCTCCTAAAATGATTCACATAAATTGCAATCAGATTGTATTTGTCCCTAGGGAAATTTAATCTCTTGATAATTCTTCATTACTAACATTCATTAATCCCTACAATAAATTCACACAGTTAATAGTCATAAACTTCCCCATTTTGGAAATGGTGCTATTGAGACATGGTGTCAGGGAGTAATTCCTTTGAGTGCTTCAGGGTGAGTGACAAGAAAGGAGATGAGAGTGGACTCCTAAGACTTGCTAGGAACAAAGTTCTGGGAAGAGTCACAGAATCTCAGAATGAAGGGCACCTCAAAAACCACGTCCTACCTTCCTAGTGTTACATCCCCACTAGAGTCTTCAGCCTCCAGTGGCAATACCTCCGAGAACAGTGAGCTCACCACTTGAGTTGGACCGTCCTACTTTGGGACATCTCTGACTAATAAAAAATTCTTCCTTATGTTGAACTGAACTCTGTCACTTGATATGTCTATTCTTCAATCTGAGGCAAGTAGAACAAGTCTAGCCCCTCTTCTCCCTGACCTGCCTTCAAAAATATTAAGGCAGGACGCATTCTGCAGTCTATTGACACAGTTCTTTCAACCAGTCCTTGTGTGACGTAATCTCAAGTCCTCTCACCACCCCCATCACCCGCCCTGTAATAACTTGTCCAGGCAGGAGGGAAGCCTATGATCAAAGGCATATCTCCTATAAAACTGGACTCTGCTAATTCATCCTTGCCTTGCTTTGCTTGTTTCTTGCTCAGAAGCAAAGAAAACACAAGACATCAGAGAATTTCTGCTCTAGATCTTCCCACCAATGCCAACTTTCAATTCATTTTCCAGCAACCAAAGTAATCTTGTGGTTACGGTTCCCACTGATTCAGACAATGTCCTGCAGAGCATAAAATATAATACGGCTCTTCAGGCAATGAAAGGTAAAGCTTCAGTCAGAGGTCACCACCTTATTAAAGAAGAGAAAGATTTCTTTCTTTAAAAAAAAAAGGGACTATTTTTACATCAATAACCCTAGAGTGATGATAATGAAAATTAAGAGAGAAAAAAATATACTCAGAATTTCATCAGTCACCAGAATGTCTTTTTCATTTTTCTGTTTTGTCTACCAACAAAAATTCTTGCCCACGTGCATAAACATTTCTATTTTCAGCTTCATAATCATAATTTAAATATAACTTTTTATTTTTAATGTTAAATCTAACATTATCTTGTAAATTTTATTCAAATTACTTCACAATTTGTTATTATTGTAATGGATATATAGTATTCCTCAGAGTAGACAGATAATTTATTTAATTCATTCTCTATTATAAGACTTTTCAATGAATTTCTGAGATGTTCTTATTATAAACAGTACTGCCACAAATTTCTGAACACTTCTGCTTTTTATTTCTTTAGACAAAGTACCATTATCCCCATTTTACAGACTACTAGGTTCAAAAGGATATGTATATTTATGGCTCAAAAAAAATCTGACCATGAAAATTATTTCTCAAATGAACTCATTAGCCCTACAAGATAAGAATATCTATTCCTTACTGGGAGTCTGCTTCCCTTGTGGCTCAGCTGGTAAAGAATCCGCCTGCAGTGTGGGAGACCTGGGTTTGATCCCTGGGTTGGGAAGATCCCCTGGAGAAGGGAAAGGCTACCCACTCCAGTATTCTGGCCTGGAGAATTCCATGGACTGTATAGTCCATAGGGTTGCAAAGAGTCATACATGACTGAGCAACTTTCACTCACTCACTCTACTGGGAGTCTAGTATGTACAGACTCTGCTCTGAAGAATTTAAGAACAGAGTTCAATTTAACCCTCAAAAGAACTCAAAAGAAGGTGTTTTATCCCAGTGGTAGATGAGGAAAAAGATTTAATTAGAAATACTGAAGAAAAGATCATCAATTTTGAGAATGAGGAGTTGAACCCAAGTTGTTCTGGCTTTAAACTCATAGTCTCTGAATACAAGTTTGCTCAAGTGTAAAACAAAGGATTGAACTATATATTCTCTTAAGGCTTTCCCAACTGAAATATTTAGCAGGTTTCTTTGTTCCCTCATTTTCAAAACAATTTAATTGAAGGATAATTTCTTAACAATGTTGTGTTGGTTTCTTCCATACAACAAGCTGTAAGATACATATATCCATCCCTTCCTCTTTTTCTCAATTTGTTTATTTTTCACTGAAGGACAATTGCTTTATGGTATTGCACTGGTTTCTGCCATACATCGACATGAATTAGCCATAGGTACCCATAAGTTCCCTCCCTCTCAAACCTCCCTCCCACCTCCCACTCCTTCCCACCCCTCTAGGCTGTTACAGAGTTCTGGTTTGAGTACCCGGAGTCATACAGCAAATTTCCATTGGCTACCTGTTGTGCGTATTATACAGTGTATATGCTTCCATGCTGCTCTATTTGTCCCACTCTCTCCTTCCGCCCCACTCCCCACCACCCGTGTCCAGAAGTCTGTTCTCTTTCTCTGCACTTCCTCTTGAATCAGTTATAAGTATGCTTCCCAGGTAGCACTAGTGGTAAAGAACCTGCCTGCCAACGTAGGAGGGACATAAGAGATCTGAGTTTGATCCCTGGGTTGGAAAGATCCCTTGGAGGAGGGCATGGCAACCACCTCCAGTATTCTTGTCTGGAGAATCCCATGGACAGAGGAGCCTGGTGGACTACAGTTCATAGGGTCACAAAGAGTCAGACATGACTGAAGCAACTAAGCACACATACATATATGTCCCCCTCACCCCACCTACCCCTCTATGTCATCACAGAGCACCAGGTTAACTCCCTGTATTCTATAGCAACTTCTCATTAGTTACCTGTTTTACACATGGTAATTTATATATTCTAATGCTACTCTTTCAATTTATCCCAACCTCTCCTTCCCCTACTGTGTCTACAAGTCCTTTCTCTACACCTGCGACTCTATTCCTGCCCTGAAAATAGGTTCATCAGTACTGTTTCTCTAGATGCCATATATATGTGTTAATATACAATATGTTTTTTTCTTTCTGACTTAACTTTGAGAAGGTTTCTGATAGCTTCAGATCACCATGGTGCTTTCCCAGCACTAACGTGTTCATAGACATCTCCCATATGGATAACAGGAGAGCTATTTTAGCACTTCTGTGCTTATAAAAGAAGCTCATAGCAGGAATTTCTAACTGAAACTAACATTAACAGTGCCACCTCCAGGTTTTATCTCCATTTCAGTAACTCTTACAAACGATCTTTTGTATTATGTGAATTCCCTCCTTCGATTACTACATGATAATTTTACAGTTTTCCTCAGTCACTACTACGTCTCTTGACAAAGTGCTTTAATTCTTGAAACATGTCTACACTATCTTCCTGATTCTACCAGGAACTTTTTTTTGGCTTTGTTTCTAAATGCTCTCCTGTCATCAAATGAGTTTTATCTGAGCATCTGTGTATAATACCTAGCATTTACTCTTGAATTATTTGGGGAAATAAACTATAAGACATGTAATTTGTTTTGCTCAGTGTAATTTACAACCTTAGGTCATATTGTTTGAAGGAAGAGATTCCCTTTGTTTGTAACTTTAGCTTTATCTGACCATTCATCTGACATCACATAGCCCATGTATTTTCCACACTCTGCATTTTCTGTACAAGTCAATCCTAAAGGAAATCAACCCTGAATATTCATTGGAAGGACTGATGCTAAAGCTGAAGTTCTAATACTTTGACCACCTAATGCAAAGAGCTGACTCATTGGAAAAGACCCTAACGCTGGGAAAGACAGAAGGCAGGAAAAGAAGGGGATGACAGAGGACGAGATGATTAGATGACATCACTGATTCAATGGGCATGAGTTTGAGAAAGTTCCCAGGAGATGGTGAAGGACAGGGAAGCCTGGCATGTTGCAGTCCATGGGGTCACAAACAGTCAGACATGACTGAGTGACTGAAAAACAACCGTTCTCTAAAAAAAAAAACTTTTAAAATTCTTAAAAACCCTTAATTACCATCCTGAACTCTTTTCCCAAGTGAGCTGCCACTCATCAGAAGTACCCAAGGATGATAAGAATGACCATCAGTCCAGCAAGCTAGAGAGGAGGTAGCAGGACATATACTTCATATATTACTGGTTAAACTGAAAAGGAAGTAGTTCTATCTCTTTGGTCCCCTTTGGTTTCTTTCAACCTGAAGGTTCTCTAGACCTGACTACTTACATTTTCAATCTATAATTAACAACACTGTCTTTTTGGTGGTTATACATGTAGTAGGTTAGTGTCTGGTGTTTTGTAACTGAGATGCAGGGAAGACATACAAAAGCCAGGGTAAACACAAGAGACAGGGGAACCGGGAGCAGGCATTCCCATCCTACTTGCTTTGTTTTCCCACAGAGTCCACTGGTTGACAGAAAGGGTGTTCAGATTTTGAGAAGGGAGCAGGGAGTGGAGAAGGGGGAGAAGAAAATAAGAGTGGTTGTGTATTTGCTTAAACAAAACATAAATAAACCAAGGACATAATATCTTTTTAAAATCCTTGTTACTAATAAACACATAATCAATCAGACTTCATCTGAAAATTTGCAAATAAAACAATACATTCTGTGCCCTCAAGAGGCCCCTGGTCTGAATTCCACAAAAACAATGCAAAAGTGAGCTGGAGAGGCAAGCCTGGCCATATAGGCAAGAGGAGGTATCCATGAACAGAGGGAAAGCTCACTTAGGAAGCTCCTGAAAGGACAGTTTGGGAATCTCTATACTTAAATCTGGACCCTACCTCTGACTCCCGTCTGTGAAACAGGACTAAACTGTAACCACTATTATGGAGTGAGAATTAGGTGAAATGGAAAAAGATCTCTTTAAGCTGTGAAGAAACATGCAAATTTACCTTAAAATAAAATTTGAGACTTGGAAGCAGAACTTCCTTAAAAATGTCATTTTCAGTCCTTGGATGGATACTCCTCACACTTTCCTGTGCCCCTGCTGTTAACTCCATATTAATATTCTACACACCACCCAAGTGTACAAGAATTAACTTTAATCTTCCCTAAAACCTGTTAGAAAATACCATTATTCCCAATTTACAGATAAGGAAACATGGCTTTGATGAAAATGATAACAGAATTAGAGGTAATTTTGCTCATTTAATCATCGTTCCAATATTTTCTTAGTCTTTTTTTTTTTTAGTATTTCTGTTAACATATTTCTACCAGAATACTGAGATTGTGTATCAAGATCTCAGCCCCATTCAGTTATTTACTTTACTTCATTAGTTCATTCATTTAACCAATATTCATCAAGTCCCTATCACGTGCCTGTGACTGCCCCAGGTGCTGTGGACCTGTGTCAAACAGAAAAGAGAAGGGCTCTGCTCTCTCAGAGTTCACTTCTAGATATAAGAGACAGGATAAACAGACAAACAAAAACATCCACAGGATACTATCACATAGTGACAGGTGCTATAAAGAACCTTCAAATACATTTGAATGATGGCTAAGTGAATAAAAAAAAAACTGTCATATATCCTATTTTAAAAAGTTTATACATTCCTGAACAAAATGTAAAATGGAATCTGTATAATGCCATCCATCTGGTTGTTCTGCCAAAGACAAATGAACTGAGGGCCAAGATAAAGGCTTCCTGTTATCAAAATAGCATTGTCAATGTCAAGGAATTATGCACTTTGGAGATGCGTAATTTCACCCAACAGTTCTCATTAAAACACTCTTGGCTGTTTTCACTTCCTGCGAGGTTGCCCACCAGCCCAAGGCTATGAAAGAAAATGGAGATGGTTCTGAAAAACTTCCTGCAAATAGCTCCACCATGATATAAGCCCATTATTGTCAAGCATGACGGGATCCAGAATCCAAATGTTTCCTACAAGGAACACAGAGATTTGAGCATGGCTAATATCAGAAATAAAATGGTGTGTGTGTGGGGGGACACTTTGAGCCAATATGGGAGGGAGACATATATCATTCAGACACATTTTGGGGCAGTGTCCTACAGAATCCATATGGATTACTGGCCAAAGCTTCCTGGTTTATTACCACTGAAAATTAATTTGGTTTGGTTAGTTACATTGAAAATCATAATATGTACTATAATCTTCTGTGGTTTTCTAAAGATCAGTGTAAGTTCCAAAACATCAAGCATAGCTCCAAGGCTATAACATATGTAAATTCTCCTGGTACATTGCCAACAGAGTGCCCAGGATAATGTGATTAGTGCCTCTAGAATATTTCAGCTTCCTCACTGAAAAAAGCACCCTCAGTAAATAACCAACGTTGACAGTTTACTACTCCCTGGGTGGAGAAGTAAAACAGTGAGAGCATAGTATTTAGAGATTAGGACTTAATTTGAGAGTACCTCTGCTATTTCCTGATGAGTCATCTTCTATAAGCTACTTATCTTTTCTGAAACTCTGTTTCCTCATCTGTAAAATGGGGATAGTAATATCTATCAATCAGCATTTCTGCGAGAATTAAGCAAAGGAATGTGCATTTACACACATCACAAAGGGCAAAACATCATGTACCTGGGTATGGTCATTCCTGGGGAGCCCTCGCTATGATCAGGATGTTGTAACGATGTCTTACAACCAGGATGTAAGATGTGTGTCAATGTGGGAGCCCCAGTAACTATCTGTATACTTTTTTCAGCATGAAAAGGCAGGTCATTTAGGCCTTCTAAATTGAAAATATATAGTAGAAGTGCATTATCTGAACGCTGTTCGTGTCCCCATTACTCAGGATACCTCAACTCCAAGTCAGATGCGGAAAGAATGAATCATCATAAGCACTGACAAATACTTCCTTCATCTGCTCATTCATTTATTCATTTCCCACTCCATCATTTTATATTCTATTCATGCATGCTCAGTCACAGCTGACTCTCTGCAACCCCATGGACTATAGCCTGCCAGGCTCCTCTGTCTCTGAGATTTCCCTGATAAGAATACCGCAGTGGGTTACCATTTCATTCTCCAGGGGATCTTTCTGACCCAGGGATCGAAACCACTACTCCTGTGGCTCCTGCACTGACAGGTGGATCCTTTACACTTAGCCACCTGGGAAGCTTTTAGATGTCACATACTCATTCTTTAAGTCTATTCTGAGCTCAGTACTGTGCTGGGGACTGTTCAACAGCTGGGTTCACAGTCCAGGAGGGAGGAAGGTAAGTCAGTGACTACAGTAGACTGTGATGAGGGCAAAACAACACAATAATAATAAAGAAAGTTAACTCTGCTGATTAAGCTCCTGGTCGTAAGCATCGGACACCAATTTTGGTTTACTTAAGGAGAAAACAAATGTATTGGAGGGAAAAGAATTTCTCACAGAATTTCTGAGCTTAGAGGACAAGATGTCAAAAATGGGCAGGAACTAAGGCCACACAACAGGACCACAGCCAAAATCCCACCATGGGGAAGACCTGGTGTGGACAACATGGCTGGTCCTGTTTCCATGGCTAATTTGGAAAACAGGCTATTCTTGTTGCTACTAAGTTGAACAGGATAAACCCCTTGGGCAGCGCAGGAAGATATGACACTGAGTGTTAGGCTGGGGCATCTGCTAAGCTAAGCCCTGGGTCCCCATGGGGAGGGGAAAGTAGCATCTGGACTTTCAGCTTTGAAAGTGGACACAGGTTGATGCAGTCCTTCCAGGTTTCATCCTGAGGGAATCTTCCAAATACAGGGATGGATTTCAGACACCAGCAGCCAAATGTTTATTGAGTGCTTTCCATGCGCCAGAGACTGTGCCAAGCAACTTATATACTACATCTCACTGGATCCTCACAGCAGTCCTATCATATAGGCAATTTACTACCAGACTTCACCAGGAAACTGAGATCCAGCAAGAGCAAGAAACTTGCCAAGTTGTACAGCCAGTAAAGTGGGAAAGCCTTGACTCAAACTCAGTTTTCAATAACTGACCTACACCCCAAAGAGAGAGAAGTTCAAAGGTTCTCAGGATCACAGGCAAGAAGTGCTTGAATCAGACTAGGGAGTAAGGGAAGGCACTCCAGAGGAAGAGAGGTTGCAGTGAGATTTAATGGACAAGAAGTTGGTTAGATGTTGCTGGGAGGGGTGTGGGAACTGAGGGTAGAGGCAGTGGGAGAGAAAGATATGTTTTTAATTTTATGAAAGAGTATATATCAGCAACTGTTACATGTCTCCAGAAATCCATTCTTTCCTTCTATTTAGCATTAGGACAGATAAATGCACTCATACACACACCTCCATCCTGGCAGAACACATATCCACGCCACCAGGAACACATTCCTCAGACTCCCTTGCAGCTAGGTGTGCCTACATGGCCATGTTTCCCTAATGGTGTGAAGGTAGGAAACGATATGTACAACATCTGGTCACGTTCTTCACAGTAAATTGCTTGCCTGTCAATCTTTTTTTTTTTTCTCTCCTTTCCCAAGGGTTAGACCAGGGGCATGCTGCTGGCAAGAAACTGACTGTGCAGGTGAAGAAAACATTCTGAGATGGTAGAGCAACAATACAGGAGGAACATACGTCCCTGAGTGACCTCTTAGAGCTGCCCAACCTTCCCAGGCCATCTACCTACAATAGGACTGTTATGTAAAAGAGAAATAAGCTCCCATTTTTATTCAATCCACTGTGTATTGGGGTTACTGTGTTACAGCTTAACCTTTCCCTAACTACCCATAAAGATGACTGAGTGCAAAAGAATTGATGCTTTCAAACTGTGATGCTAGAGAAGACTCTTGAGAGTCCCTTGGACAGCCAGGAGATCAAACCAGTCAATCCTAAAGTAAATCAACCCTGAATATTCACTGGAAGGACTGATACTGAAGATGAAGCTCCAATACTTTAATATTGATGTTAAGAGCTGACTCACTGGAAAAGACTCTGATGCTGGAGAAGACCAAGGACAGGAGAAGAGGGCAACAGAGAGTGAGATGGTTGGATGGCATCACCGAACCAGTGGATATGAGTTTGAGCTAACTTTGGGAGATAGTGATGGACAGGGAAGCCTGGCATGCTGCAGTCCATGGGGTTGCAAAGAGTTGGACATGACTTAGACACTGAACAAGATTCCCTGAGTTTCTGTTTCTTTATCTATAAAACTATGGGCTCCAATTTCATGGTAAAAATAATTAATACAAATGTTGTGGATGGGAAGAAAAACAAAAATGCATTAAAAAAGACAATATAAAAAGTAATAGCCTGCCATTATTCTTTCTTGTCTTGCACAGACACTTTAGCAAAAGTATTAAGGTACCTTTAATAGTTTTAAGCAATACAAATTATTATACATTAATTTCAACCCTAGAAAATTAACTTTTCTCCATTCATATTCTATATCTTGCTGGATAGCAGACTTGCTGTTTTAGAATCTGTGTAATCTCACTCTCAAGAATAAATCTGATTAAAAAAAAAAAAAACCAATGCAGAAAGCATGTGGTTTTTTTGAAGACATACAAACCTAAGTTTTATTTCCTAAGTTTTATCACTGATTAGTTATCTGCAGTTGTTAACCACTCTAGGTCTCATTCATCTCACAAGAAAAAAGGGAGGGGGTGGGGCAAATAACATTAATTTTTCAGGTTGCCAGAAGAATTATAAATAAAAGACCTTATACAGTGCTGGTACATGAGTGCTGTAAACGCTACTATTCGTATATTACTTTACTTCAGGTCACTGATAAGGCCTGCTGCAAATACCACAGCACCCTGAGGTATCCAACCTGGAACTCTCCAAATAATTTTAGAGGACTCCAAAATGCCATATGTAGTCAAGTTTATCTGATAGTACATGATATGAATTCTATTAGCTGAGCTGAACTTCATCCCACTTTTGAACATCTATAGCCTTTCAATTTGGCACTGTGCATGTCAACTCTGTAATTATCAACAGAATGTGAGAGAAAGCCTCCACACCTGAGCAATGGGGGGGGGGGGGTCTGCAGCCACTGAACTCCTGCAGGTGGGAGGGTGCCTGCAGTGTTAGAAGCTGTTCCTTTCCTCAGTATGGTATGACTGATGCCATCTCACCTTCAGGACCAGTTTAGGTGACAGACTCGGTTCAGAAAAGGAGACTCACAGAAGGACTTTGTCATTGGCTCTTCTGCCCTCTTACATTTTATCTATGTTTCCAACTTTGCAGCACAGAGGGTAGCAGTCATACCCTTCGATGTTAGCGGCACACCCTGGCCAAGCTGTCAACTTTCTTCATGAAATTCAAAGGCCTGAACCATGTCAGTGCTGATGCCAAGTAACTTGCCAGTTCTTCAGAGTTCTTCAGATATCCTCATACTGGGTGAAGCACAAGGAGTGAAAAATCTTACGCAAACTCCCTTACCCACCCACCCACCCCCAAAGAGGCAACAGACTGTTCCATCTGGAGTCCTACGTCAACTTTTTTTTAACCATTTTTCTCAAGGTATGACTGACATACAGAAAGTCATAAATATTTAATACGTACAGCCTGATGAGTTTTGAGATACATATACATACATGATGTCAGCTTTAAGAAGGAACAAATTCCCCTCAGATCATAAATCTCAGGTAACATTCTAACTGAAATCAATCTTTTCTTTAGGCCTCAGAGAAGCCAGTTGCCTCTGCTCCTGTGCCAGGGTGGATATACTAGCTCATTGTTTGCCATCGGTTCTCCAGAGTCGATATACTCTGCCTACTGGTTGGCCAACATTTTAAGTAAAACTTTCTTGAGCTCTCAGGTAGAAAATGTCGCACTAGGTATTAAGATCCAGGCAAGGCTGTGCCCAAGCTTTCAACAAAAATTCAACGGTCCTTCACTGTTGAAAACAGTTTTGACTTAACTCTACATTGCTAAGGCATGAAGGAATATGAGTTTACAATAAACAAAGCCCCAAATGCTAAACCACTGCACCCGCTGCATGCACAGCAGCACCCTTTCAATTTATCATTACCTTCCTGTTTTTCTAGTTCTCTCTTTTACATAAAAACAGCCCTGAAGCCAACCTGCCCAAAGGTCATTCCATGACGCTGCATAAAACAGGATGGAGGCCCTCATGCTGACAATGAAAGAAGTCAGTTCCAAGCACTTGCCCAAGGGCACCTGGTGGGTCAGTGGTAAAGCCGAGGACACAGAGCTTCCCTTCCAAAGTGCCCAGCATGCGGGGTGTTTTTGCTGCACTAGCCAACAGGGTGTCTGTCATGCTCTCCTTGACTCACTGACTTTCAAGGACCAGAACACGCTAATGTCCACGTCCAAACCATGGTGATAATGGCAAGTACACCACAATGCCTTCCATGCATAGGGTGACAAATGTCAGTTTCCTTGAAAGGAGAAGCTTCATGCAGAAACCCAGCCCTCTCCAGAGTCAACTGTGCCATGAGGTCAGAGGCCAGGAGGCACTAGGGGAAGGTGTGTTTGGTGTGGAATGTCTCAACTTGCCAGGTCTCAGGGAAGCTGGACTTTTCCCAAGGAAAGTTTTGCCCTAACTCTTGATAACTGTCAGCACATCTCACAAAGACAGGAACTCTCGAGCTAGAGATGCCAAGCAGCCGGGAACCATTAAGAATAAAACTTGAGCTGCTGGAGCAAACTGGAGACTGAGTGATCGTTCTTCTCCGGGCTGCAGCCTGTGAATTTTGAGAATGAAGTGCCATTTATTATGGACTTGCTCTGGGCCTGGCTCTTAGCACACTTGATTCCTCAGAGGAAAGTGTAATGCAAGATTCTTCAACTGACGTTTTGGATAGGACAAATTTTTATTGTGGGGGCTGTCCTATGCATCCAAGGATGTTTAGCAGAATCCCTGGCCTCCACTCACTAGAGGCCAGCAGCGCTTCCTCTTGCCACCCGTGACAATCCAAGTTGTCTCCAGCTTGATAACCCCTGGGAGGCAGAATCACCCCAAGCTGAGAACAACTACTATAGTGGCTATTTTGCAGGCTCTGGGATTAGACAGTGTTAGTCACTCAGTCGTGTCCAACACTTTGCAACCCCATGGACTATAGCCTGTCAGGCTCCTCTGTCCATGGAATTCTCCAGGCATGAATACTGGAGTGGGTTGTCTTTTCCTTCTCCACAATCAGACAGCCAGACTCCAAATCCTGACCCACCCTTTGTCCCATTTATCAGATAACTTTAGAAAATTCTATAGCTTCTCTGTTCCTCAATGTCCTTAACTGAAAATAGTTAATAATAATACCCACACATAGGGTAATTATGAGGATTACGTAAGATGTCACCCAAGAGGCATGCAGAATCAGGCCTGGCACAGAGAAAGCCAACACTCCCATACAGAGTCTCATCCTCATTTTTCGGAAAAAGAAAGCAAAGCTCGAAGAAATGACTAAGAGATCACACCATCAGCAAGCAGCTCAGCTAGTACGTGAACAAGATTCTTCATAAGCCCAAGAGGCATCAAGTGAGCTGCTACCACACGGCAGGCCCTGTTCTGGGCTCCTCAGCTAAGGAGGAAATGAGACAATCCTTGTGCTCAAGGGACTCCAGATCCAACAAGGAGGTAGACACGTGCCCTGGTGGTTTCACACCATGAGCTATGGTAGAAGTGCAGACAAGTATTGGGTTGTGTGTGCGCGGCAGTGAGGCACTTGACCCAGACCAGGCTGTGGGGGAGGCGATTCCCAAAAAGTTCCTCAAAGACTCCAAGACTCTTTACCTGTCACCTCAGTGCTTATTTTATCTAATAGCTAACAGATGACAGCTTTCAACAGTGACTGCGATACGTACACCTGAAGGGTGAAGTCTACAGTAAGTCTGGGCTGAGACACCAGCCTCCAAAGATCTGTGGAAAGGGAAGGAATCAGAGAGTCTCCCTGAGCCTGAGGCAGCCCTCTTCTTCAGAATTGCAGGAGGGATTGGGGAAGTTTGAAAGTTGCCCCTCGCTAGTCAGTGCATCCTTCAGCAGTTTGGAGAGTGGATTTAGCAAACCCCATTTGACAGCCCTGGGGGCGGTCAAAGACAATTAAAACTGACTCAGCATGAATATACAGTGATGATGAATAAGCAAAAACCCAAACTGCCACAGGAGTTTCTTCTTTTCCTCAAAGAAGCAGATTACATAAGAAGGGATCACGGTCCTCAAGATAGACAAAAGCGTTTTACAAGCAGAGATGCTTTCATTGACCTGTATTTCACTTAACAGGCTGACTGCTGAAAATTCACATTCATATTTCCACTGGTTGGCTTAAACACCTGCATCATGGCTATGTTCTCACACACTTGTACAAAATCCCCAGTGCTTGGGATGATCCTGTATGATAGCCTGGGGCCCTTACTAGGAAGGTGGGAAGGGCTAATCCTCCAAGGCAGTTCTTTGAGAACAGGATCCAGGAGCACTTTCTGTCACTGATGGAGGACAGGGATGAACATTCCAGAGGCCCTCACTGCACAAAGTGTGGCCCTTCTGCCAATGGCATCAGCATCACCTAGGAGCTTGGTAGAAAGTAAATATTCAGGTTCCACCCCAGACCTACTGGATCAGAGCCTTTGGGATGGGAATCTATATTTTAACAAGTTCTTTACACAAATCTAGAAACACTGCTGTTGACCATCTTCCCTTCACCTTCCCTTTCATTAATTTATTCAACAAATAGCTTCTGAGTATCTACACTTTAAAAACCTTGCTACTAGATACTGGGTGTACAGTTGTGAATAAAACTAACACAGTTTCTGCTCTTGCAGAATTTAAATTCTTCCCTGGGTAGCAATGGGAATTGGTGGCCACTTTTGATGAGAACCCATGAAAGAATTAAAAACAAATGTTTATCCCTGATAGATATGCAAGTAGAGTCATATCATATCCTAAACATGAGCAGGCTAACCCAGAACAAATATTTAGCAGGCACTGGAGTTACACCTGATAAAAAAAAATGACAAACACGTTTTTTTCCCTTCTCCTACCTGAATCTGCCCTTTGAGAATGGGCCAATGTTCCATTGACCCTGGTTTCCCCAGGGCTCAGCAAAGTACCTTGAACTCACTTAATATTTTTTGAATGAATAAGGGAAGGAATAAATCCCAATTAGCATAAGGGGTTGCCCAGCGTCCTCTGTGCCCTAGGAACCCCTGAATCAGCCTGCAACTTGCTCCCCCACAAGCTAGGAAAGGGTCTCTCACTCAATAATCTGCATGTCCATGAAAAATTCTGCAAGCACGACCCTAACTCTACAAGCCAGTCCCCACCTGGTAGGCTGGGGAGCAGAACTTCCTTCAGGAAAGTCAAATCTCTCTGGAAGCATCTCCCTCTGTGCTGGAGGACTCTGTACAGGAGAGGCTGAGAAAGAAAGGCAGGAGAGATAGGTCTCCTGGGAGCTGTCCCAAGAGCAAAATTAGAAATTAAACTAATGGGGTGGGAGTCCGGAGGACACAGTGAAGTGCTGCCCTCTACCCAGCCTTCCTGGAAAACAGGAACATAATCAGTTGACACTAACAATTAGCTGCTCAGATCTCAGAGATTTTGCTCAACTGGAAATCCTTAGGCAAGCTGATAGTAGCAGATTTTTGCTTCATTTGGACACTTGATGGACTTAAGCCAGACTGCATATTTACTTAGGAAGGAGAAGAATAAAACATTAAAAACATATTCTTCATGCTGAAATTACATTACCCAAAAGCAAGGTAAAAACAGATTTCATATCAGTTTTCAGCTCTCAAGGAATAAAACCCCCTCTGAATATGTGCATATATGGTGTGGGTTTTGCTCATGCACTTTCACATAAGAACACAATATATGCAAGTGGGAGCTTTCATATATAATGAAAGTAAAGATGCTCAGGCCCGATAGGAGGCCCCTGATAAAAGAAGAGGTGAGAAGAGCCGACAGAGCCTTCACAGTGAGGCCACCAGTCAGTAGCACCTGAATCAAGAGGGCTTTCTGCTTTGTATCCAGTGTATCAGCAGGAACCTCCTTTGCTTTAACAAAGTAAGTCAGAAATTGGTATAAGTCTAACTCATGCCTGAAGTATGGTGAGAGAGGGTGCTCCCAAGCCAGGCTTCGTCTTACCTTCAGTGTACAGAAGCTTCTAAGATGAAGCATGAGTGAAAGGTGTATAGTCTCCCTCATCTTGTGCAGGAGGAAAGGAAGGGAAGGGAGGAACGGCCTGCCAGCCAACCACCCACCGCTGTCACCCAGTGCAGGAGGCCTTAGGCTGAACCACAGCTGGGCTCCTCAGGAGCTTGGGGGGAAAAGAATCATTAGGCCAAAGTGGAGACGACACAAAGGCCCGGGCATCTCCTAAAGGCTCTGGGGACTTGGGTCTCCTAGGGGAGTCTGTAGGCTCCATGGGCCCAGAGAAGGTACTTGAGACCCTTCTAGTGAGTCAGGCAGTAGAAGACAGAAGACTGTGAACACCTATAATGGGGTCCCGGGGGTGGGGGTTGGGGGTGGCATGGGGAGAGAGAAAAACTGAGATTGAGAAAAAGGGACCGAGACCCAGAGAGAGAGAGCACGCTTGTGAAAGTGAAAGAGAAGGTGGACAGCAAAAGAAAAGCAAGTCATTAAGAAAAACGAAGTCGTTGAGAAAACCAAGAGGCATTAAGGTTGACTGAACACAATTTTAAGAGTTTCACATAGATTAACTCATTAACTCCTTATAACATCCTCTAGTGAGGTATTATTATAATCCCTCATTTTATACATGAGGAAACTGAGTTTTAGAGTTAGTAATGATACATGTCTGAACCAGGACTCAAGTTTAAACAGTTTGGTTCCAGAATATGGGAAGGAAAGAGAACAGCAAGGAAGGCAAGTCAAAGCAAGGGAATAGGAGAGAAAGGGTAAAGAGAAGGAAAATCTTAATGAGGAAGACGTTTCATGAAGTGGATGGGTAGACAGATGGCAGGCAACAGAGAGATGAATAGAGCAAGTCCTTGCTATTAAATCTGACCATTATGACTCTGAAGGGCTTCTCCAATGCCTCAGCAGTAAAAGAATCTGCCTGCAATGCGGGAGCTGCAGGAAATGCAGGTTCAATCCCTGGGTCAGGAAGATCCCCTGGAAGAGGGCATGGCAACTCACTCCAGTATTCTTGCCTGGAGAATCCCATGGACAAAGGAAACTGAAGGGCTACATTACATAGGGTCACAAAGAGTCAGACACAACTGAAGCAACTTAGCAGATGACTCTAAGAATACCAGTCACTACACAGAGGCTGCTCTCAGTCTGTCCAGCTTTCTTTCTATTGTGTCCAGTAGAAGCATAACAGGGCTTATTATTTCACAAATTTGGTTTCCCGTATCAAACATTTCAGGAAAGTAAGATCTGGGAGAACACATGTAGCCTAAAAGATGGAAGTTAGTCCTGCCCTCCAAGGCCAGTCTAAAAATGTGTCCCATAGATTATGGGACCCAGATAAAGTTAAATGATTCATTGGTTTTTAAATTCCAACAGATGGTTCCTGCATGTTAACCCTGGGCCAGGCCCTCTACCAAACAGTACAGAATGACGAGGACACTGGGTCTCCAATGGCTCAAAACCATTCAGTCCCCAGACAATGCCATGAGTTCTATATGAACAGTGGGAATAAAACTCACACAAGCCCAGAGCAGGGGGCGGATTGAGGACAATTTCATGTAGGTGGCATCCTAGCTGGACTTGAAGGATGAGCTGCAATTTCTCTGGTGAGGAAGAGGACAACAGGCAGTACTGGCAGAGGAAACCACATGAACATAGGCCTGAAGGTGTAAAAGGGCAAAGAAACTTCAAGAAAGCTGTTAGAAGTTTGGAACAACAGAACTGAACAGGAAGTTGAAGGAAATACCCCAGTGAGAAAGGTGAAGCTCTGACAGTGATGAGTCTTGACTGCCTCTCTAAGGCATGTGTACTTTAGCCCTTGAAGTCAGGAACCCTTTGAGAATCTAGCCAAGATCTGAATACTCTTCCCAGAAAATACACTCACACATACACAAATTTTGCATTCAGCATCACAGTGTTCTCAGATCTCTGGTAAAATGCCATCACTATAGGCAATAGGGAGCTACAGATTGTTTTTAGCAAGAGAGTGACAGGATCAGATCGATGTGTTAAGAGATGCCAAGAGAGGTGAAGGTGACAACCCCCACGTTAGAGTCAAACAGACCTGGATGTAAGATCCTGCTCTGCCCTTTACTAACTACAAGACCTCAGGAAAGTTGGTTCAGGTTTTAGCAACTTAGTGTCTCATAAAATAGTCATAGTAATAGTTCCTATCTCTCAAGGCAGTTGCAAACATTAAATTAGATAAAGCATTTAAGGTGCATAGTACAAACTCCAGAGGACATGAGAGCCCTGGCTCTATGGGAACTTTTTAAATGATAAACACAGTTTTGTTGGTCTCAATGAGGGAAGAGGAAAGGTCCAGGGAATAATCCCAGTGAGCCTGGCTCACCCACCACTCCAGGAGGCACCCAATCCTATGTCTGTGGTTGCCTGGCTACATTATGTGCCTTTACAATGAGGCTCAATTCTTAACGACAGAGGCTCTTAGGAAGTAAATGCTACCATTGATACTTCCTTTCCAAATAGATGGTGACTGTGCCTCCAGAGGCCAGAAACTGGGATTGGAGAATGGCCGAGCAATGCAGCTCACTCCAAATGTTTCCAAACTGATTTCATAACCAGATAATGCCTAAGA
This sequence comes from Oryx dammah, assembly GCF_014754425.2. Classification (NCBI taxonomy): domain Eukaryota; kingdom Metazoa; phylum Chordata; class Mammalia; order Artiodactyla; family Bovidae; genus Oryx; species Oryx dammah. Next base: position 96,505,020 of record NW_024070185.1, read on the forward strand.
TTTAAACTTGGCAACCACAGGTCTATTCTTCAGATTGTGAAACCAATATTCAAATAGCTGATGAAGTGGATTCCCGATCGAATGACACAGGTTGCATTGAAGATGCCGACCACAGATATGCCATGGACACTTCATGATGTCTCACTCAGCATGAAGGGTAGAAACCACTGAGAGAATCCTGCTTATGGAGTACAAATTTCAGTGCCTGGCACATAGTAGGCACTCAAGAGCTATTTGTTCAATGAATGAAGGAATTTATAATATATTCTCTTTCCAAAATGAAAGAGAACGTATTATAAATGAGGCTTCAGGTGTCTATCCATCTTGTCCCATCTTCCATTCTGTATGTGTGGAAAGGGATGCTGAGAGAACAGAATTCATATTCCCAAGAACTCAGTATTTTTATAATTGTTCAAATTATGTCCTCATATGCACTTCAGTACCTCAGTGTGACATTACTCAGGTCTTTGCAGAAGGAATCAATTAAAACGGGCCTTGACACAACTAGAGTCCTTATAAGAGGAGAAAACCTGGACACAGACACACACCCTGGGAGAACACCACGTGAAGATGAAGGGAGAGACTAAGGCAATACTTCTATAGGCCAAAAGTTGCCTACAAACCAGCAGAAGCCAGGAGAGAGGCATGGAACATTCTCTCTCACAGCCCTCAAAAAGAACCCACCTTGCTGGCACCTGGATTACAGACACTTCCAGGCTCCAGAAAAGTGAGATGATAAATTTCTGCTGTTTAAGCCACCCAGATTATGATATTTTGTTACAAACTTACACAGTGCTCTCTCTGCTACAGACCCAATAGCTCTGAAGAAAATGAGAGGCCATTTCAGCTGACTTTCAAAGGGCAAGTCTAATATCATGCTTCTTTATGGGATGGTCAGCAGGTCAACCTATACAGCATATTAAAAAGCAGAGACATTACTTTGCCAACAAAGGTCCATCTAGTCAAGGCTATGGTTTTTCCAGTAGTCATGTATGGATGTGAGAGTTGGACTATAAAGAAAGCAGAGTGCCAAAGAATCGATGCTTTTGAACTGTGGTGTTGGAGAAGACTCTTGAGAGTCCCTTGGACTGCAAGATCCAACCAGTCCATCCTAAAGGAGATCAGTCCTGAGTGTTCATCGGAAGGACTGATGTTGAAGCTGAAATTCCAATACTTTGGCCACCTGATGCGAAGAACTGACTCATTTTAAAAGACCCTGATGCTGGTAAAGATTGAAGGCAGGAGGAGACGGGGATGACAGAGGATGAGATGGTTGGATGGCATCACCAACTCAACGAACATGAGTTTGGGTAAACTCTGTGAGTTAGTGACGGACAGGGAGGCCTGGCGTGCTGCAGTCCATGGGGTCGCAAAGACTCAGACACAACTGAGAGACTGAACTGACAGCAGGTCAATCAATTACAGGCTAGGAAATCTAATTATCCATTCATTTGACTAATATTTCCTGGACACACATGAAAGTGAAAGTGAAAGTCACTCAGTCGTGTCCAACTCTTTGCGACCCCATGGACTGTTGCCCACCAGGCTCCTCTGTCCATGGGATTCTCCAGGCAAGAATACTGGAATGTGTTGCCATTTCCTTCTCCAGGGGGTCTTCCTGACCCAGAGCACACAGGAAGTGCCATCATAAGCACAGCTCTGTCCCTGTGGTTGATGGGCACACTCATGAGCCACAGAGGCGGACTCAACATGGGGCAACACAGCAGAGTCTGGCTCAAAGGATTCCAAGGGACCAGGGAGGAGACCCTGACCCTGCCTGGGTGAGCCAGTAAAGATTTCACAGAAAATGTGAACTTTGAGAAGGTCTGAAGGAGTTTCCCAAGCATAAAATATGGATAAGGGCATTGCATTCTGAGAAACCAAAACACTGTAAGAAAAAGTCTGGATTCCCCATGGCAGAGGTATACTGAGGGTACAGGGAGAAGCAGTTCCCGCATGGAGAGAAAGGAGGAGAGGTCATGTGGCATCAAACTATGAAGGACTGAGTTTGAGTTGTTATCCTGTATGCAGAGAACACAGAATCATTCAGGGGGGCGCTGGTGTGATGAGTTGATTTCTCACGTTGACCACTCTTGAAGAGAGGGCATAGAGGCCAGGAAACCAAAGAGCAAGAGGCTGCTGTCACTGTCATATGAACAGTGACAAAGGCATGAAACAGAGGAGCTACAGAAGGGACAAACAGATCCCAAGCCATTCCTGAGGCCAGATTAACAGATTCGGGTGACCTAGGCTCCATAGGCCATAAGGCTGCCTGATAGGAAGTGACACTGGCCTGATCAAGATGGGGTTGATGGTTTCTTATCTTCAGGAAAGAGAACAGATACCCCCAGGTTTTCAGATCTCATACCTACAGAGAAACCCATAAGGAAAATGTCCAGAAGAGGACAATTTTTTGCTCACTGAAGGCAAAAGGTAAAGTGGGTGTCACTTCCCTTTAAATCTTGCATGTACCCAGAAAGTTCTGCCTCAATTATGGCAGGTGGTGGTCCACCCAGGGCTTTCTGCCATTCACTCCAGATCAACCTACCTTATTAGACCTTGACCTCACAAAAGGAAGCGGCCCCATGCCAGCAGAAACAGGGATGTCAGAACTCCAGGCCCATAAGGGAGTCACTGGGGGTCAGGCAGAACTGAGGTCCTCCCAATTGCATCTCACTCTTACCTTAAAAGCTCCAAGTCCTGGAATTCACAGGGACTCTGCAACCCTCCAGTCTAATAGCCTTCCATCCCCTGCTTGCCTAGTTCATACCTAAACTCGTCAAGGAACTGGAGAACCCAACTCCCCAGCCCAGGTGATAGCCTCCACAAGGACTCCCTAATCATCCCTCAATGCCCCAGGGAAGGGGATGAATGTTGCTTCTGCCCGACTCTTAGAGCATCTGAAAATAACCTCTTGCCCTGCCCTGTCCTCTTCTGGTTAAAGCTACGCAGCAGCTCCAGCCTCTCCCCATGGAGAGACTGTACATCCACTCTCACTTCGTTCATGCTCCTCTGAACTCATGCCAGGGCTGATCACTTCCAGTTTATCACTTGAGGTTTTTACAGTAGAAGGAACCTTATTTCAAAGATTTCTCCTGTTTGCTCTGGCACCCAAAATCACTATTGCCTTTTTAGCATGTCACCATACCTCTGAGCATTCCAAAGACATCTCTTGTCTTTTAGGGAAAAAAATGTGTAAGGGACATAGAGTGAAAAAGGAGTATGTGAGCTGAGAAAGCAAGATAAGGGTAGTAAATGGGGATGGTGGGATAGACATGACCTCTTTTCCTTCACTGATTCCTCTGAGTGCTTACCCATGCCTGTCACCATCATTATCTGGGAAGTTCGAGAACAGTGCATTAGGGCATGGGGCCAGAGTGACCACAACTTGGGGGGTCAGTCCTTTCATCCGGAGATCTGCTCTGTTTAGCAGGAAGACACTGAGTGTTCTGAATTCCAGGGTGAACTCCTCCAGCTGGGGTATGCAATATAATCCAATAAGGTGAGGGTAAGAATGTCTATGCTTGACTGGTTTATCTCACACTTCCAAAATTTCCCATTTTTTCATGTACTATATGTCTGAGACCATTATACTCTTTTCTGTGTGTGTGTGTGTGTGTGTGCATGCTCAGTAATGTCTAACTCATTGCAACCCTAAGGACTGTAGCCTGCCCGGCTCTTCTGTCTATCAGATTTTCCAGGCAAGAATACTGGAGTAGGTTGCCATTTCCTCCTCCAGGAGATCTTTCCAACACAGGGACTGAACCCATGTTTCCTGCATCACAGGCAGATTCTTCACTGCTTGAGCCATTGGCAAAGCACCCTTGAGCCACTGAGAAAGCCCCATTACACTCTTTATAAGAAAACAAACATGCACATATTAGAGATGCATGCTCAATATATTTTTCCAGAGACACTTGCATAATCAAAAAGGTTTAAAGAATGCTGCCCAGGATGGCAGTCAGATAGCTCACACATGCCTTTGATTGGCTTTGGGGTGGGCAAGTGAGAGTGTGGATATTCACAGCAAGATATATGCACTGCTGTAAGAACAGTCATTCTGCAGAGAACCTACTGACCTTTGGTAGGTACATTATTAAGAGGGTGTTATTTAATCTGTATTTATAGTGGTAGCATATCTAGAATGAGAGAGGCGACAGTCATATTCAACCTCATTTGTCTTGACTACACCTAGAGAATTATGTCCCATTTTTTAAGAGGTACGTTTTTTTAAGAAACTACATTTCTAACAGAGAACTCCAAAACTGGAGTCTTTCCAAAGAACATTGACAAAATGTGCCAAGGGCACTTACAATGGTGTCATCAGAGGAATGCTGGATGGAACTGGAGGTGTCCAGCCTGACCGAAGTGTGGGATGCCTGAGGGCTGGCTTCAGATTCCTAAAAGGTAATCATGGGAAGCGAAAGCAGACACAGTTTGTAACCCAAGATTTAAATCCAGTAGGTGGAATTACAGGTAAGAAGATTTGGGCACATCTACAGAATAATTTTCTGGCACTGCTATCTCAAGAGGAAAGCTGAGCTCCGGTCCCTAGAGCTGTGCAAACAGATGTAGGGGGACTACTTGTTGAAGATGCTGCAGAACAGACTCCATCTTCAGATGGGCGATTCATCTGGAATACGAGCTTTCAGTAAAGTTAGCACATGGACAACTGGTGACCCACAGAGTGATTTTAGATGATACATGAGTATGTATTTTTTATTTTAATAGTTATAAGGCAATCTCACAGATACCTTCGATTTAGATGAAGCTGAATTTACTTGTCAGTCAACTAACTTGAAGAAACCATCAGGCAGAGGACAGGAGAGGGCACACGCAGACATGGAAAAGCTCCTGAATGGCTGAAGATAAGCAAACAAGGGAGACGACTGGGAGACCAAGAGGGCGCCTCCCTGCCTCAGGACTGCAAGATTCGCTGATCTTCAGGACTCACCCTTGACCAGACGTCACTTTCCGTTTCTGCCCTTCTCCCTTCAGCCAAGTGCAGACCCCAAAGTTGGAGTCCCCAGAGCCCTGGTGTTCACCTGGCCTCCTCGAACATCCAGTCCTGGCACCTTTTCTTTCCTCCTCACCAGTCAAATTCCCCTGTCCTGGATCCTGAACAACCTGCTCTCCTTTTAGAAGATTAAACTAATAAATGGACCCCCTCATTAAAAGCTGGAGTATTTTTCTCTATCTCTGTGTCAGAGAATGTATCTTTATTTGATCAACAGCCTCCTGTAGGGGTATACCTGAACCCCAAGAGGAAGCTCCAGATTCAAGAAATTGCCTTAATCAACCTAAGTCAACTGCCTTAATCATTAAGGCAGTTTTGAGGGCAATGATTTTTAGTCAGAAAGGACCTTAGGAGTCCCCACCCCCAATAATGCACTTACAAGAACATTAGAATCAAGTACTTAGCTCTTTATAATTTACAAAACACTTTCCACATCCATTTTCACCTGATCCTCATGAGAGCCCAGGGAATGGGTATTACAGTGATTATCCCCATTTGGGGACAAGAAAATTGAGACTCAGAGAGATTGCTTAATATGTTCAAGGCCACACAGCTTTCAAACCCAAGCCCAAATTTCCTTACTTCAAATCCCAAGCTCAAACCACTATGCCACACTGCCCCCCAGTGTCCCAGAAAAGTGACTCTAGCCTAACCACAAAGGCAACAAGGGCAGCTGCCATTCCTACATTCTCAACAAACAAGAGCTCTTTTTAGTTTTTATTGATTGCCTGGATTGTGATGGTGGTTAGGCTCAAAATGATTCTTGCATAGCTCATACCTGCCCCTCAAGGAGCCAAGCAATTTCTTCACCTGCTTAATATATGCAGCTAACATTTACCTGTCTCCTAGGATGGTTCTAAATGGAATAACATAAGCAAAAGGGTCTGGAATACAGCAGGATTTTGATAGCTGCAGGCTGGGACTGTAGGCACTCCTCACTTTTCTCTGAGATCCTGGTTAGGAAAAGAGGTTTGAAACAACTAGCTGAACCTATAAACTAAACTGGAACTGAAACCTCAGGTTTCCAGATCATGCATTTCCATTTGAAACCTAAGTGCATGCCTCTTCTTGCTTGGCCTGCAGGAATTTTGCAAAATGAATCATTTTAGCAAAATGCATCTTCATATTAGGAAAGGCAGAAACCCAAGAATTTGGGGGGAACGGCAATAAAAAGAAGACTATTAAATTCCACTGACTCTTCGTACACAAGGCGTCTTAAGCACGTTTTCACCATGTGTCCCAGATTTTCCAAGATGGTCTTCATTTCAGATGCTCTGTGCCTCACTCAGACCAGGCGGTGTATACTGTGCCAGGCCACATGACTTGATCTGGGGCTAGGAAAAGATGGTCAGTATAAATGTGTGCCAGACCTCAGCCCTTGGGGTGCTCATGGTCTAGAGGAGACGGCAATGAAGAAAGAATGAACCAGTATGCAAAATGATGTGGTGGAGGAGGAACCAAAGAGGGTTAATAATTCAGGAAAGCCAGAGAAGTTTTCATAAGGAAAGAGCGTTCAATCTGGATCCTGAAAGTTGACTAGAAATTTGCAAATGAACAAAAAAACTGTACCTATCTGTGTTCCCACTCTACCTACAATCCCTCACCCATGTGCCAAACACCTTCCAGTCCTGATCTGCCTCTGGTGGATCACCTTTCCCACCCACCCCCATGAGATGTCCCAATCTCCCTGTCTTCTCCACTGATTCTCATCCCACCCATGCCTCCTCCCTCCTCCACATCTTCTTTCCACCATGAATCACAAAGCCCACTCAGACCTGCCTTCGCTCTGAAAGATGCAAAACAGCTTATTTATCTAAACTCCCCCTCCACCCCCAGTCCTCTGTCCTCATGGGACAGCAAGGTGAAAAAACAACCAGATCCAACAGAGGACAGAGCATGGAGGTGCTGCCGGCTCGTGATTCATGATTCAACAGAGATGAGTGAGCCACTGTGGTGGGTGTGGGAGCAATGAAGGCACAAAGAGAAGGAGGATTAATTGAACCAAGCCAAGCTCAACCTGAAAGATCCTGGTTTGGTTTGTTCCCGAAATAGGGTTGAGCTTACGGCTGGTTCTTACTTGTTAGTAACCAGTTCACCCATCCCTTCTCTTAAGTCCTTGTTCATTAATCTTCTTAAAGAAAGCAAGTTGACTCTGTCAGGTTTGCTGGCTGTGTGTCAAAAACCTGTTCTTCCACTAAGAGATTTCAGAGGTGAAATACATATAGAAATCTTCACACTGAATTTCCATGTAGAACAAGGAAGTCGTTCTCCTGACCCACTGTTGTAAGAGATAAGCTAGTGACGATTCATACGCTTAAGCACCAAGAAGCTGCATTTACTTACCCGTTCACTCACTCATTCATTTATTCATTTATTTTAAAATATATACTGACTATAATCCAGACCTGAGCTAGACACTGTGACTCTGAGCAGCAATGAACAAGTCAGGTGTGATCTCTGCTCTCACAGAATGAGGAGGAAGTTCGATACATACACAAATAACTGTAACATATGGTAGTCAGTGGTATAATAAAGACCCTAAGAGCATGCTTTGGGAATTACCAAGGGGATTAAGGGTGTTTTCACAGACAAAGTAATGCTTATGATCTCTTTGAGGTCAGGGACTATGTCCCACTTATCACTAGCACAGGGTGTTTGCTCATTGGAGGTGCTCATAGACATGTGCCAAATAAACAATCAAGATCTCAAAGAAATGAGTAGGAGTAACTAGGTAAAAAAGGAAAAAGAACACATTACAGGAAGAGGGCACAATGACTTTTTTTTTAAAGGCTCAATGTATAGACTTTTGAAGGAAGAACAGGTGTTTCACTATCAGTAAGAGCAGAAGATGAAGCTGGAGAAGGAAGGTGGGCTCAAACTGGGAAATGTTTAATATGCCATGCAAAGAAGTTGGAACTTTAACCTGGGAACAAACGGTAGATTTATTAGTATGGGTTTGCCATAAGTAGATCCATGTAGACATATTTTCAGAATTAAAAACACAGTCTCTTGGATTTCACTATGTTGGAAGCTTTCTTTTAAATGGCAAATGTACTCATCTTGGTAACTTGGGGCTTAGCCCAGGGAGTGAATGCGTAAGGATTCTAATCAAAGTCTAGCCAGGTGTCTTCTCAGAGTCTTTCTCCAACTCAGAGCCCAAATCCTTCACCTTATCCTTTGCGTGTATTAGAAACATCCCTGCTGCCTGGAGTCTGCTCCTCAGAGTCTTACAGTGGACAGCAGACAACAGAGAAAGAAGGGAACTACTTATGATCCCAGACCCAACTCCAGGGGACACAGTAACACTCGAACAAAACTCTCATTTGAAAAGATACATGTACCCCTATGTCAGATCATGAACTCCTTATTGCCAAATTCAGACTTAAATTGAAGAAAGTAGGGAAAACCGCTAGTCCACTTAGGTATGACCTAAATCAAATCCCTTATGATTATACAGTGGAACTGAGAAATAGATTTAAGGGCCTAGATCTGACAGATAGACTGCCTGATGAACTATGGAATGAGGTTCGTGACATTGTACAGGAGACAGGGATCAAGACCATCCCCATGGAAAAGAAATGCAAAAAAGCAAAATGGCTGTCTGGCGAGGCCTTACAAATAGCTGTGAAAAGAAGAGAAGAGAAAAGCAAAGGGGAAAAGGAAAGATATAAGCATCTGAATGCAGAGTTCCAAAGAATAGCAAGAAGAGATAAGAAAGCCTTCTTCAGCGATCAATGCAAAGAAATAGAGGAAAACAACAGAATGGGAAAGACTAGAGATCTCTTCAAGAAAATTAGAGATACCAAGGGAACATGTCATGCAGAGATGGGCTCAATAAAGGACAGAAATGGTATGGACCTAACAGAAGCAGAAGAGATTAAGAAGAGGTGGCAAGAATACACAGAAGAACTGTACAAAAAAGATCTTCACAACCTGGATAATCACAATGGTGTGATCACTCATCTAGAACCAGACATCCTGGAATGTGAAGTCAAGTGGACCTTGGAAAGCATCAGTACGAACAAAGCTAGTGGAGGTGATGGAATTCCAGTGGAGCTATTTCAAATCCTGAAAGATGATGCTGTGAAAGTGCTGCACTCAATATGCCAGCAAATCTGGGAAACTCAGCAGTGCCCACAGGATTGGAAAAGGTCAGTTTTCATTCCAATCCCAAAGAAAGGCAATGCCAAAGAATGCTCAAACTACCACATAATTGCACTCATCTCACACGCTACTAAAGTAATGCTCAAAATTCTCCAAGCCAGGCTTCAACAATATGTGAACCGTGAACTTCCTGATGTCCAAGCTGGTTTTAGAAAAGGCAGAGGAACCAGAGATGAAATTTCCAACATCTGTTGGATCATGGAAAAAGCAAGAGAGTTCCAGAAAAACATCTATTTCTGCTTTATTGACTATGCCAAAGCCTTTAACTGTGTGGATCACAATAAACTGTGGAAAATTCTTCAAGAGATGGGAATACCAGACCACCTGACCTGCCTCTTGAGAAATCTGTATGCAGGTCAGGAAGCAACAGTTAGAACTGGACAGGGAACAACAGACTGGTTCCAAATAGGAAAAGGAGTACGTCAAGGCTGTATATTGTCACCCTGCTTATTTAACTTATATGCAGAGTACATCATGAGAAATGCTGAACTGGAAGAAACACAAGCTGGAATCAAGACTGCCGGGAGAAATATCAATAACCTCAGATATGCAGAGGACACCACCCTTATGGCAGAAAGTGAACAGGAACTCAAAAGCCTCTTGATGAAAGTGAAAGAGGAGAGTGAAAAAGTTGGCTTAAAGCTCAACATTCAGAAAATGAAGATCACGGCATCCGGTCCCATCACTTCACGGGAAATAGATGGGGAAACAGTGGAAACAGTGTCAGACTTTATTTTGGGGGGCTCCAAAATCACTGCAGATGGTGACTGCAGCCATGAAATTAAAAGACGCTTACTCCTTGGAAGAAAAGTTATGACCAACCTAGATAGCATATTCAAAAGCAGAGACATTACTTTGCCGACTAAGGTCCATCTAGTCAAGGCTATGGTTTTTCCAGTGGTCATGTATGGATGTGAGAGTTGGACTGTGAAGAAGGCTGAGTGCCAAAGAATTGATGCTTTTGAACTGTGGTGTTGGAGAAGACTCTTGAGAGTCCCTTGGACTGCAAGGAGATCCAACCAGTCCATTCTGAGGGAGATCAGCCCTGGGATTTCTTTGGATGGAATGATGCTAAAGCTGAAACTCCAGTACTCCGGCCACCTCATGCAAAGAATTGACTCATTGGAAAAGACTCTGATGCTGGGAGGGATTGGGGGCAGGAGGAGAAGGGGACGACAGAGGGTGAGATGGCTGGATGGCATCACTGACTCGATGGACATGAGTCTGAGTGAACTCCGGGAGTTGGTGATGGACAGGGAGGCCTGGCGTGCTGCGATTTGTGGGGTCGCAAAGGGCCAGACACGACTGAGCGACTGAACTGAACTGAACTGAACCCCTATGTCCACAGCAGCATTATTTACAATAGCCAAGTCATGGAAACAACCTAAATGTCCATCAACAGAGGAAGGGAAGAGGAGATGTGATATAGAGACATATATACAATGAAATATTACTCAGCCATTAAAAAGAATAAAACAGTGCCATGCATGGACCTATTGATTAATCATACTAAGCGAAGTAGAAAGATAAAGACAAGTACCGTAGGCTAGCACCTATATGTGGAATCGAAAATATGATACAAATGAACACATCTACAAAACAGAAAGACTCACAGACATAAAGAACAGATATGTGATTGCCAAGGGTGAGCGGAAAGGATTGGGAGTTTGGAGTTGGTAGATATATGATGGACAGACAGCCAAGATCCCACTGTATAGCACAGGAAACTATATTCAGTACACTCTGATAAACCAAAATGGAAAGCAATAAGAAAAATATATTATAATATATATGTATGTATGTGAGTAACTGAGTCACTTTTTTGCTGTAAAACAAAATTAAACATTGTAAATCAACTATACTTCAATAAAAATTTTTTAAAAGAAAATCATTTTTTTAAAAAAGGGAAGGTAACAGAATCACAGGGACATGTGGACATTCTCAGACACCAAACAGATTCCAGCAGCCCAAGGCAACAATCATAGGCCAGCATTTTCTAACACTCCAATCATAAAGCAAAAACAACACGGTTGTTCAGTTTTATTTTTCTCTTTTTATTTTTTTTTCTTTTTAGACAACTCAACATCAAAATACACATACACATCTCCATCAGAAAACCTGGATACAATCCTAGCTCTTCACCTGACTATGAGACACTGATCAAGTCACTGAAAGCCTGAGACTCTCAGTGACACCACCTACAAATGATTAGAACACACTCACACAGCTGTTATGGGGACTGACAGGCAGGAGGTCTCCAAAGCCCCCATCAAAGAGTTTAGCGTTTAGGAGGCACCCGGCACACCACTTGGCCCTCTTGGCCTCCCCACCCAACAAAGTAGAGAATCACATCACACCTGGTTTACAGGGGTGTTTTGCCTCCACAGTAACCTCAGGTTTCTGGCGCCCTAAAAGGAAAACCTCACTGCTGTTTACTTTACTAGATAGTGATGTGTCATTTCCTAGTGACTGGGCACTGATAAATCAATGACCAGGAAATAGACACAACATCAAGTCTCTGCTCTTTAGCTTGGAGCACAGGGTCCCTACTTTCTACCTCTCCCCTTCTGAGCAGCATCGGCTCCCGCCTGGGCCCCACTGCATGCTTAAACACCTAGGGCTTGAAGGCTCTGCATATACCCGGGTGCAATGCTGTTCCACTGCACTGTGTCATCTGGGAACACCCTTCCCACATCTCCCCGGCTGGATCGATTCACTCATCTTTCAAGTCTCGGCTCAGGTGTCACCTCCTTCGGGAAGCCACGTATGAACTCCCGCATTAGAAGACGCACCCTTTCCCATGCTCCTTTCACACCTGTCACTCTGTATCTCATCATATCCCATGTCACGGTGAAAATCTCTGGTTTTGAATCTGTATCCGCAAGTGGCCTCCAATATCCTCAGAAATAGGAACCATGACTTACGTCATTTTATCCAGTGCCTCTCACAGAAATGGGGACAAAGTGAGCATATAGCAGAGAATCATGAAAAGGAGGTGACAAAAAGCATAAAAAGAATCCTGGAACATTGCTTCCATGAGTAAACTACTAATACACTCCTAGTCTCCAAAGATGATTCCCACCAATCAATCCTTGATCCTTGTATTTATGCTCTTGTATAGCCCTCTCTCCTTGAATCTGGACTGGCCCTGGGTCTCACTTTGGACCAGCAGAACACAAGTGTCTCTGCCTAACTTCCAAGGATAGGTCATAAGAAGTCTTGCAACTTTCATCTAGGTTTCCTGCAACACTCACTCTAAGGCAGTGGTTCTCAGCCCGAGATAATTTTGCTTCCCAGGTGACATTTGACAATGTCTAGGGATGTTCTGGGGGCTGGGGTAGGGGATATGCTACCTGAGTCTAATAGGTGGAGGCCAAGGATGCTGCTCAGCATCCCACAGTGTCCAGGACAACCTCCTACACGAAACAGCCCAAAATGTCAATAGTCCCAAGGCCGAGAAACCCTGCTCTAAGGGAAGCCAGATGCAATGTAAGAAGTCCGACTTCTCTCAGACTGTCATGCTAGAAGGAAGCCCAAACTAGTCATGTGGAGAGAGAAAGACCTGGCCAGCCTCTAACTATTTCAGCTCTACAGCTGATGAACCAAACAAGTGCATGAAGAAGTCACTTCAGAGGCCAATCTCTTCAGGAACTCAAATGATTCCAGCCCTAGCTGCTCTCAGACAACAGCCACCTGAGAGACCAAAATGTAAAGCACCCCGTTGAGCCAAGGCAACCCTTGGCTGTTTTAACATACTGTTAAAACATACTGTTTTTAAGTCATTGAGTTTTAGAGCGGTTTGTTACATGGCAATAGACAATCAAAGCACCTGGATTCTGATGTTTCTAGGTCTCATTCCTTTCCCACGCTCTCATTTATCTTTCTCCTATCCTCAGGTTCCAGGAAGGCAAGTTTTTTATGCAAACTGGTTTCTCAGACGTTATAGACATATGCAAATTCCCTGATAGTTGCTTTGGTCCTACCACCTGGGACAGAGGAATCCTACAGCATTTTGTAAACCAGGAGCTAGGGCCATTTTCATCTTATTGTTGGAAAAAGAGACAGTAAAAGTCAGACTGCTGCTGTAGTTTGCCCACATAATAGGCCTTGGGACTGTACTGACCCCAGTGAGAAGTTTCTGCCAAGGAAACAGGAGTGAGCTCTAGCTGAGATTTAAAGTTAATGCAAAGGGAATTTATTTATATCAGGACACACTGCAGTATCCTTGGTTTCTAAACAATACAAATTTATCACCTAACTCAATCCAATTCAACAAGCATTTACTGAACATCTGCTGTGTGCAGAAATTAGGCTTATCCCCTTTGGAAGACTCAAATATGAAATTATCTAGTTCCTGCATAAAAGGGTTAGTATGTCAGATGTTGGGATTCCCCCGTGGCTTAGTGGTAAAGAATCCACCTGCCAATGCAGGAGATGTGGGTTCGATTCCTGGGTCAGGAAGATCCTCTGAAGGAGGAAATGACAACCCACTCTTATATTTCTTGCCTGAACGATTCCACAGACAGAGGAACCTGGTGGGCTGAAGTCCATGGAATCACAAAGAGTCGGACACGACTGAGTGACTGAGCACACACACATGAAAGATTTTACAGAAAGACCCTAATGAATTTTTTGGCAAACTCAGTGTTTCAGTCAGTTGGACTGACACATCAACAGCAAGCTATAAAACAAAATAACAAAATAAAATCAATGCCCAAGTGAGATATAAACATGTGAAGAAGGGTCTGTAAATTTTCACTATTAGGTTAATGAAAGTACACTCATTCACCGTACCATTAACCAAGTACCCACTATATTTAAGCATGATAGGGTAAAGAATCTGCCTGCAATGCAGGAGACCCAGATACGATCCCTGGGTTTGGAGGATGTCCTGGAGAAGGAAATGGCTACCCACTCCAGTACTCTTGCCTGGAGAATTTCGTAGACAGAGTAGCCTGGCAGATTTCAGTCCATGGGATCACAAAGAATTGGACATCACTGAGCAACTAACAATTTCGCTTTTCATTTCCACTGCAACCAAACTCCAATGATCAAAGGTTTATGGCTCAACATAAACTTATAATTCATACTTTTAGACACACTACATAGTCCTGGACATTTAGTAAATAAATAATTGTTAAAGAGTGATACATCCCCAATGTTCATCACCACACTGTTTATAATAGCCAGAACATGGAACCAACCTAGATGTCCATCAGCAGATGAATGGATAAAAATGCTGTGGTACATATACACAATGGAGTATTATTCAGCCATTAAAAAGAATACATTTCAATCAGTTCTAATGAGGTGGATGAAACTGGTGCATATTATACAGAGTGAAGTAAGCCAGAAAGAAAAATACAGTATACTAACGCATATATATATGGAATTTAGAAAGATGGTAACGATAACCCTGTATGCGAGACAGCAAAAGAGACACAGATGTATAGAACAGTCTTTTGAACTCAAGAGGGAGAGGGTAAGATGATTTGGGAGAATGGCATTGAAACATGTATAATATCATATATGAAACGAATCGCCAGTCCAGATTTGATGCAGGATACAGGACGCTTGGGACTGGTGCAGTGGGATGACCCAGAGGGATGGTATAGGGAGGGAGGTGGGAGAGGGATTCAGGATGGGGAACACATGTATACCCATGGCAGATTCATGTTGATGTATGGCAAAACCAATACAAGATTGTAAAGTTAAAAATAATAATAATTAATAAATAAAATCACTTTCCATTGGAAAAAAAGAGCAATACATTCTCAAAATTAACAAATAATAAGTTGATTTTAATCTATAAACATACTAAAACACAAAATCTTAGAAGGACTCACAAATCTCACACTATTTGTTATATTTTAAAGATTAAAAATAATAATTTTTCTAGAAAATGGGGGAGTGGGAGTCCAGCAGCTGAACTTTTTCATTTTTCATCTGTATTCCTCACCTTCCAAAATGTACTGTTTTAGACAAGACACCAGAGACCACTTTCAAAATAGAGGACAGGCTCCCCTTCAGAAATCTGATGGGGACTAAAGTGGATTAGGAGGGTGCATGTCAGGATGGGCTGCATCATATAGTGATGACAAATAGCCTTGAACTCTCAGTGGCTGTAACATAGCATTACTTATCCACACAGCCTGTCCAACCCTGTCCAGTAGAAAAACCTGGCTCATCAGTCACTTGGGGACCCCGCTGACAGAGCCCTCCTTTTAGTCTGAGTTCCTCCCTCTCCATAGCAAAGCAGTGTGGCAAACTGGACACGGGCCAGAGCTAACGTGCTTCCTTAGGCTGAGTTAGTCACATGGTCACACCTGACTGCAGACAGACAAGGACATACAGTCCTACTATGAGCCTGGAAGGGGGAAGAACCAGAAATACTTGATGAACAGCACTAATGGCTTCACAAGGAGTCATAAACTCAGAGGTGTTTAAGTAAAACATCAGTTTTACTTAAAGATTGATAATTCAAAACGTAGACTGAATATTAAAACAAACGTAGATATGAAAAGGGCTCAAGTTCAAAATACATGTATTCATTTTCAACTTAAAATACAAAATTTGAAAGAGAATTCAGACTTCTGAGCTTTCAAGACTATAATCTCCAAGCTCCCCTCAGTCACTACTGTTGGCTATTTTTAGTGGTTCCATCGAAAAACTAAGAAGTACTAGTCTAAGATAAATATCCACTTGAAAGAAAATGGACAAAATAGATGCTTTGGGGCCCTCAAAATAAGCAGTGGGTAATATTCTAGGTTTCCTGACAAAAATGCAAAATGAAAACACTAACATCAGTCACTTTTTGTCAACAGAAACCAAACATATCCATAGTCAAAGGTATTTGTCTTTCTGCAAGTACAATGTACAGATAATGAAGCCATCTCCAACTGCCATGTATAAAGAACAGAAACATTATTCTTGCATCAACTCCTGTCAACTAAAAGGACAGGATCAAAGCTGGTCAGTGAAAGTTGGTTGCTTTCTGTAAATAACGGGGTAGGCTTGGGGTATCTTGAAAGACTGATAGCTACATACACTGAGTGCTTATTATTAATAATGCCAGGCACTGTTCTAAGTCAATTCTGAATAACAGTTAATTAAATACTCAAGAATTGGAACAGCCTATATGGGAAAAGAAACTAAAAAAGAGTGGATATATGTATATGTATAACTGATTCACTTTGCTGTACACCTGAAATTAACGTAACATTGTAAATCACTTATACTCCAATAAAAATAATAATAATAATAAAAACAAAAAAACCTCTATGTGGCCAAAAAAAACCCCTATGAGGTAGGTTCTATTACTGTACCCACTTTATAGGTAAGGAAACTGATGTACAAAGGCATTAATGTGCCCATGTCTTACAACTTATAACTGGTAGAACCAGGATTCTATCCTAGGCAGTCTGTCTTCAAATCCTCACTCTTATGCATCAGGCAATTCCATCTCAACTTGACCAATCATGGCCCACACGGCATCTTACATAGTCAGTGGGCTCTGGACAAGTGCTAGAACTCATTCATCTCCTTATGAAGTCACCTCAGTGAAAAAAGGGCAGACAAGTTTTGCCATCAGTTACAGCACAGCCAATGGGCCTTCCTTCTCTAGGACTTCAGGGAGGCCCTGCTTCCTCTGAAGACACTTTTGGACCAGATTCTATACCTGCCCCCACCCAAGACAGCTCAAGTCCAACTTAGCATGGGCACCCAAGACCAATTTGATTTTTTGAATAAAGATCTGCATTTGTTCCAGCTCATTTCCCAGTGATTGATGGAGACCCCAAAGCTTCCACACACTACATTAAATGGAACAGATGACCTCAGCACAGAAACATTTTTATGCAATACCAGCGGCTCACCCTTTCCGTAAGAGAAATGAGGAAAGTAAACTGAATATAGCCTAGGAATGCTCCTTCACTTTAAAAAGAAAAGAAAAAGTTTTTAAAATCAGAGCTATTGGAAGAGGCAGGCTGGCTTCACAATATTTTTTATTTGGGAAACACTGACCAAGCATTTAGTATGTGCCAAGTCTGTGCTACACAATGTCCCCCCTACCACCACCACCATCATTCCTGACTCAAGAGTCCAGGAACTATACAAGCATCTGTTCTAGTCTCAAGCAGTCTGGTCTATTCAATCCAAAGCTAGTAGTCAATCCACGGTGATAAAGAAACTATAACAAGGATCACAGTAATCATCAGCACTGAGTCAGAAAAGACCCAGAAAGAAAAGTAGTGTAGGTGTAGGCCCTGTCAAAGCAGATAAGATACTCCTAAACCCACTGGGAAGTGCACAGCATGTGGAAACAGTAAATCTGAGCTGGGATTTCACACTCAGCTGCCCACCAGTTAGACCTTGTGTGTGGAGGGATCATATGAACTGGGAAGCACGTCCCCTGTCTAAAGGCATTCCCGTTCCATATTTTCTTTCTCCACAAACAATAGGCAGACCAAACCAAACATATGCTGTGACAGAACTTCACTGGTGACCTCTGATGGAGTGTTTCATTTGAGGTACCAGTTCTTAGGTTTACAGGGCTGGAGGCTGACCATGGAGCTTCTGCAAAGCGTGACTTCCTCATTACTCAAGGAATAGTCTCTGCCTTAAAGGGTTATCCAGAAAATTCAACAGTGACAGTAAAGTTCTCCCAATCCACTCAACTTTGAGCTCCTCGAGGGTAGTTATTTTTCCACCACTAGCTTTTGACAGTAGGTCTGGCATACTGTAAGTCAAATGAATGAAATGCATGCCTGCTGCTGCTGCTAAGTCACTTCAGTCGTGTCCGACTCTATGCGACCCCATAGACGGCAGCCCACCAGGCTCCCCCGTCCCTGGGATTCTCTAGGCAAGAACACTGGAGTGGGTTGCCATTTCCTTCTCCAGTGCAGGCAAGTGAAAAGTGAAAGTGAAGTCGCTCAGTCACGTCTGACTCCTAGCGACCCCATGGACTGCAGCCCACCAGGCTCCTCCATCCACAGGATTTTCTAGGCAAGAGTACTGGAGTGGGGTGCCATTGCCTTCTCTGGAAATGCATGCCTACTGTGTGCCAAATGTGGCCCTAAGTGCTCTACAAATGTTACATTAAAGGAAAAAGGGCTCAAATGTAATCCTGATGGTCATACACCCGTCTTCCCAGTTCATTCCTTACCCACTTTGTCCACCACACATGCAAGCCAAGTCTTTAAAATGGCAGTGGGTTTTTAGGCAGGAATTGACTAAGGGAAAAGCGGGGTTGGGATCATGGCTTATTTTAAGCAGCTTCTTCTAAAGGGCCTTTTCTCTCCTAATACCAATTTAATCACTAGCCTCACTCACATTCATTTATTCACCTCAAGCTCCCTGAGTCCTGGGGAGCTCTGAGCTGGGCCCTGTGCTGCACCAGGGGACAATGAGTCAGTGCCCTCAGTTCTGCCCTGGAGGAGGTCAGCTTTTAGGGTTTTGCATCTGTTGGGCTCTAGACAAGAACACTGCAGCCTATGCCAAGCCTCCAAATTACAGCAATGTTCTAAGGAGCAGCTGGGGTTTTATTTTTCATTTCCTCAGCACACCCGTCTCTCCGCATTTAGTTGATACGCTCTAAAGAATAGGCCCTGACACCTGGGGGTATGTTTTTGAAAAATGTGTGGACCATATGCATACCTAACATGCAACAGGGCCATGGAGAAATTGGTACAATGCGGCTTGGCACCAGCCAGCTTTTCTTTTTTTCTAATTCCTTAACATCTTGCCTACAAATTGCATCCTCAAGCACTTCAGAGAGTTGAATAACCCCAAATGCTTATAGCTTATTTCATTATGCTTCATTTGGGGCTTTAAAGGAGGAAGACCAGAGAATGTCAGGAACAGTTTAGCAGCATCAGGGCTGATTAAGTTGAAGACCATTCAGAGAAATGTATTTCTGTATTTCTTTTGTTACCAAGATCATGTGTTTCACTGAAAGCGAGCTTATGATTGCCTCACAAATGTTTCCTAGCCTCTTGCAAGCCCATTAGCCATTGCTTGACTGCCTTTTATTAATTTTTTAAAAAGAAAAGAAGGGAGGGCAGAGGAGAGGGGTCTTGACTAGAAAGCACTCTTAAGGCAGCAACCAGCATAGAATAGACTCTGTTCTAGGAACAGGGAAATCCAGCTTCTAGGCCCCTCTTGTGCTTATAAGCTGCGTAGGCTTAAGCAAACCACTGCACTTCTCTGGGCTTCAGCTGCCTTCTCTGTTTAAATGTGGTAGGAAGGTTGATATCTATTTCCATGGGACTGCACCACTTATAAAGCCCCACCACCACCACATATATTTTGTCAGGGGCATCAAGTCAGGCCTGATATGGAATTTCAGCTTCAACCTGTGAGCTGTGTGGTCTTGTACAAGTTAACTAACCTCTCTGAACTTCAGTTTCCTTGTAAAATAGGAAAAGAAACAGAAGACAGTTCTTAGACTCAAATGAAACAGCAGACCCAAAATTCCTCTTTAAAACATTATATCAATATTTAGACTCAACTCTCCCTTGGAACCGCCTCCCCCTATTATCTTCACTGGCACTTCCTTCAGCTGCCACAAATGAACAGATGTATAAGTAAAAACAGTGTGTGTGCCATGAAAGGCAGCTTCCAGACAAATCTCTTAGCACCCACATGCAACCAGACTGCTTTCCTCAATTCGTCCTACATAGTATACACCACTTAGAGTTACGCGAATGTCATCCTCCTCTTCATCATCACACACTGTATGAGGCACCCACCCAGTTATTCTAAATTCTCTGTCCATGGGATTCTCCAGGCAAGAATACTGCAGGGGGGTGCCATTTCCTCCTCCAAGAGACCTTCTCGACCCAGAGATCAAACTCATTAAAGGCAGATTCTTTACCATCTGAGCCACTAGGGAAGCCCAAACTTGTCATAGCTGATTTAAAGACCATCTTTCAACGATAACCACAGGGGAAGCTCTAACTCAGGGGGACTGTAATAGGACACAGTATTCCACTAAACAGCTAAACTCTACATAGGAATTTACAGGAATTCACATGCATTCATCATCCCATTTGAGCCTCATAACAGCCCATGTTATGACTTACTTTGTTATGTCCATTTTACAGAAAATGAAACTGGAAATCTGAGAAATGAAGCGACTAACTCCAAGTCACACAATCAGTAAGTGGGAGCTTGCAGTTGAGAGACCAGGTTTTCAGACTCCAGATCTGGTAACTTTGCACTTCCCCACCCCTCCTCGGGCATCACACGGAGGGTTATATTGTAAAGATACCTGCCCTGGCTCTGCTTCCAATGGTCACCCTCATTTAAGGTGGGGGATCCTGCACCACTAGCTCTTCGTTTCCCTTCCTGGGTGAAGTGAGAGGCTGAAGGACGGGGAGTGGCACTAGTTAGATGGTCTCTTCTGGCTACCCTTCCCCCTTATTTTTTTTCCTGTAACCATTAAAAAGAGCTTTTTGGCCTACACTTGCAGAAGGGCCGTCACATACATATGAAAGCTTTTTGCTTCCTGCTTGTTTTTTTTAAGAGTAGTGTGTTTCTCTTTAGGCCAACTTCTGAAGCTAGGCCCAAGACCATTTACTCTTCACTGTCAGACCCACAATTCATCTGCATGTCTCACTTTCCAAAGCTCGAAGCCACAACATGAGCAAACACTCAAGCATTTTTTTAATATATATTGCTATTAGGAACCAAAATTGCTATTAGCATGACTGAAAAAGCCATTTTAAACAATGTTCTATATAAGGAAAGGAGAGAGCCAACTTATTGAGTCCATTCCATGTGCCAGCCCTAGGAAGAGGTTATCAGTTCTCATAGCATTAAGAGAAAGAAACCATTACTTCATTCTGAAGATGAGGGAAAATGGACTCAGAGAGGCTGAGTGGCTTGCCCAGGGTCACACAGGAAGACGAACAAAAGATTGGAAGTCAGATAGTTTGAGTCCAAAGCACAAGCTTTTAGCTGCAATGCATATATGTACACTAGTTCTGTAATCTGGGTCATGGCTTCCCCCAGAGATTCCTCTACTTTTTCTGGTTGTACCTAAATGTGGAATGAAGGACTCTGCTTCTTGGTAAAGATGGTTTAGGTGACCTGAGAATTGGGAAGGAAAAAGAGTGAGGAGTTCAAGGAAACCACAGAAACCTCAATAGATCCAGCCATAAATCCTACCTTGGAAGGTATAGTCAGTTAGTTTATTCACTCAGTCGTGACCAACTCTTTGCAACCTGATGGACTGCAGCACGCCAGGCCTCCCTGTCCATCACCAACTGCCAGAGTTTACTCAAATTCATGTCCATTCAGTCGGTGATGCCATCCAACTATTTCATCCTCTGTTGTCCCCTTCTCCTGCCTTCAATCTTTCCCAGCATCAGGGTCTTTTCAGTTCTTCGCATCAGGTGGCCAAAGTATTAGAGTTTCAGCTTCCACATCAGTCCTTCCAATGAATATTCAGGACTGATTTCCTTTAGGATTGACTGGTTTGATCTTGCAGTCCAAGGCCTTCTCAAGAGTCTTTTCCAACAGCACAGTTCAAATGCATCCATTCTTCAGAGCTCAAATTTCTTTATTGTTCAACTCTCATATCCATACATGACTACTGGAAAAACCATAGCTTTGACTAGACAGACCTTTGTCAGCAAAGTAATGTCTCTGCTTTTTAATATGCTGTCTAGGTTGGTCAGAACTTTTCTTCTAAGGAGCAACCGTCTTTTAATTTCATGGTTGCAGTCACCATCTGCAGTGATTTTGGAGTCCAAGAAAATAAAATCTGTCACCTGGAAGGTACAGTAGAGGTTAACCTGGAGAAGGGAATAAGGAAAAGGCCCCACGTGGCAGAAAGCAACCTGTGGGAAGTAAGAGTTTGATCTGAATGCAGTGGTGAACTTCAGAGCAACTGGGGGCCTTAGTCAATCATACTCTCTATAATCATGCAGTCTCATGGCTGCCATGGTAGTTCTGCACAGAATCAAGTAAAAACATTTAGAACTCTTCTGAAACACTTGTTTTATTTACAACTCCAGTTGGATATTTGGCAACTTTTTTCAAATACAAAAATGGCCAATATAATAAAATAAAGCCTTTTGTAAGAGATACAGACTCATCCTGTGATGAAACTGTACTGAAAGTCAGTTCTCACAAGAATAGAATAGAGACAATAACAAAGTTCTGTGATGAGTAGGTATCTCCTTTCCCATCCTAATAAGCTCAAATGCAGTATTTATGTTTCTGGTCCAGCTGAATGGCTAGTTCATTGGAAAAACTGCAAAGGGTCATTGTCTCAGGCAGACCCTAAAGTGATCCCCAACTCCTGGCACTCACACTCTTGCATTATCCTCTCCCTGAGTGTGAGCAGGATCTGTGACTTGCTTCTCACCAATAGAATATGGCAGAGGTCACTCTCGAGATTACACTACATAAAACTCTGCTTCTCTAGAGTCACTCTTTCCCTCCTGTGAGCCACAAAGAAGTAAGCTGCTATTGCGAACTTCCTACAGAGAGGACCATATACTGGGAACTGGAAATGGTCTGTAGGAGTGAGGCACTCATCTCCTACAGGCCACAAAGAAATGAATTCTGCCAATGACTCGATAACCTTGGAAGCAAATTTTTCCCCAGGAGAGCCTCAGATGAAACTGAAGCCCATCCAACATCTTGACTGTGGCTTTATGAAACTCTGGGCAAAAGAACCAGCTAAGCCAGGGCCAGAAAGGTAAACCACATAAATTGTGAGACCATAAATGTGTTTTTTAAACTGTTAAGTTCGTAGCAATTTATTACACAGTGATAGCTTGTTAATATAGTCATAAATATGCTTTGGATTGGGCACTGTTCTAGACACAGTGGCCATATTTATTTGGTTAGGCCATGGATCCAGACCTACGTGCAAACAGAGGGAGATGAACTAGTTAAGCAGACAAGACGGTTATGCCTAACCTACAATATAATTCACAAGCTGTTGTAAGACTTACAAACAAATTTCTGGGCACACACATCCACAAAAGCAATTACTTCTGCCCTAGAGAGCTTGGTAGGCTGCAGTCCATGTGGTCGCTAGGAGTCGGACACGACTGAACGACTTCCCTTTCACTTTCCACTTTCATGCATTGGGGAAGGAAATGGCAACCCACTCCAGTATTCTTGCCTGGAGAATCCCAGGGACGGAGGAGCCTGGTGGGCTGCCGTCTATGGGGTCGCACAGAGTCAGACACGACTGATGTGACTTAGCAGTAGCAGTAGCAGAGAGCTTGAGAAAGCATCATGGACACAATATTTCAACTGGGAAGGAAGTTCTAACATGGTGAAATTATTTTATAACCACAGGAAGTTCTGCAGTTTGGGTTAAAAAGCTAGCATCCTTAACATAATGGATATTTTTTTAATGTCCATTTAAACTCTGACCATCATGGAAGAAAACCATGATTAGAAATATCTTCACACTGGACTTTCTCCTCTGCTTTCTGAGCCTAGCAAAAGACACACCTGTGCTTCCCTCCCACGTAGGGTGTGAAAGGACTGCTTGCATGCAAGACCCAGTGGAACAAGACAGCTGTTGGCCACGTCACTGAGGAGGGTTTCCCTCACCCAACTGCTGGTCTCCGTGGCAACTGCCAGTCACAGCCAACAAACAGTTACCTCGACTGCATTACACATCTCTGCAGAACTCCCATGGAGGGAATCCTTGTTGATTTCTTGGTTGCCATGGTTTCAGTTCCCGCCATAATCTTAGATGTTCTCTAAGCATGTGTGCACATGCAGGTACGTATATTAATGTGCGTGCTGAAGCTTAGAGCATTGTTGCCCTTTGCTCTTGGTGGAAGTCAAAGCATGCTTGAGGAATGACTAGTGTAATCTTTGTGATGAAAATGACATAGTTATCCTCACCCCAGTGAAAGGTCTGTGGTTGCTCAGGATCAGCTGAAAAAATTCCTTCACATTGACTGATAGGAATGCAGCATGATCAACTCTCCCCCAGAGAAAAGTAAATCTGCAGCCACTAAAACTATTTTTTCATTTTGGACTTTTAGAAAATAACTCAGTGGATGGGTCAGTTTTACTCAGGTCCCAAGGACAGTCAACTTTTGATTGGAAATTACTGTACATATTCATGGTATTTGCTCTAAATAACATTTACAGTCTCAATGGTAAAGTCATCTCATCCACAATATCAGAACAATGATCAAGAGAACCATTATCAGAATTATTTATAAATGCTACATCTGCATTTCTATGCTGATGCTGAGGAATCTGTACAATTATGATGTAGAAGCCAACTTTAATGTAAATCTTCCAGGAATTCTTGTGAAAATGCAGACTCTTTCAGTGGTAAGGCTGGCAGTTCAGTACTCCTGACATGTTCCTGGGTAATGATGGTATGCTAGCCATGGACCACTGTTGCAAAGCACTAAGGAGTCCTCACTGTGACTAGAGCTTGTGAGGATTACAGTTAGGATTCTCAGTAATCACATCATTATGTAAAATACTACACACAACACCTCGCATGGAGTAGTTGTTTCTCTCCTCTGCAAAGTGTTTCCATTCTCATTTGCTCATTGGACTGTCACAACAAACTTGAAAGAAGGTACCTGGGGCAGAAATTGGACTTAATTCCGATTTTAAAGACAAAGACACTGAAGTTGAGGAAGATGAAATAATTTGCCCTAATTTATAGACTTAAGGGGGCAAAGGCAGGAACTGAACCTTTGTCTTCTAATCCTCAGTTCTGTGTTCTTTCCATCACACCATTCTTAGAGCCTACACGTCCCTACTAGGAATACTACTTAACTGATTCAAGATGAAGACCATTCCATTATATTTTTGAAAGCTAGAAAAATCCTGAAATCAAAACCTGACACAGATAATACTCTCAAAAAAAAAAAAAAAAAAACCCTCTATAGGCCAATTTCAAAAATATAGATGCAAAACTCCTAAATAAAATATTATCAAATCAAATCCAGCCATGTACTTGAAGAATAATACAAAATGACTAACCAGAGCTTATTCCAAGAATGCAGGATAGCTTAATATGAGGAAATCTATTAACATAATTCATAATATCAATAGGTCAAAGGAGAAAAACCATATGATCATTGTAAAAATGCCAAAAAGACATTTGATAAAATTCAATAGTCACTCAGGATGTTTTTAAAAACTGCAAACTGAAATTTACTTCTTTAACATGAAAAAAGGATAACTATATGAAAGCACCAGCCAGTAATCTACTTAACAGCCAGGATAAGATAAACTGCCAACCCTAGAAGAGAAAGCTAGAACAAAGAAACAGAATAGAAAACTCAGAAGTGGTCCCAAGTATAACTGTATGAGAAGGATAGTATTTACAGTCCCTGAGAAATTTTGTTGAACTAATGGATTAACTATTTGAAAGGAAATTAAGTCACACTTTTACTTCCATCATAGTCCAAAATACACTACAGCTGGATTCAAGCCAGTGTTTTTAAATAAATCATGAAAGAAACAGACAAAAATACATAAATATTCCTCCTAAACATAACAACAATCTGATAACTTAAAGGGAAATACTGATACACTAAACCACCTGAAAACAAAGAACTTTCATATTGTAAGAAAAAAAAGAAATCATAAACTAGAAAACATATGATAGGTAAGGAATATCTTTAATTCATTACAGAGATTTTATAAAGCAATGAGAAAAAGATTAGCCCTATATTATAAAAATGAGGAAACTATATGGAGTCAGTTTTCTAAAGAAGAAATACAGTTGGTTATTATATGACCAAATATTCAACTTTACTATTAATCAAAACCATTCAAATTAGAAGTTCAAGATGGGATATGTTTCCCCATAAAGTTAGCAAAGACTACAATTCATTGAGAGTGTCTGGATACTGATACTCTTCTACTCAGCTCAGAACATAAATTGGTACACACTTTTTGGAATGCGATTAGCAATATGTCTCAGAAATCTTAAAATGTATATATTCTTCAGCCAAGCAATTCTATCTGTAACAAATTCACTGCCCCTTCCCCAAAAAAGTATAAAATAAAAGATTACACAAGATATATGCATATGAATATATTTTAAAGTGTTGTTGATAATAAAAAACAATCAATGGTTTTTCATAGGTAATTAAATAAGTCAATTATGGTCAATCTACTCATTGAACTGCAATGATAGCCACAGATTCACTAAATTAGTCTATCTAATGACCCAAAAAAAATGTTTAGACTATATTACTAAGATAATAAATAAAGCTAGGTATGAAACAGTATGTTTCATACTCTTTGATAGCATTTTTATAAGTTATGTAAGAACAGAAAAAAATGGAAATGCTTTTAGTGATTATCTTAAAGTGACTTGATGATACATGATCTGTTTATTTTTCTACTTGTTATTCTGTACTTTGGCACATCAAACATGAGTTGCTATTGTAATAGCCACAAAACCTGTGTACACATCTTATTTTCAAGAGGCACTAGGGAACCAGTGTTTAATCTGAGGAGTGAAGTGACACAAGTTAAGTGAGGCTTCAGGAAATTTGTTTTCACTACTGGGGAGTAAGTTGGGTCAAAGGAGTGAGAACTTGAAAAGCAGGAGACACACATCTGAGTTCAGCTGTTGCAACAGCAGCATAAGCCTTTAGGGCACTGCCTAGAGATGGTTACCAGGTTCCAACAGGTGAAATCCAGGAAGCCTGTTGAAGATGAATCATCAGGAAAAAGCAATAGAAAAATCAAGATTCGGCTGGCCACAGGGAGAGAGGGTGGAGTGGGCCCTCCATACAATGAGCTGATGATGAAAATGCAGCCACAACAAAGAAGATGAGCACAGGTGTGGAGGCAGGTCATCTTAATGAGGAAATGGCCACACAAGGTAGATCCTGATAATGAGGAAGTTCAGAGAAGAGCTTTGCTGGAATGGAGGTTCAGAGTTCCTCTAAAACACTTCCTTTACAGTTTACAAAAGTTGCTCTCTCACCTGTTTCTCACAGGTGACCTGATGCAATAGGCCTGACTGTCATCATCACTCCCACTGTACAGATGAGAGATTGAGACAGGTTCAGCTTAAACTGAAAGTTTTAGACAGTCTCAGTTTAAAAAGGTCTCTGTGAAATGATAGTCAGGGCTGGATTTAGGCCTATCTATCTTCAACTCTAATATTCTTTCACATACATCATTATGTTTTGTTATAAATATAGGTAGTAGTTGAAATCACATAAGCAGATGAATTTGCTTTAAAAAATGAAAAAAATGAGGGGTGGACAAAATAGGGCCCTAGAAGTTAGTAGAGAAGGCAATGGCATCTCACTACAGTACTCTTGCCTGGAAAATCCCATGGACAGAGGAGCCTGGTAGGCTGCAGTCCATGGGGTTGCTACTAGTTGGACACCACTGAGCAACTTCACTTTCACTTTTCACTTTCATGCATTGGAGAAGGAAATGGCAACCCACTCCAGTGTTCTTGCCTGGAGAATCCCAGGGACGGGGGAGCCTGGTGGGCTGCCGTCTATGGGGTTGCATAGAGTTGGACATGACTGAAGCGACTTAGCAGCAGCAGCAGCAGCAGAAGTTAGTAGGCCAAATGGAATCAGTTCAGTCGCTCAGTCATGTCCGACTCTTAGAGACCCCATGAACTGCAGCACGCCAGGCCTCCCTGTCCGTCACCAACTCCCAGAGTCCATCCAAACCCATATCCATTGAGTCAGTGATGCCATCCAACCATCTCATCCTCTGTCAGCCCTTCTCCTCCTGCCCTCAATCCTTCCCAGCATGACAGTCTTTTCAAATGAGTCAACTCTTCGAATCAGGTGGCCAAAGTATTTGAGTTTCAGCTTCAACATTAGTCCTTCCAATGAACATCCAGGACTGATCTTTAGGATGGACTGGTTGGATCTCCTTGCAGTCCAAGGGACTCTCAAGAGTCTTCTTCAACACCACAGTTCAAAAGCATCAATTCTTCAGCACTCAGCTTTCTTTATAGTCCAACTCTCACATCCATACATGACCACTGGAAAAACCATAGCCTTGACTAGATGGACCTTTGCTGACAAAGTAATGTCTCTGCTTTTTAATATGCTGTCTAGGTTGGTCATAACTTTCCTTCCAAGGAGTAAGCGTCTTTTAATTTCATGGCTGCAATCACCATCTGCAGTGATTTTGGAGCCCAGAAAAATAAAGTCAGCCACTGTTTCCACTGTTTCCCCCATCTATTTGCCATGAAGTGATGGGACCGGATGCCATGATCTTAGTTTTCTGAATGTTGAGCTTTAAGCCAACTTTTTTACTCTCCTCTTTCACTTTCATCAAGAGGCTTTTTAGTTCCTCTTCACTTTCTTCCATAAGGGTGGTGTCATCTGCATATCTGAGGTTATTGATATTTCTCCCGGCAATCTTGATTCCAGCTTGTGCATTTCTCATGATGTACTCTGCATAGGTTCAGTGGTAAAGGATTCACCTGCCAAGCACGAGACATGGGTTCAATCCTTGGATCAGGAGGATATCCTGGAGAAGGAAATGGCAACCTACTCTAGTGTTCTTACCTGGGAAATTCCACAGACAGAGGAGCCTGGTGGGCTATGGTCTGTGGTGTCACAAAGGAGTCGGACATGACTTAATGACTAAACAGCAAAACTCAATCAATAACTGAATTATATATAGCCATGTCGGTCAGTGTTCCTTTTAAAAGCATCCACTGGATGCAGAGCATTATTCTAACTCCCAGTACTCAGCCTCAGCTCAGAGCCGCCCCAGTCCACTCACACAGGACAAACAGCTTTTCTCATGAATGCTGGGAAACCCAGAACCCTTTCTCTGGCCTACGTGAAACGATCATATTTGGTGTTTTAGCAAATTATTTTATATACTTGACTTGGAGTGGCAACAATACACATTCAGAAAATGATGAGACTGTGTCAGAAAGCTGAAATTTGAATCTTTACTTTGTTCAAGCCATTTACTGTACAAACTCGTGATAATAAATAACCTCACCTCACAAGGTTGCTGTAATGAGGTAAAGTGTGAAAACGCCTAACACTTAGTAGGTATGCAATAAATGCTCTTTTCCTTGCTTTAATATAGCATCTCAAGTTTTAGAATATCTGCCACAGGCAAGATTCCAGATGTGGGAGTCAGGTTTATGACCTCAGATTTCATTTTATAAGGCCTATATCTAGACCTTGTGTAGTAACTTTAGTAGAGAAGGTGTTAGATTTTTTTCCTCATATAATTTTTTTTTGCATACTGTACCTCCTTCAAAGGCCACATTGCTAGTTATAAAGTAACCCCTTCTAGAGGTTTGCTTCATAACATATGACAACTAGATTGCCCAAGAATAAAGTTCAAACATACTTCAGCTAGTGATGAGTATGAAGGATCTGTCAGCTTACCCAACATGAACTAGGAAAACTGACAGCCGGTTAGCAATGCATAGCCCTCTCCTTTAGACCAAGTTATAACAAAAGCACTTGCCTTAAGGACCTAATTTATGATTGGAAAGATAGCAAATATGTTATTAATGAATGAATAATCCCTCTCAAGCAAGAAATGACTTCATTTTCTCTCAGGGGTACTCAGCATAATATTTTTCCTTAAGCCAGCTTACACGGGTCCTAAAGGAAAAGCCAGAATGCATTTCTCTGAGGGCCTCAAGCACCATGCTGTGACCAGAGCCCCAGTGTCCTGTACTGCAGAGTCCTGTCTATTGGGAGAGGAGTTAGTCTGCCATAGACTGAATGTTTGTGTCCCCCCAAGATTCACATTTTAAATCTCAAAGCCAAAGTGCTGATACTTGGAAGTGGGGCCTTCAAGGGGTAATTAGGTCATGAGGGTGAAGCCCTCACAAATGGTATTAGTGTCCTTATAACAGAGACTACAGACAGCATCCTTGCTTATTCCACCATATGGGTGAGGACACAGCAAGAAGATTGCCATCTATGTACCAGGAAGGAGACTCTCACCAGAAACTGAATCTGCTGGTGTCTTGATCTTGGAATTCAAGCCTCCAGAAGTATGAGAAATTGAATTTCTGTTGGTTATAAGCCACCGATCTATGGTACTCTGTTATAGACACTGTCCATCCTGGTAGGGTATGGCCTGGAGGAACAGCTCGCTTCTCCTGGACCTTCAACCTCTTCTAACTGTGAGAACTAGCTGAAATACAGATGACCACACACTGCATTGCACATGGGCTTCCTAGGGAAGGAATGTACCCTCAGCAACTAGGCCACAAACTGCAGGGTGGCAACGTCCAAAGTCGATTATTTTTCCAATATTTACTTATTTATTCAATTATTTATTTGGCTGTGCCAGGTCTCAGTAGCAGCATGTGCAATCTTCGATATTCACTGCAGCATGTGGGATCTATTTTTTGTTTTAGTAGTGGCATGCAAGATCCTTAGTTGCGGTATGTGAACTCTTATTTGCAGCATGGGGGATCTAATCCCCTGACCAGGTATCAAACTCTGGGTTCCTGCATTGGGAGCACAGAATCTTAGCCACTGAACCATCAGGGAAGTCTCCAATGTTCACTCTTGAGGAACTTAAGGCTCACCAGAAAACTTCCTATTCCTTTTGGATCCCCATCTTTGGTTTTCTAAATACACAGAGCAGGATGGAGTCAGGACACAGACTGTGCTACAAATGTGCTGCTAAGGAGTTAGCTTTTGATCCATCAGCTAGGGTTTCCCAAAGTGTATACATCATGAAACACTGGGTCCAAGGGGTTGTGTTAGGTTTTCTTTGGGAAAAAAAAGATTTCTATAATCAAGTAAATGTGAAAATTTTAATAAAATTAAATTCTTATTTGTAAGAACTCTGAGAGCCTTTAGTATTCCACGTGCATATCTTGTCTACCTTTCTGACCTTGCCATAATCTATGCCATTTCTAGTACTGAGCAGGCACTAGAGTTGTGGTGTTTAAGAATAGAAGATGTAAACAGACAGACATACTTACAATATAATGTAATTATACTGTAAAAACATACAGTTCTGTATAGACAATAACAGAATTATGCATGAATAAGAAGTGAAAAAAAGGGAATAGTGCACATTAATAGCATAATCTGCCTCCTGACTCCTTCTCTGGCCTCACTGTCAGCTAAACACTCTGGACTTCACTGACACCAAACCACTTGTGGCTGCCTATATGCTGTTCATGCTATTTCATGTCCCCTTATGTTTACACACTCTATTCAATGTGCCTGGAATGTTCTTGTCTTTCCGCTGAACAACGGATCTTAAAATCCAGCTCAAAAATGTTCTCCTTTGTGAAATTCTGAACACCTCTCCCTAAACTCACCCTGCTTACACAAGACCCCCCAACTCACACATGCTTGCGCACACACACACAATGTAAGTGAACAAAATCATGCACACACAGGCCACTATTCCCTTCTCCATAGCACTTTGTATCTTTTGCTTAGTTCTATTATTGTCCATATGATATCATGTTATAAGTAGATGCCTACTTCTTTGTGTCCTCTATTAATAAAGATCACTCCAGTACCTGCTCAATACTAGACATTGCATAGGTGATGTTCAAGTGGATTCATTCATTCATTCATTCATTTATTAATTTCATCTTTCAGAAAAGCATACTATGAACTCTACCCCTACTGAAGTCCTAACTAATCTCCCTCACTCTTCTGTGGGAAGATTATTTAATTGGAGAGAAATCCAAGGTAACATAAGAAGGAATTTCTGGTCTTTGATCATATGCTGAAAGACAGAGACTTCATTAACTTAATTTCAGGTAGTGCACATGCAGTTGCAACATTTTGGTGAACTGACTTCCCTTGTTATCCTTGCTATCAGTTAGCTGCATGAGAAATGATCATTGAAAAGGATGTCGGGGGTGTTCCTGCCTTCCCAACATGCAGTATCATTTCAGACTTAGAGAAAAGCAGTATGTCTCATGGTTACCAAGACCAGTGCTCCTCAAGCTTGAGCCAGCATCAGGATCACCAGGAGGACTTGTTAAAACATGGGTTGCTGGGCCCCACCCTGTAATGTCTGATTCAGTAGGTTTTAGGTGGGCCTGAGAATCTGCATTTCTAACAGTTCCCAGCAGATGCTGGGGACACTGGTCCAATGACCACACTTTGAAAACTATTGACCTATGGTTTACTGACTGCTTCCCAATGCCAGAACTGTACTAGCAACACAAGTGTTCAAGCTAACTGGTTGCTGCTCTCAGGAAGACGGCAAAAAGGACCAGTACTAAATTGGGATTTCAAAGACCAGTCTTGCAACTGGCAAATCACAGAACCTTAGAACACCTTAGCTTCTTCCACCAAAAAATGTCAACTGTAAGCCCATCACTGCCTACCCTGGTTTGCTGTGTGAATACAATGGGGGAAAATGAGCTACAAATGTCTATATCCTAAAAAGTTCTAAAGAATGAGAAATTTGATCTGAAAAGATAAACATGTGTGAATGGTAAAAAAAAAATTTAAGATGTGTAAGGCAGTGGAGGGTAGTTCAGAGGAAGAGTTCAGGGATGAATTTCTCCACATAAATTTAAAAAGTTTTCACACATGAACAGATAGCAACAGAACTTTGACTTAACCATTAAAGGGTTAGTTTGCCCCTTTTTATTGTTGAGTAGTAGAAAGGAAGTAGGTTAAATAACTGCTGTGATTGTCCAAGGGTCTGAACTAAGCTTGTATAACTGGACATAAAAAGAAAGGATGGAAATAAAATAAACTTAAAATACAGAATTTATAGAATTTATAAATTGACTATATACCATAGCAAAGGAGACACAGAAAGCAAAAAACAGCTGAGCTCTAAGTACAGGCTCTAGAATGAAGCAGATCTGAGCTTGAATTGCTTGTTCTACCATTTTCCTGAGCAAGTTATAAAACCTCAGCTTCAGTTTCCTCATCTGTAAAATGAATAAGAACAGCATCCTTCTCGGAGTGCAGCTGGACAGACTGAATGAATGAATGCAGGTAAAGCCCTTAGGACAATAACTGGTACTTACAAACAACTGATTCAACAATAGTGATCATGACACTGATTACACCAAAAAGATCTCTCTCCAGTCCCTACTCCTGCTCAACAATTTTGCAACCTAATTTTTCACATTAAATTTTTCCCATTTCTCCTACAAACTCTCCCATCTCCCTGCAATGGCACCCCACTCCAGTACTCTTGCCTAGAAAATTCCATGGATGGAAGAGCCTGGTAGGCTGCAGTCCATGGGGTCGCTGAGTCAGACATGACTGAGCGACTTCATTTTCACTTTTCACTTTTATGCATTGGAGAAGGAAATGGCAACCCACTCCAGTGTTCTTGCCTGGAGAATCCCAGGGATGGCGGAGTTTGGTGGGCCGTCATCTATGGAGTCGCAGCGAGTTGGATACGACTGAAGCGACTTAGCAGCAGCAGCAGCAGCAACTTTGGAATACAACATTCAGCTTTTTTAACTGCAAAGACTCCAAATTATGGGACTATATCCTAGGCCATAGGCAGAAAGGACTTCTCCTGGCAAAGCTGCATTTTCATCCCTTTCTACATTCAGATGGGCCTCCTTTCTTATAGCGTTTTACTGAAGACAGACAAAATTAGACCACCTATGCCAACATCCTGAGTTTTTCTTACCATTCCCCCAATACCATCCCTCCTAAGGCTCATAGGCAAGATCCTAAGGACTCTACACATGGACATCACCAGATGGTCAACACCGAAATCAGACTGATTATATTCTTTGCAGCCAAAGATGGAGAAGCTCTATACAGTCAACAAAAACAAGACCAGGAGCTGACTGTGGCTCAGATCATGAACTTCTTATTACCAAATTCAGACTTAAATTGAAGAAAGTAGGGAAAACCGCTAGACCTTTCAGGTATGACCTAAATCAAATTCCTTATGATTATACAGTGGAACTGAGAAATAGATTTAAGGGCCTAGATCTCATAGATAGACTGCCTGATGAACTATGGAATGAAGTTCGTGACATTGCACAGGAGACAGGGATCAAGACCATCCCCATGGAAAAGAAATGCAAAAAAGCAAAATGGCTGTCTGGCGAGGCCTTACAAATAGCTGTGAAAAGAAGAGAAGAGAAAAGCAAAGGGGAAAAGGAAAGATATAAGCATCTGAATGCAGAGTTCCAAAGAATAGTAAGAAGAGATAAGAAAGCCTTCTTCAGTGATCAGTGCAAAGAAATAGAGGAAAACAACAGAATGGGAAAGACTAGAGATCTCTTCAAGAAAATTAGAGATACCAAGGGAACATGTCATGCAGAGATGGGCTCAATAAAGGACAGAATGGTATGGACCTAACAGAAGCAGAAGATATTAAGAAGAGGTGGCAAGAATACACAGAAGAACTGTACAAAAAAGACCTTCATGACCCGGATAATCACGACGGTGTGATCACTCATCTAGAGCCAGACATCCTGAAATGTGAAGTCAAGTGGGCCTTAGAAAGCATCACTATGAACAAAGCTAGTGGAGCTGATGGAATTCCAGTGGAGCTATTTCAAATCCTGAGAGATGACACTGTGAAAGTGCTGCACTCAATATGCCAGCAACTCAGGAAACTCAGCAGTGGCCACAGGACTGGAAAAGGTCAGTTTTCATTCCAGTCCCAAAGAAAGGCAATGCCAAAGAATGCTCAAACTACTGCAAAATTGCACTCATCTCACACGCTAGTAAAGTAATGCTCAAAATTCTCCAAGCCAGGCTTCAGCAATACGTGAACCGTGAACTCCCTGATGTTCAAGGTGGTTTTAGAAGCAGATGAACCAGAGATCAAATTGCCAACATCCACTGGATCATGGAAAAAGCAAGAGAGTTCCAGAAAAACATCTATTTCTGCTTTATTGACTATGCCAAAGCCTTTGACTGTGTGGATCACAATAAACTCTGGAAAATTCTTCAAGAGATGGGAATACCAGACCACCTGACCTGCCTCTTGAGAAATCTGTATGCAGGTCAGGAAGCAACAGTTAGAACTGGACAGGGAACAACAGACTGGTTGCAAATAGGAAAAGGAGTACATCTAGGCTGTATATTGTCACCCTGCTTATTTAATTTATATGCAGAGTCATCATGAGAAATGCTGGACTGGAAGAAACACAAGCTGGAATCAAGATTGCCGGGAGAAATAGCAATAACCTCAGATATCCAGATGATACCACCCTTATGGCAGAAAGTGAACAGGAACTAAAAAGCCTCTTGAAGAAAGTGAAAGAGGAGAGTGAAAAAGTTGGCTTAAAGCTCAACATTCAGAAAACGAAGATCATGGCATCCGGTCCCATCACTTCATGGGAAATAGATGGGGAAACAGTGTCAGACTTTATTTTTTTGGGCTCCAAAATCACTGCAGATGGTGACTGCAGCCATGAAATTAAAAGACGCTTACTCCTTGGAAGGAAAGTTATGACCAACCTAGATAGCATATTCAAAAGCAGAGACATTACTTTTCCGACTAAGGTCCGTCTAGTCAAGGCTATGGTTTTCCCAGTGGTCATGTATGGATGTGAGAGTTGGACTGTGAAGAAGGCTGAGCGCCGAAGAATTGATGCTTTTGAACTGTGGTGTTGGAGAAGATTCTTGAGAGTCCCTTGGACAGCAAGGAGATCCAACCAGTCCATTCTGAAGGAGATCAACCCTGGGTGTTCTTTGGAAGGACAGCTAAAGCTGAAACTCCAGTACTTTGGCCACCTAATGAAAAGAGTTGACTCATTGGAAAAGACTCTGATGCTGGGAAGGATTGGGGGCAGGAGGAGAAGGGGACGACAGAGGGTGAGATGGCTGGATGGCATCACTGACTCGATGGACATGAGTCTGAGTGAACTCCGGGAGTTGGTGATGGACAGGGAGGCCTGGCGTGCCGCAATTCATGGGGTCTCAAAGAGTCGGACACGACTGAGCGACTGAAATGAACTGAACTGAAGGTCTTGTAGGTGAGAGGTTAAGAAAACGTTTCATGGTGATGTAACAAGAGTCACTAGCTCAATCTGAAATAGTTGGGTCATCTCAACCCACTATGTTGTTGTTCAGCTGCTCAGTCATGTCTGACTCTTCGTGACCTCATGTACTGCAGTATGCCAGGCTTCCCTGCCCTTCACGGTCTTGCAGAGTTTGTTCAAACTTATGTCCATTTAGTCGATGATCCAACCATCTCATCCTCTATTGACCCCCTTCTCCTCCTGCCCTCAATCATTCCCAGCATCAGGGTCTTATAGATTGTAACCCGCCAGACTCCTCTGTCCATGGGATTCTCCAGACAATAATACTGGAGTGGATTGCCATGCCCTCCTCCAGGGGATCTTTCTGACCAGGGGATCCAACAGGTGTCTCTTATATCTCCTTCACTGGCAGGAGGGATTTTTTCCTTCTCCACCTGGGAAGCCCAACCCAGGACACTTCCTTCCCCATTCAGTCACTTCGACATTTTAAGTCATTTACCTACACTAGTCTACTCCTAGTACCAAACTACGGATCAGGAATTGTTGCAAACAAAAAGACAATCAAACAAAAAACCTTCCATTCAAAAATGGCTTAAATGTGCATTATTTCACATAGCAAGAGTAAGTGAGGTGGGCAGCTCCTGTGTGGGGTAATTCGATCTTTGAGAAGATTCTTGAACGACTTTTTCTCTCAAATGATCTTGGCATTTGCTTTTGTCAAAATCCCCAAAATTCTATGAGTTTAACTGAAAAGAAAATTAATGTTGTCATTAATTATGGAGAGAATTGGAATTTTCATAATATTGAGCCTTCCTATGCTGAAATGTCTGCACATTCATCAAATTTTCTTTAAGGATTCTCTGGGAAGCTTTATAGTTTTCTTCATATGGGATCACCTATATTCCTTAATTTCTAGGGCTTGGGAAAGAGAAAATCTTGTAAAATTGTTATTATCTTACTTTTGCTATTATGAATTAGATATTTTATCTCATTCATCATTATTATTTTCCAGTTGGATATGTTTTATATGGTCATCTTAACTGAACTCATTTATTGAATTTGAATTGAATTGAAGTCGTTCAGTCATGTCCGACTCTTTGAGACCCCATGGGCTGTAGCCTATCAGGCTCCTCTGTCCATGGGATTCTCGAGGCAAGAGTACTAGAGTGGGTTGCCACTGCCTTCTCCAGGGGATCTTCCCGACCTAGGGATCGAACCTGGGTCTCCCGCATTGTAGGCAGACGCTTTAACCTCTGAGCCACCAGGGAAGCCCTCATTTTTATTGACTTAATTTTTGTTGATTGTTGTTGGTTCTGCAGATTGGCAATTTTATCCTCTGAAACTAGTATTTCCAATATTGTACCTGTTTATTTCTCATTTTATTATATTAACCAGAACTGAATTTCCAGGAAAATATAACATATTAGTGACAACAACCATCTTGATCTTGCTGTTAATTTTGATGGAAATGTTTCAAATATTAGGATGAACTATATGAAACTGCCATTCTCCCAGGTCAAAAAAAGGTCAAGTGTCAGCAATTTCATATCTTTTAATCTATTATTTAGCCATAGGTAAAATATTAAAATTTGATTTTAAACATAAATTCATTACTGTGACTTCCATGGCAGTCTCATGGTTAAGACTCTGCACTTCCATCACAGAGGGTGCAGTCTGATCCCTGGTTGGGAAACTGAGATCCCACTGCAGTGCAGCACAGCCAAAATGTAAGTAAATAAATACACAGACATTCATTACTAATTAAACAACTGTTTTTTGAGTGCCTACAGTCTGACAGACATAGATTTAGGCCATGGATATATAACTTTAATCAAGACAAACACAATTTCTGCCCTCCTGGGGTTAACATTACTATGGCAAAAAAACAGATAATAGTTCAGCTAACAAAAAAATTTTTTTAACAAATGAACTAAAATAGCGAGAAGAGTTCAGAGCAATTACTATGTATAGAAACTGGAGTAAGGGCACAATTCAGACAGGTCAGTCAGAACCAGTCCTTTAAGTCAGGACTCAGAACCAGTCATGCAACCAGCTTTGAGTATGCACTCTGGGCAAAGACAAGGTAGGAGCAAGCTCTAAAATGAAGCATGGCTGATGAGTGCTGGAATCTGTCAGGAGCCAGTGTGGCTAGAATGCCACTAAGTCCGTCCTCAAGCTTCAGGCTAAGCCTCAGCTGGTGGCTGTGTGAAGAAACAGAAATTCTGAATTAGGATCAAGATTAAAATTTAGATTTGGACTGGGCTTTTAAAGACTTGAAAATGAGACCATCTCTCTTAGCTTAAAGTGACCAGCTAGAGGACCTATCCTAAGCTGTTGGACAGGGTGGGAGAAAGTACTAATACGACACCTTTGAAACACTGGTAGGAGAAAAATAAACCCTTTCCTAATTGTACCAAAACTACATTCAGTCATCCTGAAACCAGTTCCACAGGCTGGAGAGGCAAGCTGAGGACAGACCCAAGCAGGCTTTATTTGGACAAAAGTTGAACTTCATTTTAGAAGTCAAAAGGAGGCAGTAATGCTTTTTGTGCAAAGACCTGATTCTGTAAAGTCAGAGAATGGGGTCATAGGATCCTCAAACAAAAAAGAGGACAGGGATTTGCCTCCCTGTGGCTCTCACCTCTGGTTCAGTCTGCATTATTTGTGCATTCTTCTTTAAAAGCCAGCAGAAAGTGCCAATGAAACAAGATAAATTTTCACAGCTACCCCCAGGCCAGAAAATGATTCGACAGCTGTCCCACCGGTCCACTGTCATACTTCAGAAAAGAGAAACAAGTTGTTTCTGATGCTGGCTAAAAGACTTGAAGCAGAGAAAAGCTATAACTGGGTTCCAGCCAAATCTATAAAGACTAGGCAAAATTCTGGAGGGGAAAGGCTCGGATGACAGTGGGCAATCCAGCAGGCAGTCAAGGCATAAGCAAAGTATAGTGAGCAAAAGACTGGGGCTCAGTCTAGATGGTGGGAGTCCTAGGCAAACGTACAGTGCGCTAGTAAGGGGCACACTGTGACAAGAGGCAGGGGACACTTGGAAGTCCAGGCTGGAGCAGTTGACACTGTATGACAGAAGTGGTGGTGAGAGGTCATCAGGGACCCTGTCCCCAGGAGGCAACTAGGTCCCAGGTTGGACCAAAACTACAGATCTTGCAAAAAGCCTTTGGGCCCAGACTTTTGATTGGAACAGGAGTGTAAGACACAAAAAGAAATCTCCAAGGGACTAGGGCTGTTTACTCAAGTCCAAAGGCCTGAGCAGAGGACAGCTGGAAGATGGTCGGTGAGTCTGGCCTGGGGAAAGGTAGCAAAGCAGAGGTACAGCAGGGACAGAGGACTATTTGGCCCAGAGAACCTTCTTGGATGACAGCAGCCATCCAGTCTCACCCTCTTTCCTCTCTATAAGAAGGCTCTCTTCTCCCTCGCTGCCTTTCCCGGATTATGTCTGGGCATGTTATAACTCTGACGTGAGCTATTGGAAACCTAACTTGTTACCTGCATGTAACGATGTAACACAAGAACTAGGAAACACTGTGAGCATCACGCAAGCCACTCAGGACCAATGGGTCACTTGTTGCCACAGCAACCACAATCAAAACAACAATTCCAATTTTCCTAAAGCCGGTATTTAATGACGACTGTATTACACAGACAGTAACGAATCCCACGGTGCATTATAAACAGAGTTGCTAGTATCCAACATTATCAATGATGGAGAAAAATAATTTGAAACTGGACAAAGTACATTTCTCAGGATGTGTGCGCAGTTCTAGCCAAAAATGCAAGGAGGGAATCTCTCTCAGCTCAGCTTGAAGTCATCGCTATATCCCAGCCTCCTTTTTTCCCTCTTCACTCCAGTTTCGGAGGGATACCTTCATAAATTCTTAAGAAATGTAATAAATTTGCTTTTAAACCCAGATATGCATATCCCTAGCCATAGGGGTAAATCGGACAGAAATATAATGATTGCTATGAAACGTTCACATTTGGAGTAGATCTAATAACTTTCTTTCATGTGATCAGGGCAAAATATAATCCAGGCTTATCTCTTTGAAGCAGATTGTTCCCTTCTAAACGCCCGATGCAAATATGAAACACAACCGTCTCTCTCCTTTCCTAGTGTCCCTCATGCCAACACCGCCCCCACCCCGGGCGGGGGGAGCGGGGAGGGCAGAAGGACCTGTGCTTTAGGCCACTGCCGCCACCCACTGGTTGGGAAGCCAAGTCACAGTTTCCCTGGCCTTGGGTTTCTTCAGTTCAGTTCAGTTCAGTTGCTCAGTCGTGTCCGACTCTTTGTGACCCCATGAATCGCAGCACGCCAGGCCTCCCTGTCCATCACCAACTCCCGGAGTTCACTCAGACTCGCGTCCATCGAGTCAGTGATGCCATCCAGCCATCTCATCCTCGGTCATCCCCTTTCTTAGTCTTTCTAAAGTCACCTGGCAAAATCATAACCACTGTGGGATGGAGTAAAAAAGTCCACCAATCTTTCCTCTCTGTTTCAGAGCCTGTTCCCCTTTTCTTCTTCATCCGGGTCTCAGAACAAAAGAGCTGTCTGAACAAGAGGGAAATAAGCAAACAGGAAAGCAGACTTCAGTTTTCTTTTCTACTCTGACTCATCATTTGAGCCAAAGGCCTAAGACCGATTTACTCCAATTCCCACATTACAGTTCAAATTTGCAGGAAGAAACTGGTAATCTGCTGATCAGGTAATTAACTGATACCCTGTGGTCAGGTATCTACCTATCGACCAATCAGCTCTGGGCAGGGGTGGGGTTATCTTGCACCAATCAGCTGTCCAGTCTGTCCCCAAAGGCCATTCCCAAAGGGGTGGGGGGGGACATGGGGTTCTCTCTCAGGAAACCATATTCCTTGGACTCTGACACAGCTCAGCCTTCAGTTGTCATGTCTTTCATTTCGTGTGTTATTTTCTTGACTTTAACATTGAAATAGTGTCATACACACAGTTGTAATTAAGTGCCTCTCTTTGGTGGCTTTACCATTTTCTGGCTAAGTAACCATGGGTAATAACCTAGACTCTCTGAGTTTCCACTTTTTTCACGTATAAAATGAACATGCTCCATAGGATTTTCATAAAGAGTTTTTAATGATCATCTATGTAAATTATTTAGCATGAGCCCTGGTACACAGTCAATGTGAAAGTAATATTAGCCATTATTATCACCATCACCAGCAGCAGTATCATTTAGTCAGGAAGACCATCTTCAGAGCTTCAAGCTGAGCATCAGATTTATTTCCAGACAAGCTCAGCCTCCCTTGTCCTATTTATCACACCAAATTTAATCAGTTGGTCAAGAACTGAAATACTCACTTTTGCTACCCAGGATCTGAGTCCTTGCATCCAGCATAGCAACTGGAACAAAGTTAGTTCTGAGCAAATTCTACCAGAAACTGGATATGTCAGAGATTCAGAGAGACATCGTGTGAGATGAGGGGAAAGAGGCACCTTCTCCAACTTTATGATTGCTAGATACTGGAGTAGGATTCTTCAGAATGTGAAAGCTAAATAAGCCAGCAGAGATGGAATTCTAAAGGTAAATATGATCCTGTGTCAAGAAGTCTATTTGGGAGGAAAATATTCCCTAAGAGTAGGGAAGCCTGATGTGCTGCAGTCCATGGGGTCACAAAGAGTCGGACACGACTAAGCGACTGAACTGAACTGAAAAGTAGGAGTATATTTCAAAGAGCTAATCAATAAACCCTCAAAAAAGAAGAGGCTCCCTACTGGGATTTTTGTGAGGTTTGATGACATTGCAAAGTAGTCTGGCTACTGGGCTGCCCACATCCTCAAGACCCTAAAGACCAAGTGACTGAGAAAGAGATACATGGCCAAGGTTACTTGGCACCTTCCTTTAGTTGCTCTTTGTGGAAAGAATTTTGCTTAGAGATGCAACTGAATAACACTTCAACTGAGTTAACGATCTAAATTAGGGCAGGAACACTAGGAGTGGGATGGGAAGACATGCAGGAAAGGCCATGACCCTGGATCTCAGAGAACTGACTACACAATAGACCAGCTCACAGACCCTGGGCACACAATCCAACTTCTATGTAATAGGAGAGAACTGGATAAAATCAATGATTATCAAGCATGTCCACCAAGCCCTGAAGTCCCTCTATAAATCCAGAGGCCACAGCAGGTTTTGGAGGAAAGAGATTAAGGGGTCTAAGCAAGAGTGAGCCTCTGGGTCCCATCCCCACTGCCATAACTCTTTCTCTGCCCTTCTGATGTTTCAGATCAGATTTTATCAAGAGAAATCCTTCTTCTTTTTTTAAAGCAAGGTAAATAACTAGATGTCTCCAAATTTATTTCGGCTCTGACAGTCTATGATTCCAGAGGGAAGGAATGGAATTACTTCAAGAAGAGGCTACATGGGAGGGTTAACACGAGATCACGAAAGGCCTGGAATGCCATGCTAGGGCACTCATGTTTTACCCAATAGGCAGCCATGAAAGGGGACTAAGATGACCAGGACACTGTGCTAGTAAAGCACTCTGAAGGACTGGAGAACTGAAGGATGCAGTGGGAGCTGGGGGACAGAGCTATTCCAATAATCTCCAGACAGGAAGTAGTTTATCAGTGTTTTATCAGAGAGGTGAAAAATCAGACAAGAAAAATAGATGGAAAAGGGAACAGCCTTCTTCACTAGCCAGCAGCCTCCATTCTGTCTCAGGAATTTTTACTTGCTTGCTTTATTTTTTTCCTTTTTTTCTGCTAACTCCATTCCCATCCTTAAAAAACAGAATAAAAATGATTCTTTACACTTGGAGCCAATGTTTTGACTGGTTCTCTCACACCAGATGAACACAATGACACCACAGCAAAAGGCATGTCCTCTATAGCTAATTAACAGAGGACAGATAACGTCAATGGTTGGCGCCTGTCATAGCTGATCCCCACCCCTCCATGACCCAGATGCTCTCAAGCTCCCAGCCACGCAGCTGCACCTCCCTAACTGGCTTTGAAGAGGGACTTTCATAATGTCTCCATTCTAGCAGCTTCCTGACCCACAATACCTGTTCCCACTACCAGCTCAGCCAGGGCAGGAAAACCCACAGATGTCCTGGTGGACTTGTTAAAGATGGAAAAGCCATATCCAGGCCTCTGATTTACAATGTGACATGAACTCAACACTTTTCTCATGCTCCTGAATCCAATACTAATGAGCAGAAGCAGATACTTAAAGCTGATGCAAACAGAGTATGCCTTAAAAAAAAAAAAAAAAAAAAAGGCTACAAATGACACCCCTTAGCTGTCTGGCAACCTGGCATGCAGGGCTCACTGAGAAACAGGGCACTGTTTCCTTGACTGTGGCTCTGACCTGACTCTGGAAACAGCTGCCAGCCCGTGTCGTGGCATCAGGCTTCTGCTAACACTCCCTTCACGTTGCCTAACCCTTGCTGAGGTGTGTGTGTATGCTATTCCTGTGCCAGGAACACCCTTCCCACAGACTCTTCTCACTTGTTCACTTGGAACCAGAGTACTGAAATGCAGAATTTTCAGTAATCAATCATGTCTAATTCATGCACTTTGAATCTGAAGGAACAGACCCAGAGAAGGGAAATGCCTTCTCCAGGACACCCAATAATAACCAATGCTAATAGCTATGGCTGCTGGGGCCC
Organism: Oryx dammah; assembly: GCF_014754425.2. Taxonomy (NCBI): domain Eukaryota; kingdom Metazoa; phylum Chordata; class Mammalia; order Artiodactyla; family Bovidae; genus Oryx; species Oryx dammah. The sequence continues at coordinate 96,548,747 of NW_024070185.1, forward strand.
AGGAGCCATGCTAAATGCTTCACACAAATTATTACATTCAGGCCCTATAACAACCCTATAAGGTAGTAACAATATATACTTTAATTAATTACTAGCTTAATTCTAGAGATGAGAAAACTGAAAGGGGAAATGACTAGTCCAAGTGCTATAGTCTTGATAGTGTCATAAAAAATTCCAGACAGGTGACGCCTGGGAGGGTGGGCAGGGAATGAGAGAAAAAGTGTAGCGGAGAGTTCTCTCCACAAATAGTTCACTCACTCCACCTCTCTGAGACTCAGCTGCTGCATCTGTGAACTGAGAATACTCACACTTTGCTGCAAAGTGCTATATAAATGAAAGAGAAAATAATGCTTTTCCCAAAATTAAAATAGGCCTTACTATATGTTTAAAAGAATAATACTCATTTATATTTTAAAAAAAAACTATAACACTACAGAAAAAACATGAGGAAATATTATCCGAATTTCCACCATCCAGAGATTATTTATATCTTAATGCTAACTAATACTTACAAGAAAACTGTTTGTGATTACATGTGTGGACATACAATTATTAATAAATGGGATCATACTGTTCATGCTGTTTTGTGATCTATTTTTTTCATTCAAGTTATACAAGTTATTCAAGTTATAACAATCAAAAAAGTCTATTTTCAGGAGGACATTCTTCTGAGCTTAGATCAGCCCTGTGAAAACTAGAACAAATAACCCTAAAATTTATATGGAACCACAGAAGACCTGAATTGCAAAAGCAATCCTGAAGATAAAGAACAAAGCTGGAGGCATAACCCTCCCAGATTTTAGATAATAATACAAAGCTACAGTAATCAAAACAGCATGGTACTAGCACAAAAACAGACAGATAGATCAATGGAACAGAAGAGAATTCCCAGAAATAAACCTATACACTTATGGTCAATTAATCTTTGACAAAGGAAGCAAGAATATACAGTGGAGAAAAGACATCTCTTCAATAAGTGGTGGTGGGAAAACTGGACAGTTGCATTTTTTTAAATAGAGTTAGAACATTCTATCTGGAGAAGGCAATGGCACCCCACTCTAGTACTCTTGCCTGGAAAATCCCATGGACAGAGGAACCTGGAAGACTGCAGTCCATGGGGTCGCTAAGAGTCGGACACGACTGAGCGACTTCACTTTCACTTTTCACTTTCATGCATTGGAGAAGGAAATGACAACCCACTCCAGTGTTCTTGCCTGGAGAATCCCAGGGACGGGGGAGCCTGGTGGGCTGCCATCTATGGGGTCGCACAGAGTCAGACATGACTGAAGCGACTTAGCAGCAGCAGCAACAGCAGAACATTCTATAACACCATACACAACAATAAACTCAAAATGGATTAAAGACCTGAATATAAGACATGACATCATAAAACTCCTAGAAGAAAACATAGGCAAAATATCCTGACATAAACTGTGGCAATATTTCTTAGATCAGACTCCCAAGGCAAAAAATTAAAGCAAAAATAAACAAATGGGACCTAACCAAACAGGGCAAAAGAAATCATAAACCAAACAAAATGACAACCTATAGAATGGGAGAAAATATTTGCAAACAATGCAACTGACAAGGGCTTAATTTCCAAAATATAAAAACATCTCATATTGCTCAATTAACCAAAAAAAAAAAAACCACAAGAAATGGGCAGAATACCTAAATAGACATTTCTCCAAAGAATTCGTATAGATGGCCAACAGGCATATAAAAAAATGCCCAGCATCACTAATTATTAGAGAAATACAAATTGAAACTATAGTTAGATTATTACCTCAAACCGGTGAGAACAGCCATCATCGAAAAGCCTACAGATTCCCAGTCACCTGACCCAGCCTCTACTGGAGATTCTCTAAGACCAACAGTTTGTGGGTCATCCGCCTGGCAACACCAGCATGGCATTCGACTTCCACACATGCGTGTAGAACTAGCTCCCAAAAATGCCTTCTGCATTCCTAGCCACCAGCTTCAACCTCTCCCAGAGACTCACAAAGACTGGCAGAGATCAAGCCCTGAGCGTTTGGGGTGAGAGCACTGACTCCAAGGCCCTAGACTACCAGAGAACTAACCCTGCTGCTGCTGCTGCTAAGTCGCTTCAGTCATGTCCGACTCTGTGCGACCCCATAGACAGCAGCCCACCAGGCTCCCCCGTCCCTGGGATTCTCCAGGCAAGAACACTGGAGTGGGTTGCCATTTCCTTCTCCAGTGCATGAAAGTGAAAAGTGAAAGTGAAGTCGCTCAGTCATGTCTGACTCTTCGTGACCCCATGGATTGCAGCCTACCAGGCTCTTCCATCCATGGGATTTTCCAGGCAAGAGTACTGGAGTGAGGTGCCATCGCCTTCTCCAGAACTAACCCTAGGGAGTATCAAATAGTGAGAACTCACACAAAGGAAACCACTTGAATACAAGACCCGGCATCACCCAACCACCAAAAGCACCCTGTACAGGATCCCTCATCTTAACAACAAACAAAACAAAAATACAAATCCAATCACCAGCAGACAGGACTACCACCTCACTCACCCTTGCCCATCAGAGGAAAAAAAAAAAAAAAAAACAGCGTAAATCTCAGCCTATACGAAGCTTACACAAACACACTGGACCAACCATAGGAGGGCAGAAACCAAAAGAAAGAACGAACTTAACCTTGAAGCCTGGGAAATGGAGACATCAAACACAACAAGTTAAATAATAATAATAATAACGAAAAGGCAGAGAAATACTACACAAATGAAGGAACAAACTAGAAACACAGAAGTCCAAATAATGAAGAGGAAATAGGCAAACTACCTGAAAAAGAATTCAGAATAACAACAGTAAAAATGATCAAAAACCTTGAAAACAGAATGGAGAAAATGCAAGAATCAATTAACAAAGACCTAGAAGAATTAAAGAATAAACATACAGAGACAAACAACACAACTACTGAAATTTAAAAATACTCTAGAAGGAATCAATAGCAGAATATCTGAAGCAGAAAAATCAGTCAGTGAGCTGGAAGATAAGACAGTGGAAATAACTTCTGAAGAGCAGAATAAAGTAAAAAGAATGAAAAGAAGCGAGGATAGTCTCAGAGACCTCTGGGACCATATCAAAAGCACCAACATTGAAATTATAGGGGTCCCAGAAGAAGAACGGAGAAGGCAATGGCACCCACTCCAGTATTCTTGCCTGGAAAATCCCATGGACAGAGGAGCCTGGTAGGCTGCAGTCCATGGGGTCGCTAAGAGTCGGACACAACTGAGCAACTTCACTTTCACTTTTCACTTTCATGCATTGGAGAAGGAAATGGCACCCCACTCCAGTGTTCTTGCCTGGAGAATCCCAAGGATGGGGGAGCCTGGTGGACTGCCATCTCTGGGATCACACAGAGTCGGACATGACTGAAGCAACTTAGCAGCAGCAGAAGAGGAAGAAGAAAAAAAGAAGGGTATGATAAAATCTTTGAAGAGATTATAGTTGAAAATTTCTCCAACATGGAAAAGGAAATAGTCAAGTAAGTCTGAGAGGCACGAAAAGTCCCATACAGGATAAACCCAAGGAGAAACACACCAAGACACATACTAATCAAACTAACAAAGACTAAACACAAAGAAAGAATATTAAAAAGCAGCAAAGGAGAAGGAACAAGTAACATACAAGGGAAACTCCATATGTTTAACAGCTGATTTTTCAGCATAAACTCAGCAGGTCAGAAAGGAATGGCAGGATATATTTAAAGCACTGAAAGGGAAAAATCTACAACCAAGCTTACTGTACCTGGCAAGGCTCTCATTCAAACTTGACAGAGAAATCAAAAGCTTTTCAGACAAGCAAAAGTTAAGAGAATTCAGTACCACTAAACCAGCTTTACAACAAATGTTAAATGGACTTACATAATCAAGAAATACAAAAGAAGCAAAAAATCTACAAAATCAACCCCAAACAATTAAGAGAATGGCAATAGGAACATATATATCAATAATTACTTTAAATGCAAATGGATTAAATGCTCCAACCAAAAGACACAGACTGGCTGAATGGATACAAAAACAACACCCATATTTATGATGTCTACAAGAAACCTATTTCAGACCTCAAGACACATATAGACTGAAAGTGAGAGGATGGAAAAATATATTCCATGCAAATGGGAAGCAAAAGGAAGCTGGAGTAGCAATCTTCATATCAGACAAAATAGACCTTAAAATAAAGAAGATTACAAGAGATAAAGAAAAGACACTACATAATGATCAAGGGATCAATCCAAAAGGAAGATATAACACTTGTAAATATCTATGCACCCAACATAGGAGCACCTCAATACATAAGACAAACACTAACAGACATAAAAGGAGAAATTGACAGTAACACAATAATAGTAGGAGACTTTAACGCTCCACTCACACCAGTGGACAGATCATCAAACAGAAAATTAATAAGGAAATACAAGTCTTAAATGATACATTACATGAGATGGATCTCATTGATATCTTCAGGACATTCCATCCAAATGCAGATGAATACACCTTCTTCTCAAGTGCACAAGGAACATTCTCCAGGATAGACCACATCCTGGTTCACAAATCAAACCTCAGTAAATTTAAGAAAACTGAAGTCATATCAAGCATCTTCTCCAACCACACTATGAGACTAGATATCAATTACAAGAAAAAACTGTAAATAAAACAACCACATGGAGAATAAACAATACATTCCTAAATAACAGGTTATTGAAGAAATCAAAAGGGAAATAAAAACATTTCTAGAAACAAATGACAATGAAAACACGACAACTCAAAACTTATGGGATGCAGTGAAAGAGTTCTAAGAGGGAAGTTTATAGCAATACAATCCTCCCTCAAGAAATAAGAAAAATATCAAATAGACAACCTAACTTTACACCTAAAACAACTGAAAAAAGAGGAAAAAAAAAAAACAAAATTAGTAGAAGGGAAAAAATCATAAAGAGCCAAACAGAAATAAATGAAAAAGAAATGAAAGAAACAATACTAAGATTAATAAAACTAAAAGCTGGTTCTTTGAGAAGATAAACAAAATAGACAAACCATTAGCCAGACTCATCAAGAAAAAAAGAGAATCAAATCAACAAAACTAGAAATGAAAAAGGAGAGGTTACAACAGACAGTGCAGAAATATAAAGGATTATAAGAGACTATTGTGAACAACTATATGGCAATAAAATGGATAACCTGGAAGAAATGGACAGATTCTTAGAAAAATTCAATCTTCCAAGACTAAATCAGAAAGATATAGAAATTATGAAAAACCCAGTTACAAACACTGAAATTGAAGCTGTGATCAAAAATCTCCCAAAGAACAAAAGCCCAGGATCAGATGGCTTCACAGGAGAATTCTATCAAATATTTAGAGGAGAGCTAATGCCTAAACTTCAAAAACTCTTTCAAAAAATTGCAGAGGAAGGAACACTTTCAAGCTCATTCTATGAGGCCACCATCACCCTGATACCAAAACCACCCAAAGACAAAGTTAGTGGTGGACAGGCAAGCCTGGCACACTGCAGTCCATGTGGTCACACAGAGTCGGACATGACTGAGCAACTGAACTAAACAGGCCAATATCACTGATGAACATAATTGCAAAACTCCTCAACAAAATGTTAGCAAACAGAATTCAGCAACACATCTAAAAGCTCATACACCATGATCAAGTTGGATTTATTCCAGGGATGCAAGGATTCTTCAATATATGCAAATCAACCAATGTAATACACCATATTAAAAAACTGAAAGATAAAAACCATATGATAATCTTAATAGATGCAGAAAAAGCCTTTGACAAATTTCAGCACCCAATTATGATTAAAACTCTTCCAAAAATGGGCACAGAAGGAACCTACCTCAACATAGTAAAGGTCATATATGATAAGCCTACAGCAAACATTATTCTCAACGGTGAAAAATTGAAACCATCCCACCTAAGATCAAAACAAGACAGGGGTGTCCACTTTCACCACTATTATTCAACATAGTTTTGGAAGTCCTAACTACAGCAATCAAAGAAGAAAAAGAAATAAAAGGAATCCAGATCATAGAAGAAGTAAACCTCTTACTGTCTGTAGATGACATGATACTATACAGAGAAAACCCTAAAGATAGTATCAGAAAATTACTAGAGCTAATCAGTGAATTGAGCAAATTTGCAGGATACAAAATCAATATACAGAAATCACATGCATTTCTATATACTAACAATGAAAAATCAGAGCAAAATTAAGGAATCAATCCCATTCACCACTGCAACAACAAGAATTAAATGTCTAGGAATAAACTTACCTAAGGAGACATAAGAACTGTACACAGAAAATTATAAGACACTGATGAAAGAAATCAAAGATGACATAAACAGATGGGTTCCATGTTCCTGGGTAGGAACATATATTGACGAATCAATATTGTGAAAATGACTATACTGCCAAATGCAATCTACAGATTCAATGTGATCCCTGTCAAATTACCAATGGCATTTTTCACAGAACTAGAACAAAAAAATTTCACAATTCATATGGAAACACAAAAGACCCCGAATAGACAAAGCAGTCTTGAGAAAGAAGAATGGAGTTGGAGGAATCAACCTTCCTGACTTCAGATTATACTACAAAGCTACAGTCATCAAGACAGTATGGTAATGGCACAAAAACAGAAATATAGACCAATGGAACAAGATAGAAAGCCCAGAAATAAACCCATGTACCTATAGGTGTACCTTATTTTTGACAAAGGAGGCAAGAATATACAATGGGGCAAAGATAGCCTCTTCGATATACGGTGCTGGGAAAACTGGACAACTACATGTAAAAGAATGAAATTAAAACACTTCCTAACACCATACACAAAGATAAACTCAAAATGAATTAAGGATCTATATGTAAGACCAGAAACTGTAAAACTCTCAGAGGAAAACATAAGCAGAATGGTAGATGACATAAAGCACAGCAAGATCCTCTATGACCCACCTCCTAGAGTAATGGAAATAAAAACAAAAGTAAACAAGTAGGACCTGATTAAACTTAAAAACTTTTGCACAGCGAAGGAAACTATAAGCAAGGTGAAAAGACAACCTTCAGAATGGGGTTGGAAAATAATAGCAAACGAAAAAACTGACAAAAGATTAATTTCCAAAATACACAAGCAGCTCATACAACTCAATACCAGAAAAACAAACAACCCAATCAAAACGTGGGGAAAAGACCTAAACCGATGATACTGGATGCTTGGGGCTGGTGCACTGAGACGACCCAGAGGGATGGTACGGGGACGGAGGAGGGAGGGGGGTTCAGGATGGGGAACACGTGTATACCTGTGGTGGATTCATGTTGATGTATGGCAAAACCAATACAATATTGTAAAGAAATTAACCTCCAATTAAAATAAATAAATTTATATTTTTTAAAAAGGACATACAGATGACTAACAAACACAAAGATGCTCAATATCGCTCATCATTAGAGAAATGCAAAACAAAACTACAATGAGATATCACCTCACATCAGTCAGAATGGCCAGAATCAAAAAGTCTACAAAAAATAAATGCTGGAGAGGGTGTGGAGAAAAGGGAACCCTCTTGCATTTTGGTGGGAATGTAAATTGATACAGCCGTTATGGAAGATGGTATGGAGATTCCTTAAAACACTAGGAATAAAACTAGCATATGACCCAGCAATCCCACTGCTAGGCATATACCCTGAGGATACCAAAATTGAAAAAGACACATGTATCCCATTGTTCATTGCAGCACTATTTACAATAGCTAGAACATGGAAGCAATCTAGATGTCCATTCACAGATGAATGGATAAAGCAGTTGTGGTACATATATGCAATGGAATATTACTCAGCCATAAAAAGGAATGCATTTGAGTCAGTTCTAGTGAGGTGGATGAATCTAGAGCTTATTATACAGAGTGAAGTAAGTCAGAAAGAGAACGATAAATATTGTATTCTAGTGCATATATATGGAGTTTAGAAAAATGATACTGAAGAATTTATTTACAGCAGCAATGGAGAAACTGACCTTTTCCAGTCCTGTGGCCACTGCTGAGTTTTCCAAATTTGCTGGCATATTGAGTGTAGCACTTTCACAGCATCATCTTTCAGCATTTGAAATAGCTCAACTGGAATTCCATCACCTCCACTAGCTTTGTTCTTAGTGATGCTTCCTAAGGCCCACTTGACTTCACATTCCAGGATGTCTGGTTCTAGGTGAGTGATCACACCATCATGATTATCTGGGTCATGAAGATCTTTTTTGTACAGTTCTTCTGTGTATTCTTGCCACCTCTTCTTAATATCTTCTGCTCTGTTAGGTCCATACCATTTCTGTCCTTTATTGAGCCCTTCTTTGCATAAAGTGTCCCCTTGGTATCTCTAATTTTCTTGAAGAGATCTCTAGTCTTTCCCATTCTGTTGTTTTCCTCTATTTCTTTGCAATGATCGCTGAGGAAGGCTTTCTTATCTCTCCTTGCTATTCTTTGGAACTCTGCATTCAAATGCTTATATCTTTCCTTTTCCCCTTTGCTTTTCGCTTCTCTTCTTTTCACAGCTATTTGTAAGGCCTCCTCAGCCATTTTGCTTTTTTGCATTTCTTTTTCTTGGGGATAGTCTTGATTCCTGTCTCCTGTACAGTGTCACAAACCTCCGTCCATAATTCATCAGGCACTCTGTCTATCAGATCAGTCCCTTAAATCTATTTCTCACTTCCACTGTATAGTCATAAGGGATTTGATTTAAGTCATACCTGAATGGTCTACTGGTTTTCTCCACTTCAATTTCAGTCTGAATTTGGCAATAAGGAGTTCATGATCTGAGCCACAGTCAGTTCCCGGTCTTGTTTTTGCTGACTGTATAGAGCTTTTCCATCACAGCTTCTCCATCTTTGGATGCAAAGAATATAATCAATCTGATGGACAGGCGGGCCTAGCGTGCTGCAGTTCATGGGGTTGCAAAGAGTAGGACACGACTGAGCAACTGAATTGAACTGAATGGAGAAACAGACATAGAGAATAAACTTATGGACATGGGGAGAGGGGAGGAGAGGGTGAGATGGATGGAAAGAGTAACATGGAAACTTACATTACCATATGTAAAATAGATAGCCAACAGGAATCTGCTATATAGCTCAGGAAACTCAAACAGGGGCTCTGTATCAACCTAGAGGGGTGGGATGGGGAGGGAGATAGGAGGGAGGTTGCAAAGGGTGGGGATATATGTATACCTATGGCTGATTCATGTTGACGTTTGACAGAAAACAACAAAATTCTGTAAAGCAATTATCCTTCAATTAAAAAGTAATTAATTTTTTAAAAAAGAAAAACAATAAAGACAAAAAAAAGTCTACAAATAATAAATGCTGGAGAGGATGAGGAAAAAAGGGAGCCCTCCTGCACTGTTGATAGAAATGTAAATTGGTACAGCCATTATGGAAAATATTCTAGAGGTTCTTTAAAAAACTAAAAATAGAATTACCATATGATCTAGTTATCTCACTCATGGGCATACATCTGATAAAGATGAAAACTCTAATTCAAAAAGATACACACACCCCAATATTCACAGCAGCACTATTCACAATAGCCAAGACATGGAAGCAACTGAAATGTCCATCAACCTATGAATGGATAAGGAAGATGTGGCATATATACGATGGAATAGTACCCAGCCATAAAAAAGAATGAAATGTCATTTGGAGCAATATGGATGGACCTAGAAATTATTATACTAAGTGAAGTAAGTCAGACAAAGACAATGCATGATATCACTTATGCTGCTACTGCTAAGTCACTTCAGTCGTGTCCGACTCTGTGTGACCCCATAGACAACAGCCCACTAGGCTCCTCTGTCTCTGGGATTCTCCAGGCAAGAACACTGGAGTGGGTTGCCACTTCCTTCTCCAATGCATGAAAGTGAAAAGCGAAAGTGAAGTCACTCAGTCATGCCCGACTCTTAGCGACCCCATGGATTGCAGCCTACCAGGCTCCTCCGTGCATGGGATTTTCCAGGCAAGAGTACTGGAGTGGGGTGCCATTGCCTTCTCTGGATATCACTTATATGTGGAATCTAAAAAATAATACAAATGAACCTAGTTATAAAACAGAAACAGACTCACAGACATAGAAAACAAACTTATGGTTACCAAAAGAGAAGTGGGGAGGGATAAATCCAGCATTTGGGATTAACAGATATGAAAGTGAAAGTGTTAGTCGCTCAGTCGTGTCCAACCTCTTTACAACCCTATGGACTACAGCCTGCCAGGCTCCTCTGTCCATGGAATTCTCCAGGCAAGAATACTGGAGTGGGTTGCCATTCCTTCTCCAGGAGATCATCCCAACCCAGGGACTGAATCCAGGTCTCCTGAATTGTGGGCAGATTCTTTACCATCTGAGCCACAGGAAGTCAACAGACATAAACTACTATATTTAAAATAGATAAACCACAAGTATTTACTGAAGAGAGCAGTTATTCAGTGCTTGAAATAATCTCTAATGGAAAAGAATATAGATAGACATCTGAATCACTTTGCTGTATACCTAAAATTAATACAATATTGTAAATCAATCATACTTCAATTTGAAAAAACAAAAAGGTCAGCACTGTGAAAAGAACCAAGTGGTTTATTCACTATCCTCTTTATGGCTGCTCCTTGGAGGGGCATCGCCAGCTACAGTGGTGCAGCCTGTGCCCTCTACAGAGGCCAGGAAAATACATGGGAGCTGAAAGGCATCCTGTCCTAGTCTCCAGGCTTAGCCCCTAGCTACAACATCAAGGAAAGGGCCCTTGTGTGATTTGCACGAAAGCAGTGTGTGTGCTGGCCTCTGAAAAAGGCTAAAACTAGCCATGGAGACCCTAGAGCCAGAGAGCCTGCTTCTGAGGGCCACTGGAACCACCAAGAGCAAGCAGAGTTGGCGCTATCCATCTGCCATGTCTGTACCAGATCTGGGCCCTGTGCCCCAGGGCACAGGATTAAACCATGGCAGGCACAGAGCAGGCTCTTAGAATGGGTGCTAAGTCCATTCTGCTCTATGCATGGAATGCTTGTGGTGGTTTCATTCTTTTCCTCTAAGCAAATTTTAGGAAAATATTCAAGTGATAGGAAACTGAGCAAACCTTAGGCCCAAACACTGCTCGTGTCCTGCTGGAGAGAACTCGAGGTGAAAAATACAATTTCTTGTTCAGCTGTCTCTGGGGGTCTCTGTATGTACCCAGAGTTCACCAAGTGCCTCTAAAACAGCTACAGGGTGATTTTTTTTTTTCTATTGCTGCATAACAAATGCTCTAAAATTTAGCAGGTGAAATAAAAAAAAGCATTTCTCATCCCAAAGTTTCTGCACATCAGGAATCACATCAAGTTAGCAGGGTGCTTCTAGTTTAAGGTCACTCATGAGGTGGCTGTGAAGCTGTCAACCAGGGTTGCAGTTGTCTCAAGGTGCAACTAGGCTGGAAAATCTGCTTCCGAGCTTACCTATGTGGCTGCTGGCAAGCTTCAGCTCCTTTCCATGTGGGCCTCCCTATTGAGCTGCTTCATAACATGGCAGCTCACTTACCCCAGCACCAGGGAAGCCCAGAAAGAAGAGAAGGAAAGTGGAAAGGGGAGGAGCACAGACAGGAGAGGAAAGGAGAGGAGAGAGGAGAGGCTACAGTCTTTCTGTACCCTAATCTCAGGAATGACATCACATCACTTTTGCTGTACTCATTTCATTAGAAGTGAGTCACTGGGTCCACCCTACACACAACGGGAGGAAATTACAGAAATGCACCAACCTCCATCCTCTTGCCTGGAACATAAATATAGTAGTTAGAATCCTGCCAGACATTTTGGCTGGTAAGGATAAGGGCAACACCCTAGAGATAGTGGATCAGAAAACAGGAAGGAAAAGCCTGAGTCTCTGCTGATTTCATCACATCATCATCACTGCTTCTTACTCAAAAGAATAAAACCTTAGATACTAAAGCCACTTCTGAGTTTCTTTCATTTGCAGGCGAGTATAATCTTAGCTGATATAGGTTGTTCAGTTCAGTTCAGTCACTCAGTCATGTCCAACTCTTTGCAACCCCATGAATCGCAGCATGCCAGGCTTCCCTGTCCATCACCAACTCCCGGAGTTTATCCAAACTCATGTCCATCAAGTTGGTGATGCCATCCAGCCATCTCACCCTCTGTCATCCCCTTCTCCTCCTGCCCCCAATCCCTCCCAGCATCAGAGTCTTTTCCAATGAGTCAACTCTTCACATGAGGTGGCCAAAGTATTGGAGTTTCAGCTTCAACATCAGTCCTTCCAATGAACACCCAGGACTGATCTCCTTTAGGATGGACTGGTTGGATCTCCTTGCAGTCCCAGGGACTCTCAAGAGTCTTCTCCAACATCACAATTCAAAAGCATCAATTCTTCGGCTCTCAGCTTTCTTCACAGTCCAACTCTCACATCCATACATGACTACTGGAAAAACCATAGCCTTGACTAGACGGACCTTTGATGGCAAAGTAATGTCTTTGCTTTTTAATATGCTATCTAGGTTGGTCATAACTTTCCTTTCAAAACTAATAGAGTTTTGCCAAGAGAACACACTGGTCATAGCAAACACCCTCTTCCAACAACACAAGAGAAGACTCTACACATGGACATTGCCAGATGGTCAACACCAAAATCAGACTGATTATAATCTTTACAGCCAAAGATGGAGAAGCTCTATACAGTCAGCAAAAACAAGACCAGGAGCTGACTGTGGCTCAGATCATGAGTTCCTTATTGCCAAATTCAGACTTAAATTGAAGAAAGTAGGGAAAACCACTAGACCATTCAGGTATGACCTAAATCAAATCCCTTATGATTATACAGTGGAAGTGAGAAATAGATTTAAGGGACTAGATCTAATAGACAGAGTGCCTGATGAACTATGGATGGAGGTTTGTGACACTGTACAACAGACAGGGATCAAGACCATCCCCATGGAAAAGAAATGCAAAAAAGCAAAATGGCTGTCTGAGGAGGCCTTACAAATAGCTGTGAAAAGAAGAGAAGTGAAAAGCAAAGGAGAAAAGGAAAGATATAGGTTGTTAGCTAACCTCAATTAGGGTTTAGATTCAACCAGCATTTCTTTCTTTTACAGATGGGTCACCTAAACTCAGAGAGGTAAAGTACTGATAATTCACCTAACATTACTCAGAGATGATCAGGAATGAGACCCAGACTACTTATCTTCAAATTTACCCAAGCTGGTTCTGAGTGTCCCCAAAGTTTGTTGAACACTCAAGGCTCTGTTTAAGATGTTCCTGGCAGCTGGAAAAGTCCTGACTCCCTCAGGCTATGTATTTGTAACAGAACATTCCCTGATCTGTTTCTCTGCATACCAAGTAAACAAATGAAATAGAGGAAGAAAATAATTTTGGATGAATTGATGACTTTCAGCTCAAAAATTTTTTGTCTTATGCACACTCAAGACAGTAGCCATGGAATCTCATTTCATTTCCTTGGTCCATCTTTGTATACCATTCCCTCTTTTGGAGGCCAAAAGTTAGCAGCAGCTATTAAGTATGTTCTGGAGAGCAGCAAGATAGGACAATTTTTTCAAAGAACCTTAGTATACACATCCATAACCCAGAAATGATCATGTTTTCATTACAGAGTTGTCTCAGAAAGCTTGCCTCTTAAGAAAGAGCCTTTTACCCCACTTGCCGGAAATGTTAGCAGAGCCATTCAAGACAGAATCATAGCTGTAACATTAAACATTTTATTTTGCAGAGGACACACCTGGTGCCCTTACCCAGCCACACCCTTGCTCTAGGAATGACCATGTTTCATTAAACCCTACTAAAGGGCTGGGCCTGAACTATCTTATTTGAACTATGTGCCCCTACTTCCACAGTCTTGGGTGGGTGAAGCTTGGTTTGTCATTTCAGCCAGGAAAACCACTGTATCAATTAAGAATCTTCCTTTTAAACATGCCATCCACCTTGCTAGCTCAGTCGGTAAAGAATCAGCCTGTGATGCAGGAGACTACTTGCAATGCAGGAGACCTGAGTTTGATCCCTGGGTCAGGAAGATCCCATGGAGAATGAAATGGCAACCCATTCCAGTACTCTTGCCTGGAAAATCCCATAGACAGAGAAGCCTGGCAAGCTACAGTCTATGGGTGGCAAGAGTTAGACACGACTTAGCCACTTAATCACCACCTCTTAAGCATAGGCAGAATATTCTATGCATAAATCACAGCAAGTTCCTCTATGACCCACCTCCTAGAGTAATGGAAATAAAAACAAAAATTAACAAGTGAAACCTAATTAAACTTAAAAGTTTTTGCACAGCAAAGGAAACTATAAACAAGGTGAAAAGACAACCCTCAGAATGGGTAAAATAACAGCAAATGAAACAACTGACAAAGGATTAACTTCCAAAATATTCAAGTAGCTCATACAAGTCAATACCAGGAAAACAAACAACACAATCAAAAAATGGAAAAAGACCTAAACAGACATTTCCTCCAAGAAGACATACAGATGGCTAATAAACACATGGAAATATGCTCAACATCTCTCATAATTAGAGAAATGCAAATCAAAACTACAACGAGATGTCACCTCACACCAGTCAGAATGGCCATCATCAAAAAGTCTACAAACAACAAATGCTGGAGCAGGTGTGAAGAAAAGGGAACCCTCTTGCACTGTTGGTGGGAATGTAAGCCATTATGGAAGACAGTATGGAGACTCCATAAAAAACTAGGAATAAAACCACCATATGACCCAGCAATCCCACTCCTAGGCATATACCCTGAGGATACCCTACCTTTTCAAGGACACATGTACCCCAGTGTTCCTTGCAGCACTACTTAGAATAGCTAGATCATGGAAGCAACCTAGATGTCATTGGCAGATGAATGGATAAAGAAGCTATGATACATATATACAATGGAATATTACTCAGCTATAAAAAGGAATGCATCTGAGTCAGTTCTATGAGGTGGATGAACCTGGAGCCCATTATACAGAGTGAAGTAAGAAAGAGAAAAACAAATATTGTACAATAAGGCATATATATCGAATTTAGAAAGATGGTACTGATGAAATTATTCGCAGGGCAACAATAGAGACACAGATGCAGAAAACAGATTTATGAGACTTGGAACCGGGGGAGGAAGGAGAGGGTAGGATGTACGGGGAGAGTAACATGGAAACATAAATTACCATATGTAAAATAGACAGCCAATGGGAATCTGCTGTATGACTCAGGGAATTCAAACCGGGGCTCTGAAACAACCTAGAGGGGTGAGATGGGGAGAGAGGTGAGAGGGAGGGGATATAAGTATACTCATGGCTGATTCATGTTGATGTTTGGCAGGAACCAACACAATACTGTCAAGCAATTTCCTTCAATTTAAAATAAATAAATTTAAAAATTAAAAAATCTTCCTCTTGAAAGTATGAAGTAAGAGATGCAGAAAATCATTAATTGATGGCAGGCAGTTAAACTAAAAAGTCATGTAGCATTAGAGCTGGAGCTATCCTTTATGGACCTGCATATAAGAAAAACGGGAAAAAAAAAAAGTCTACAAAGAAGTGGAAGACTGGCTTAGATAAACAGAGGGGAAAAAAAGAAAAAACTCATGTGGTCCCAGAGAGAGAGGAAGAAAGCAGCCACTTCAGTTTCAATGGCTTCCCAGTTCTCAGCTCTAATCTCCACAGGCAAGGTTATGCTCCATTCCTGTGTCATTCCTAAGGGTCCTTCCTGCATCTAGAGTCTAACTAGCTTTCTTGCTCCTTGCCGCAATGATGCACCTTCACCTTATAAATCTTTTCCACTTTATATTATCCTGTTTGCTTTTTCCTATATCCTGGAAGACTAGTAGATTAGGAAAGGTAACTTAACCTCGCTCTTTTAGAAGATAGGAAAATGAGTCTCTGGGAGAGAGGGGAAGGAGCTTTTCCAAGATTATTCACCCAGCTAGCTATAAGAGTCAGAATCTGAACTTAAATTGTCTGATTCAAGACCAGATATTTCACCTACCATGTCATGTGATCAAGAAAACCAGAAACTCAGAATGAATTTGACTGAAATACCCGTAATTCCCTTGGGTATTCAGGTTTCAGGAAGAAACATATAGATGTGGATCCTCGATGGTGAGATAAACAAGCCAAACCATAAAACTTGTTTTAATTTAATTATTTTATTTTATTAATTGGTTTCTACCCACTTTGGACCACAGACTGGAAACTCAGATTCTTACAGGGGCCAGGAAGATAAAGAAAAGAGGGACAAGCCAGCGTGGGACAGTTGGAAAAGTGGGTTCAGTTCAGTTCAGTCACTTAGTCATGTCCAACTCTTTGCGACCTCATGGACTACAGCACACCAGGCCTCTCTGTCCATCACCAACTCCTGGAGCTTACTCAAACTCATGTCCATAGAGTCAGTGATGCCATCCAACATCTCATCCTCTGTCATCCCCTTCTCTTCCTGCCTTAAATCTTTCACAGCATCAGGGTCTTTTCCAATGAGTCAGTTCTTCCCATCAGATGGCCAAAATATTGGAACTTCAGCTTCAGGATCAGTCCTTCCAGTGTTATTCAGGACTGATATCCTTTAGGATGGACTGGATGGATCTCTTTGCAGTTCAAAGGACTCTCAAGAGTCTTCTCCAATACCACAGTTCAAAACATCAATTCTTCAGCACTCAGCTTTCTTTATAATCCAACTCTCAAATCCATACATGACTACTGGAAAAACCATAGCTTGAACTAGACAGACCTTTGTTGGCAAAGTAATGCCTCTGCTTTTTAATATGTTGTCTAAGTTTGTCATAGCTTCTCTTCCAAGGAGCAAGGATCTTTTAATTTCATGGCTGCAGTCACCATCTGCAGTGATTCTGGAGCCCAAGAAAATAAAGTCTGTCACTGTCACTGTTTCCACTGTTTCCCCATCTATTTGCCATGAACTGATGGGACTGGGAGGCCTGGCATGCTGCAGTTCATGGGGTCACAAACAGTCAGACACGACTGAGCGACTGAACTGAACTGAACTGATGTGACTGGATGCCATGATCTTAGTTTTTTAAATGCTGAGTTTTAAGCCAACTTTTTCACTCTCCTCTTTCATCAAGAGGTTCTTTAGTTCTTCACTTTCTGCCATAAGGGTGGTGTCATCTGAGTATATGAGGTTACTGATATGCTCCTGGCAATCTTGATTTCAGCTTGTGCTTCATCCAGCCCAGCATTTCTCATGATGTACTCTGCATATAAGTTAAATAAGCAGGGTGACAATATACAGCCTGACGTACTCCTTTCCCAATTTGGAACCAGCCTGTTCCTCTGGAACCATGTCTGGTTCTAACTGTTGCTTCTTGACCTGCATACAGATTTCTCAGGAAGCAGGTAAGTTGGTCTGGTATTCCCATCTTTTTAAGAATTTTCCACATTTTGTTGTGATCCATACAGTTAAAGGCTTTGTTGTAGTCAATAAAGCAGAAGTAGATGTTTTTCTGGAACTTTCTTGCTTTTTTGATGATCCAACAGATGTTGGCAATTTGATCTCTGGTTCCTCTGCCTTTTCTAAATCCAGCTTGAACATCCAGAAGTTCACGATTCATGTACTGTTGGAGCCTGGCTTGGAGAATTTTGAGCATTACTTTGCTAGGGTGTGAGATTAGTGCAATTGTGCAATAGTTTGAACATTCTTTGAGGATGTAAAGGGGGAGACTGGGGCAAACTGAAATGCTCTTGACCAGCTCGAGTTATTCAGATCCAGTCATATGAAATGTGATGAGGCCATCAGTCGCTCAGGCAGGTTCAACTGTAGCCCTCCAGGCTCCTCTGTCCATGAGATTCTCCAGGCAAGAACACTTGAGTGGGTTGCCATGCCCTCCTCCAGGGGATCTTCCTGACCCAGGGATTGAACCCAGGTCTCCTGAATTGCAGGCAGATTCTTTACTATCTGGGCTTCCCTGTAGCTCAGTTGGTAAAGAATCTGCCTGCAGTGAAGAAGACCTGGGTTTGATCCCTGGATTGGGAAGATCCCCTGGAGAAAGAAATGGCAACCCACTCCAGTACTCTTGTCTGGAGAATTCCATGGACAGAGGAGCCTAGCAGGCTATAGTCCATGGGATTGCAAAGAGTCAGACACAACTGTGGGACTTTCTTTTCTTTTCTTTACCATCTGGACTACCAGGGAAGCCCATATGAGAATATAGACCCTATATTATCAGATCTTTTGAAGTTTTTGTGAAGAGTTAGCAATCTATATACTTTTACCTTGTTTGATCTACTGTATTACAAATTTTCTAAAAGAACAGATCCTTGTGAAATTTCCTAATTATTAATACACATGGCAGCCAAATTTCACCTTCTGATAGATACTGCCCTGCACCTCCGTTTTGGCACCTCTGCTCTGGATTGCAAGCATTGAGAACAAAACTATGTATTATTACTTATCTTTACATCTTTAATACCAAGCACAAAGAAGGCATTCAGGTGATTTGATTAATGGCATGAATTGGATGAAACTCATGTCATTCTAGTCTCTTTTCAAATGATGCCTCCTCAGAGAGGTCTTTTTTCACCACCTATGGTTATCTGCCAACATCCATTTTTCTATTTTTTTCTATGAAAAAGACTCTAGTAGCATGTGGCTACTGAGAATACAGAAAACATTTCCTCAGCCTCTCTTGTGGCTATGTGGCTATGTGACTAAGATTTGGCCAAGAAAATGAAAATAGAGGTAATATGGGCAACTTCCGGGAAATATTTTTCAAGAAAGGGCCATTCCCTTCTCCTTTCCTTTCTTCCTTCCCGCTAGCATGCAGACATGATTGGTGAAGCTGAAGCGGCCATGAAGAGCCAAGATATGCGAGCCACATATGAAGATGGTAGAACAAGAGGACAAAAGGTGCTAGGTGTCTGATGATTTGGGAGCTGGATTGGCAGCAGTGGATTGCATGATCTTGTACAAGAAAAAATTACACACTTCTACCTTGCTCAAATTACTGTTTTGAAGTTTTCTAAAAGAACAAATCCTTGTTTTCTATTCTCTCATTCTGATTTATTTTCATTTAGCATTTACCATACCTTAAAAATAGCATATATTTATTCGTTCTACTTATTATTTTTGTTTCCTGCCAGATTTTGTTCCCTACCTGCTCCATGAGGGCAGGAACTTTGCTTTACTTGCAATTATTCTCCCAGCATTTAGAAAAGTTTCTGGTATACGGCAAGCAATCAAAAAATAATTATCAAGGTGAAACTGAATTAAATGATGACCTAAACCCAGTTTCATACCAGCCACCATCAGTTAAATTTGTTCTTTTTTTTAATTGAGGTATAGTTGGTTTGGGCCTCCCTAGTGACTCAGTGGTAAAGAATCTGCCTGCGATACAGGAGCTGCCATTTCAACCCCTGAGTCGGGAAGATCCTCTGGAGGAGGGCATGCAACCCACTCCAGTATCCTTGCCTGGAGAATCCCATGGACAGAGGAGCCTGACGGGCCCATAGGTTGAACACGACTGAAGTGACTTAGCATGCACAGCTAGGCCTGGTGAACTGACTTTGTGTGAATATTCATATTCATTCATACTTGATTCACAATGTTGTGTTAATTTCTGTGGTACATCAGAGTGACTCAGTTATACACATATATCCATTCTTTTTAATATTCTTTTCAGGTATGGTTTATCCTGGGATATTGAATATAGTTCACTATGCCATACAGCAAGACTTTGTTGTTTATCCATTTTATTTGTAATAATTTGCATCTACTAACCCCAAACTCCCAATCCATCCCTCTCCCACTCCACTCCCCCTTGGCAACCATGAGTCTGTTCTCTATGTCTGTGAGTCTGTTTCATAGATAGGTTCACTTGTGCCGTATATTAAATTCTGCATATAAGTCATATCACATGGTATTTGTCTTTTTCTTACTTCACTTAGTATGAAAATCTCTAGTTGCATCCATGTTGCTGCAAATGACATTACTTCATTCTTTTTTTTTTTTTTTATGTATAAATGTGCTCAATTCTTTCAACAAATTACCCCAAAGATTTTGGTCAAAAATTTGCAAAAATGCAAAGGTGGTGGGAGTTGGGGTGGAGGGGGAGGTCAATGATCCAAAGGACTTCTCTCAAATTGACAAAGATTATAGAAAAGTAAGACAATTCCAAAAACACATTTCCACTTCCAAAGGCAGCACTTTGCCAGCAGCTACCCCATTCTTACTCAGTAATAGCCAGATTCCACATCCAGGCAGGGCTCCAGGACAGCTGCAGCATGAGAAAGAACAGGTATTCAGTCCAGGGCTGTTGGAGAAAGCCACTTGGTATACTGAGTTCAAGGCTGGCCTCCTAGATTCTAAATAATATATTTTTTAATTGTTCAAGCCACAGTTTGAAAGTGAAGTGCTGCCTCCCAGGCCCTGCTCAGAAAGTAGAGTCACTAAGTGAAAACTCAGAACACAGAAGGTGGCAAGGCCCAGGGCATTGCATGGCTTCCTTTCAAAGCAGTAGCAGTGGTTTTCCTAATTAACAGAGCAAGTTTCCAGGGAGCTGGGGGACCCCACCAAAGGAAGAAAGCCCAGGTTAAAAAGACTCCAAATTCAAAACTCTGGCTCTAAGGCCCAGGTCTGGAGCTGAGGGCCGGAGTCTAGATCTTTTCTAAAAGAACATTTGGGGTGGAGTTGGAGGAAGAAGGGGCAGGGGAGGGAGAAAGACTGCATGTACTAAAATGCCACATTATATACTCAAAATAAACACCTGGCAGAACACCTCCACATCTGGAGCACGTCACAAGGCTCAATTTCATTTGGCCAGACCAAGTGCCCCACAGCTGTTACACGGTAAGATGGATAATTAAAGACAGCAGGTTGCCATGGCACAAAATTGGTTGCTGCTGAACAATTTGTATGTTTGTCTTTGGAGCTAAAGTACTAGAAGTGAGTTATGTCTTTGGGGGACAGAAAGGTGATTTCTCAAGACACACAAATGAGAGAAAATAAAGGATAAAATGAACTAACCTATTAAGCATCTCCTCTGTGCCAGGTGCCACACATATATTTGTTTCGTTTAATCCCACCATGATCAAGGAAATAGAAATTATCTGTTTTCTCAGGACAAGGAAACAGAGAGGCTCAGTGACATGGCCACTGTCCCACAGTAGGGCCAAGTGGACCAGGTTACATTCAATGCAGGTCTGACTCCAGAGCTGTCCCTTTTCCTCCTACCACCAGCTCAATGGTTTTGGCCCCAAAATACAAATGTTGCCAGATGATGCTTACACACCGGGAAAAAGAATCCCAGTGAGCCCA
The DNA here is from genome assembly GCF_014754425.2 of Oryx dammah. Classification (NCBI taxonomy): domain Eukaryota; kingdom Metazoa; phylum Chordata; class Mammalia; order Artiodactyla; family Bovidae; genus Oryx; species Oryx dammah. The sequence goes on from NW_024070185.1 coordinate 96,570,055, forward strand.
TAGACATGGGGAAGGTGCTGGTCCCCCAAGTCATTTGCCACAAGAGAACAATCACTGAACACATATACCCACACACGCATATAAGTATGTATTATATGTTAATCATCTGGTAAAGACAGGGCCTCAAGGCTTCATAAAAAGCAGCAAATGGCTCTTTGATCAAAAGGTAAAGAAAGATTTTAAGTGGTGGTATATCATTGCCCATTTGTGTTAGAGGGACAGAGCCAAGAAAGGGATCAAGTCAGTTGTCGGCTTGAAAAGGGGGATAAGGCCAGACCCAGCAGCACAAGATAAAAGGACCACCCCTCCAGGTGCAGTCCTCAACAGGACGTTATTAGGCTTCTGACCCTGTCCCTCTTCAGTGTGTGGGACTGGTGGTCTCCAAAAAGATATGTCTACACCAAACTCCTGGAAGCTGTAAACACTGCCTTATTTGGGCAAAGGGTCTTTTCAGAGGTAATTACTCTACAACTCTTGAGATGAGATCATCCTGGACTACCTGGGTGGGCCTGAAATCCAACGACATGTATCCTTATGAGAAAAAGGCATGGGGAGATTTAAAACACACACAGAAGGCAGTGGGAAGACGGAAGTAGAGTCATGATAGTAAGGCAGGCACAAGGAACGCCAACAGCCACCAGAACCTGGAAGAGGCAAGCACAGATTGTCCCCTAGAGCCGTCAGAGGAAGGGCAGCTCTGCCAGCACCTTGACTGTGTCTTTCTAGACTACAGAAGTGTAAGAGAACACATTTCTGCTGCTTTAAGCCACACAGTTGTGGTATTTTTTTTTTTTACATCAGCCCTAGGAAATTAATAAACCCCTTTTCAAAGTTTCCACTCTGAGCCAATGGAGCAAGATGATCATACATGGGCACATGATCAAGTCCTGCCCACTGCCATATAGTGTTCACCAGTTTCCTTTTCTCCTGCTGTGTGTATCATCCTTTGTCAGCTCTTTGGCTTCTGCTGGGTGGCAAGTCATGTAATTGTGCCTCCTGCCACCATGCAGCCAGAACCCGCCAGCAACAGCATACTGAACTATGGCAGAGGCTTTGTTCTCAAAGCCACCAACGCTGCTTCATGCTGCTGTTCATACTGCCGCAACTGTCAGCCCTCATTAAACCTCCTGAAACTGCTGCCTAATGAAGTTATGGTACCATGTACCCTGGCGACAGTCTTGAGAAAATCCCTCAGCGCCTGAAACACCTGGCACCAGCCTTGATAGGATTCTTCCTCCCTAGGGCTATCAGTTCAGTTCAGTTCATTCCCTCAGTCGTGTCCAACTCTTTGCGACCCCATGAATCGCAGCACGCCAGGCCTCCCTGTCCATCACCAACTCCCGGAGTTCACTCAGACTCACGTCCATCGAGTCCGTGATGCCATCTAGCCATCTCATCCTCTGTCGTCCCCTTCTCCTCCTGCCCCCAATCCCTCCCAGCATCAGAGTCTTTTCCAATGGGGAACTAATACACCCAAGGTAAGCCCCCTTTCCTCTAAGATATCGGCATGTCTGCACCCACTGTTTGGTGGGGTGCCATCCACCAAACCCACACATAGATCTTCTCTGATCTCAGACGTGTTTTCTGCTCTTCTGAAATGTTCATCTTGGTAAATAAAGAGAAAGTTTTCCCTTTACCCCAGATGAAGCAAAATAAAGTCTAATTGAATTTTACCTTGAGTCCACAATTTCTGCACCAAAGCATATACTGAAAATGGTCACAGGAGGCTCCTCTCCTTGCTGGGGGCAACCTCAACCATGAGAGACTGTTACAAGGAAAAACCCTTGTCTTGGTCACCGCCATGAGCTCTGAGCCCAGGATCCTGCAGGCAGTTGAAGACTTTCACCATCGAACAGGATGCTGCTTGTGAGTTGAATTTACAGTGAACAAAACTGGGTGAGACCAAACTGTGTCTCTAGTGGCCCAAAATTTCCTTCCTATTACATTAAGAAAAACAGAATCCTCGGGTCTAGAGAAAGGAGGTATCCCTAAGTTGGGAAGACCTTGAAATGACACTATGGTCAGAGCTCCAGCTGAAGACTTTGCCTCTACCCACTGATGTCAGCCACTTAGCCAAAACATGTGACCACTATTTACAACAACTAGGACATAGAAGCAACCTAGAAGCAAATAGATAAAGCAGTTTTGGTATATATGCAGAATGGAATATTACTCAGCCATAAAAAGGAATGCATTTGAATCAGTTCTAATGAGGTGGATGAGCCTACAGCCTATTATACAGAGTGAAGTAAGTCAGAAAGAGAAAAACAAATATCATATATTAATACATATATGTGGAATCTAGAAAGATGAAGCCATTTGAAGGGCAGCAATAGAGAGACAGACTCAGAGAACAGACCTGTGGGCACAGTGGGGGAAGAAGAGGGTGGGACAAATGAAGAGAGCAGCATGGAAACATATACATTACCATAGGTAAAATAGATAGCCAGTGGGAATTTGCTATGTGACTCAGGGAACTCAAACTGGTGCTGTGTGATAACTTAGAGGGGTGAGATGGGGTGGGAGGTGGCCAAGAGGTTTAAGAAGGAGGGGGACAAAAAAAATATGTGCTGCTCCCTAACAAGTAGCAGAACTCTCTCCTACCCTCATGCCACACTCTAACACATTGATCTTAAAGCTACATGGTAAGAGACTCAGCATCACAGAATTATTTTATTTTTAACAGACTTACAGAAATATAATTGATGTACAAAAAAACTGCATGCTTAATGTATCCAATGCCATGAGTTGGGACATATGCATACACCTGTGATATATGCACATACATACACATATTCTGTATGCATACACCATCAGATAATAAACATATCTACCACCTCCAAAAGTATCCTTAGTCCTTTGTGTGTGTGTATGGGGTGGGGGGGTAAGAATTCTTAAGATAACCCTCTTAACAAATGTTTAAGTGTACGGTATGGTTAATACAGATATTACGTTGTAGCAGATCTCTAGAACCTATTCATCTTACATAACTAAAACATTATACCCACTGAGCAACAAACCACCATTTACTCCTCCCCTCAGTCCCTGGCCACCACCATTCCACTCTGCTTCTATGTCTTAGACCAATTTAGATACCTCACATAATAGGAATCATGCAGCCCTTGTTCTTCTGTGACTGGCTTATTTCACCTAGCATACTGTTCTCTGAGTTCATTCATGATGTCACAAATGTCAAAAATTTCCTTTTTTTTTTAAGGCTGATCGATAATCTATTGTGTGTGTGTGTGTGTGTGTGTGTGTGTGTGTGTGTGTGTGTATACACACCACATTTTCTTTATCTATTCATCTCTTGATGGATGTTTAGGTTGTTTCCATATATTGCTATCGAGAATAATGCTGTAATAAACACAAGAGTGCAGAAATCCCGATTTCAACACAAAATTATTTCAGAGCAAATTAAATAGATGGATGAGATACTTAGCTAGCATCAGTGACTCAATGGACATGAATTTGAGCAAACTCCAGGATACAGTGAAGGACAGGGAAGCCTGGCATGCTGCAGTCCATTAGGTCGCAAGAGTCTGGACACAACTTACTGACTGAACAACAAGATGTTTACACACAGCACCCTCTCTTCTAATGAAGACAGGAATCCACAAGGGCTGAAGCAGAAGAGAGATCTAAGAAAAGGATTAACGTTGCCCCTAAGTCTAGGACCAAGCTTATGCTCCTGACTCCTTCTTCCCTTTAATGAACTTTTTGCAGGAGGCTCCAAGGTTGATGAGGAACATAGACTACTGTTGAGCATGCCCCACCAGTTCTCTAACTAGGTTTAAATCAGGCAGGGGAGAGGATTAAGGTTTAAATTGAGTTACACAAATAACACAAGCTACACAAGTTCTGAACAGTCCTATGCAGTCTCTACATGATAATAAAAACATCCTCAATTCTGAGAGCCCCTTTCTTCTAACTAAAGGTAATAAGAGGTTGCATTTATTAAGCATCTATTACATGCCATCTGTGTCACAGACATTACCTCATTTCATCACTACCAGCCCTGCAGGACAGGTTTTATTATTCCTGTTGTACCCACTTCTGCCATGACCCATCCCCTTACTGGAGACAAGACTGCAGACAGCCTAAAACAGGACATGAAAAACAATATGGCTGATAAACATTAGCTGCTATAACAAGTCCTGGTCAGGATGTGTCACAGGCTAGAAGTTTTCATTCTTTCTCAAAACACAAAGCCCACAAATTAGAGGGCACCCGGTTCTCACCATTATACCAGCATTTGCTTCCCTGGCCTCTTTTCTTTAATAACCAAAGCTATTCTTCCTGAAAACTCTTTGAATCCCACACAAAAGCTGAGTCTGGCATGTTCTATGGGTATTTAAGACTCAGCAATCAAGTGACTGACGTGGTGGGGAAGGGATGTGGAGGATGGTAAGTGAGAACTCACTGGTGTTGAAAGTTCAGCAGGGCTTTGCCACAAGAACTCAACTGAAATAATAATACTCATTGTGCAGCATATTTATTTAAAAGATGGATGCAGTTCCAGTTAGAGAGGATGTAGAGAGTCAGAAGAGATTATTGTTCCCACTATAACATGAACAAGCCAGGTATACTACCAAATCATAGTTTTTTACAAGCACATCATAGAGGTGACAACACACAGAAATCCAAATAAATTAAGTTCCAGAAAGTGGCAAACTCTTCCTTGCAGAGAAAAAAAATTTTTAAATAAGAACAGAATCAATGAAATAGAAAATGGACAAAAATAGAGAAAGTCAGAAGCTGATTTTTTATCAGAAATAATAAAAGTGATAAAATGCTAATAACACAAAAAAGAAAGCATAAAGTAACAACATAAGAAATGAAAAATGGACTTCAGTCCAGATCTGACAGATATTAAAAGAACAATAGGAGTGTTTCCCTGGTAGCTCCATGTAGAGAATCCACCTGCCAGTGTAGGAGATACAGATTCAATCCCTGGTCCAGGAAGATCCCACATGCTGCAGAGCCTATGTTCTAGAGCCCAGGAACCGCAACTATTAGGCCCACCTGCTGCAACCACTGAAGTCCACGCTCCCTAGGGCCCATGCTCTGCAACAGGAGAAGCCATCACAATGAAAAGCCTGCACACGGCAATGAAGAGGAGCACCCTCAACTGGCTGCAACTAGAGAAAAATCCATGTAGCAATGAAGGCCTAGCACAGCCATAAACAAATTCATAAATTTTTTAAAAAAAGACTAACAGGGGACATAAATAGACAACTTTATGCTAACAAATCTGAAAACTAAGATAAATGGAGAAGTTGCTTTAAAAAGATAATTTACCAAAACTTAAAAACTAGAAAACCAAACTGTAATATATCTATTTTTTAATTTGATTCATTATCAAAATCCTTCCAAAAAGGAAAATTCCAGGTCCAGATAGCTTCACCAATGAATTACATCAACTGTTTAAGGAAAATATAAATGCCAATTTTATAAACTCTTTCAGAAAATAAAACAAAATATTTTTCAAAGGCAGCATTATTTGATATCAAAACCAAACAAGAAAAAGACTTCTCATGATCATACATGTAAAAATCTTTAACAAAATATTAACAAAATATCAATATAATTAAGCAATATACAAAAATAGTAACATATCATGACCAACTGGTTTATCCCAGATAAACCAGGCATTAATATCAGTTTATCAGTCAATTTCATTAACACATTCACAGAATAAAAGAGAAAAATCATGTGATGATAAATAGATGAGAAAAGATATTTGACAAAATTTAACACCAACTCATAATAGAAAAAAGGGGGAAACTGAGGACAAATGAAATTTTCTCAATCTGATTATGTGGAGATAAACACTAAGTTCATGGATCCAAAAGGCAACAGAGTTAGGTATCCATACCTTCAAGTTGATATATAAACAAAAAGCTATCCCAGTCAAAATTCTAGCTAACAAGTTGATTCTAAAATGTATTTGAAAAGCAAAAGTCCTAGAATGACCAAAATAAACAATCTCAAAAAAAAGAAGAAAAGTTGAAATATTTACACTACCTGAATTAAAGACTCACTAAAAAGCCACTATAATCAAAACAAGGTAGTACTGACATCAGACAAATAGATCAATGAAACAAAATAGAGAGTTCAGTAATAGATTCATACATATAGAACCAACTCATTTTTTACCAAGGTATCAACGAAGTCAATTCAATGAGAAGAGTTTTTTCAACAAATGGTGCTGAAACACTGGAAATCCATGTGGGGAAAAAAAATGAATATATAAAGAACCCTTACAAATTAACAAAACACACAAACAACCCAAATAAGCCAGGTAAAAGACTTGAATAAATATTCCATAAAACTAAATATACAAATGTGAAATAAGTGGGAAAAAAAGTTTAACAGCATTTTTCATAAGAGAAATATAAAATTAAAGCTACACTAAGACCCTGACAGCCTTCACAAAAATCAACTCAAAATAAATCATTGACCTAAATGTAAAGTACAGAACTATAAAACTCCTAGAAGATATCACAGGAGAAAACCTAGATGACCTTGGATATGGTAATACCTTTTTAACCATAACAGCAAAAATGAAATCCATGAAAAAAATAATTGACAAGCTGCATTTCATTAAAATTTTAAACTTTCATTTTTTAAGACAAAATCAAGAGAATGAGAAGACAAGCCACAGACTGAGAAAATATTTGCATAAGACACATCTGATAAAGGACTAATAACCAAAAACATACAAAGAACTCTTGAAACTCAACTTTAAAAATGGGCCAAGATCTTACACTTCAGCAAAAAAAATATACTAATGGCAGATAAACATATGAAAAGATGTTCCACAATACGTGTCAACAGGGAAATGACACTACATCTATCAGAATGGCTAACAAGACCAAACGCTGCCAAGGATGTGGAGCAACAGGAATACTCATAGCTGGCTGGTAGGGATGCAAAATGGTAAGTCACTTTGGAAGACAGATTGGTTGGTTTTTGCATATTCTTACATATAATCCAGCAACTACACTCTTTAACATTTATACAAGGTGTAAAAACTTACATCCACACAAAAACCAGCACACAGATGTTTATAGGAACTGTATTCATAATTGCCAAAACTTGGAAGCAACCAAGATGTACTTCTGTAGGTGAACAAACAAACTGTGGTACAGCCAGACAAAGCAATACTATTGGGCTGGCCAAAAAGTTTGTTCAGGTTTTTCCATAGCACCGTACAGGAAAATCCAAATTAACTTTTTGGCTAACCCTATATTCAGTGATAAGAAGCCACAAAAAGAACATGAGGAAACTTACATTTATATTACTAACAGAAAAAAGCCAAACTGAAAAGGCTACACTGACCTTCTGAAAAAGGCAAAACTATGGAGACAATGGAAAGATTAGTTGCTACCAAGAACGGGGTGGAAGAAAGTTAAACACAGAAAGCACCAAGGATTTTTAGGGCAGTGAAAACACTCTGTATGACATTATAATGGTTGATACATATTATTATACAGTTATCCAAACCCATAGAATGCACAACACCAAGAGTGAATTCTAAGGTAAACCATGGAGTGTGGTATGTCAATGGAGATTCAATCCTAATTTATTTTTTTTAAATCGATACCATTCTCTTTTCCGATTTTTATCTGATTTTGCTCTGTTACAATGGTTAATTAATTCATTAGCTATCAGCAATAGATTCAACCGCCCCTCCTTTTCCCTTCCTGGGTGTGACTGGAAGTTCTAATCCTATAATCACATGATTGGTTTTGTTGGTAACCAGTCCCCAGCCTTAGGTTCTTTCCCAGAATCATCTCATTAACAAAAATTCAGGCATGGTAGAAAGGAGTTTGTTATAAATATTAAGACACCTTTATTGCTCTTATCACTGAGGAAATTCCAAGGGTTTTAGGAGTTCTGTACCAGAACTGGGACAAAGATCAAATATGTATTTCTTACCCTATGTCACAATATCACAGGTGACTTCAGAAGTCATCAACCACCTGAAATTACATGAAAAATATTACACATATATGTGCTTGGGGCAGAGGAGGAGAAGTGATGGCCTTAGCTTTCACCAGCCTTCCCAAAGAACTTGCAACCTTTTTGAAAGAGATTCAAAACAAAGTCTCTCTACTTTCTCCCTTGACAATTTCCTCTGACTTCAACTCTGTCCTAGATTTCAATGACTCTCATAATATGTAATCTTGGACAAGTTACTTTACCTCACTAAGGTTTTCATGTCTAAAATGAGAGATAATAAACTAATAAAATCTATCATACAGGAATATTGTAAAGGTTGAATGACATATAAGGAACTCTACGCACACTAGCTCTGAAATAGACCAGGGGTCAACTAAGTTTTTCTGTAAAGGGCCAGACAGCCCACACTATTCCCTTGAGAAGCATTCTTTCATGACTTTACCTCCTACCTCTTAGCTCTGACTCCAAAACCTCTCTTCTATTCTCACTCTCAGGATCTCTAACTGCCTTCAGGAAAAGTCCCTTGAATGCTCTTTGAAACACAACCAGAATGGAAATTATGATTTCTCTTACCAACTGAACAACTCTCAGCAAAACTAACAGCCAAGCTATTAGACATTCCCTAGTCTAATAGATAGATGGGAGTACCAAACCACCTTATCCGTCTCCCGAGAAACCTATCTGCAGGTCAAGAAGCAGAACAGTTAGAACCAGACATGGAACAACAGATAGGTTCAAAATCGGGAAAGGAGTATAACAAGGCCGTATATTGCCACCCTGCTTATTTAACGTACATGTGAAGTACATCATGCAAAGTGCTGGGCTGGACAAATCACAAGCTAGAAACAAGAATATCAGGAGAAACATCAGCAACCTCAGATATGCAGATGATACCACTCTAATGGCAGAAAGTGAAGAGCAACTAAAGAGCCTCTTAATGAGGGTAAAAGAGAAGAGTGAAAAAGCTAGCTTGAAACTCAACATTAATACAACTAAGATCACAGCATCTGGTTCCATCACTCTATGGCAAATAGAAGGGGGAAAAGTGGAAGTAGAAGGCTGAGTGCTGAAGAATTGATCCTTTCAAATTATGGTGCTGGAGAAGACTTTTTTTTTTTCCTTGAGAGTCCCTTGGACTGCAAGGGGATCAAACTAGTTAATCCTAAAGGAAATCAACCCTGAACATTCATTGCAAGAACTGTTGCTGAAGCTCCAATACTTTGGCCACCTGATTCAAAGAGCCAATTCATTGGAAAAGACTGGATGCTGAGAAAGATTGAAGGCAAAAAGAGAAAGGTGTGACAGAGGATGAGATGGTTAGATAGCATCACCAACTCAATGACATGAATTTGAGATAAATTCTGGGAGACAGTGGAAGACAGAGGAGCCTGCCATGCTATAGTCCATGGGGTTGCAAAGAGTCAGACATGCCTTAGTGACTGAACAACAGCAGATATATCAGCACTTCCAGGATTTTCGCTTCTTCTCAGGCAATTCTCTCTGTTTTTCTTCCACTATCCACCTCTCACACAGCTGTTGATTTCTTATCCTTCAAAACCCAGGTCAAATGTCACTTCTCAACGCTGTTTCCCAACATCCACCCTACAAGCAGCCACAGCAACCTTGAGAGGTAAACTGTGCCTCTTGCATACGTATGTTGCATATTCCTTTACAGTATATTATGTTCATTTGTGAACATGTCTACCTACTCCATTAGAACATGAGCTCCTTGAAGGAAACATTTTTTGAAGTCAATATTAATACAGAAATTAATCCAAATTAATGAAAACTTAATATTACACAGAGGTAATTGAGAAGTCACGCAAGTTCTGTATCAGGTCCTGTCTTTACCTAAAATTTAGTTCATCATGGATTTTTTACATTAATGTTGATTTTATTTTAAATATTGCACTAAAACATTATTTACCTTGATTACTGAGTTTGCCAATGCCCCTTTTTAACTTCACACCCAAGGTAAGTGCCTCACTGTCTTCACCCCTGTCCTAACCCTGAATTAGTAATTAACAGCTCTGGGATTCAAATTTGGGTGTCTCTGATCCCAAAACCATACTGCTTCCAAAAGTCAAAAAGATCAGGCAATAGTCAACCTCTCAAAGAGTTCATAATATAATGGCAGACAGTGACAAGTAGGTGGACAGTTACAAGAGAACTGACATCTGCCACCCCCGGTGTAACTATGAAAGAGTGAGTAGCTAACCTTGCCTGAGCCCACAGGGAAGGACCTACAAGAGAGGGAAGGTTCCAACTCAAAGGGTCTTCCCTAACCTGGATTACCCCACTCCCCTTAGGAAGCGGCAACAGCTACAGTAAACTGTGAACAATTTTTCATCTTTTTACAAATTAAACAGTAATGGTCTTTACTTTCTGTATGTTTCCCATCAGATTTTGAGCTCCTCAGGGACAAGGCTGAGTGACACACAGCAGATGCTCAGTAAGTGGGGTGCAATGTGTGAGTGGCCCAGTTAATGATGAGCACTGACTGTCACAGAGGGGGCTCCCAGCCTCCAGCACCAAGGCACTGCACAGAGACGTCTGTGAACAGGCAACAGGAACAACCACCCTAGACTCTTTCCCAAGACGCATTCTGACAGACTGTCTCATCCCAGGGGCCTCACCTGGGGCCTGGCATGCCTGGGCAAGCACACACGTGTGGGCCCACACAATGATACCTTTGAGCAATGCATGCGTGGAATGTGCCTCTGGATGGTATGTGCTATGAAGGGCCTTCAGTGTCCACTGGGCAGACAGATGGCACTAGCCTGGGAAGAGTCTAGTTCTACGTCACAGCAATAAAAATACCATCCACAGACACACTGGGCAGGGGTGGAGACACAACCAAGGGAGTAAGCAGCATGGGATGAGGGCTGAAGAAGCCACTGTTGGGTCAGACTCCAGCAGGGGACAAATGCAAGAGCCACCACTCCTTCCTTCAAGAAGGCAGCCCATCTCTGAAGAGAGAGCCTGGGGTTCCACATAATAACATGTGGGACTTCAACAACTGGCTGGCTTTTCTCACCTACTAAATTGGGGTGAAACTTCCCACCTGGTTACGAGGATTAAAAGAGGTTAGGTATAAAAATGCCTATCCCAGTGTGTGGCACATGGTAGGCGCCCAATGCATATTAGGTCTATTCTTGGTCTGCCTTAAGTAAAGAAAGTATTGGCTCCAGTCTAATTTTTACTGGGGTTTCCCCAGAGCTGAAAGTGATGACTACAGGCAAAAATCCAGCAAAATCTACCTCTGATTTTCCTTAGCGGAGTCCCAGGATAAGAGCCAGCCCTGCCATTTATTGACCGCTACCTTCTGCAAGTGACCAGATCTATCCACTCTGTTTCTTTATCCATGGAGTGTGGGTAATAAGAAAGGCAGAAACTGACAACTCTTTGAAAAGCATAAAATTCACTGCAAGTTGTTCATTCATGTATAGAATCCACTCTTTTGAGTCTCCTATCAGCCAGGTGCTGTGTGTCCATAGCTCATGGGGTGCTGCAACAATTCTGTGAGGCAGAAACTAAGCTCAGAGAGGTAAAGGGATGTTCAAAAGCAAGGAAGGGCAGAGCTAGATCTGAATCCCAGACGTGACTGGCTTCCAAAGCTTCAGTTTATTCCATGACTAAGCACCTAACTCAAATGTTGAACAAGGCAGCAAATTCTATGTTGGTAGCAATAAAAATCATTCCTTTTTTACGCTCCACCCCAAGGAGTCATAGGGGAGGTGATACTTGCTCTTGGTGTTAGAAATCAATACTGTAGCACCCCAGACCCAGCAACTCTACTTGGTTTACACGCTGATCACTCAGAAGTTCAGTTGGCTGCTAGGCGATCCCAGCTGTGCCCTACTTCAGAGAACTACCTGCAGCAGACAGAAGCCACTTGGCCTGCCAGTGGCTGAGACGTTATGCGTCCACCCCCCACCAAACAGAAACAAAACAGACGCAACTGCCTGACTAGTTCAGAATAGAAAAGGCCTGAGCCTGTCCATAGGTGATCTTCCTCCCTGTGGGGTAAAACTGAGGTCGGATTTCAGCTGAAAGTCCCTCTTGGCCCCATCCTCGTCCTGTTCCCCTCACTTCCTCACAGGTTTTCCTTCTGAGTGTACTACCTCAACGACCCACATGCAGAACTATCCCCATCTCAGGCTCTGCTTCGAGGAAGCTGACCCAAGACAGTCCTAGGAACGAGTAGAAATGTGTTTTAATTAAGAAAAAAGGGAAGGACATTTCACTAAGAGGGAAGGTTATCAATTAAAAAACGAAAACTGTTAAGTCTCTGCTTTGTGTGAAGTACAGCACTACACACTGAGAGAGCAATCAAAAATACCCCCAGCTTCAAGGCGGAAGAGGGCCTCACAGGGTTCTGTCAGAATACAGTGTTTTTTTCCGAGGAAAAGTATAATCAGGATTGCATTTAGGAAAGATGCTCCTTGTCCTGGTGGGACCATGGGAGATAAACTGGGCTTGAATAGAGAGACACTTAGAGGCAGAAATACTTTGGCCACCCGATGCAAAGAACTGATTCATTGGAAAAGACCCTGATGCTGGGAAAGATTGAAGGCGGGAGGAGAAGGGGACAACAGAGGATGAGATGGTTGGATGGCATCACCAACTCAATGGACATGAGAGTCTGAGTAAACTCCAGGAGTTGGTGATGGACATGGAAGCCTGGCATGCTGCAGTCCATGGGGTTGCAGAGAGTCAGACACGACTGAGCAACTGAGCTGAACTGAACTGAACTGAGAGGCAGAAAACTTGGATGTAAAATGGTATTATCAAAATGACTTAATTACAGTTAGGGTGTATGTTGGAATGGAAAAGATAACACTGGAGGGAAAAACACCTAAAAATGTGAAACACTTATTAACAATGTTTTTTGGAACTTTAACGCAAATTTGCTCCTGATGACTTTCCCTCTCGCCAATACATGTTTATTCCAAGGCTCAGGGATATAAATAATTCTAAATCCAATTCAACTGGGAGTGCCCCTGGTACAAGGCCCTGTGCTGGGTGCTGGTCACTGCCCTCAAAGCACCCACAGTCTGGTGGATGTGAGACAACGGGACATCTGCCCTGAGGATTCAAAAACAAACCAGCCATAATCTCTTCCTTTTAATCTTCTCCTAGCCCCATGTGTAATGTTTCTCATTTAATGAATTATAATCCAAGATGTTATCAATAAATAGTATAATTTTGGCAAGACCAGAGAATCCTGATAATCCAGCATTTCTATAAAGGCCGCTGCACTTTGAAAAGACTAAGTTCCAACATCAGAAAAAACTGGGATCAAATCTCCCAGCTCTGCCTTTTGCTGGCCATTTGCCCTCAGCAAATACCTTAACCTCTTTGAGCCTCATCGAAAAATTGAGGGCTATAGTATCTATCTTCAAAGGTGTTTGAGAGAATTCAATAGGACAAGAGAAATAAAGTGGTTGGGACAGTGCCTGGATCAAAGTAGATGCTCAATAAGTGGAGCAATTGTATTACCATTATTTAAACCCTTCTTCTGTCATTTCCAAATAGTGACTGACGGGAGATACTGATCTCCAGCCAGCTTCCTCATCTGGCCTTTCATCTCCTGATCTGCCAACCACCGAGTCACCTGAAGGGCTACTGTTAAAAACAAATGTCATCATGTGCCATTAGAGCTGGTATGTGGTTTCTGGACAATTATTGGCTGGGGTGGGTCAAGTGGCATCTAAAAAATCCATAGGAAATATGTGTCCTGGCGGAATACTCTAAGAAGTGAGCCTTTGTTCCCTCCATTGCTTTACTTTCAAAGCAAGGAGGTTACATCTGTCTATGTTCCACATGCCTGGGATGCCAGAGAGACACAGCCAATAGGTGGGGCCCCAAAGTGGAAGAACCCAGCATCTCAGCTGCAGCCACAGGCCAAGAGCATGGGGGAAAAGGGGCAATCACATCCCCGAGTGACTGCAGGGCTGCTTCCAGACCTGCCGCAAGGAGAGACAGAGACAGAAGAGGCATTACTGCAGTTCCTACTCCCAGAAGATTCCACAATCAGAGGCCTCAACAGCCTGCTATTTTGGGTCTCAGGAAGTAGGCATCTGAAGCTTCAGAGCTATGGGCCATTCCCCTCAATCCCAGAAGATCCTCAGATTGCATTCACCACCATTAACGGAACAGGCCATGTTACGAAGTAGCAAGTTCCACTGAGGGGAGAATACAAATTCTTTCTGGGATATGACTAAGAAGATCACATTCTGAGAAAGGATCTCTTTCTTCTCAATCAGCTGATATTGTATGGGCTCCTGGCAAGTCACAGAAGGAATCAGAACTACAACAGGATGAGGGCCCAATCCTATGTCTCACTGACTGTCATTCTAGCAAACTCTTCTTCAGAGCCACAGCACAGGCCAGTTTAAGGCAAACATTCTAAAGAAGGGCAGGTTAGTAGGAGAAAAAAAAAACCAAAAAACTCAAGAACTAGCTAACATTCCCAAATGCTTTTGCTTGTACCTGGGCAGGAACACCAAAATTGGTGCAAGGCAAAATCAGGTAGCAGAAAGTGTAAGACTAGAGTCAGGGCCCTTCTCTTGTTCTTGGCTCTGAAACCATGGCTGTAAGACTGTAGGCTATCTCTAGCCCTCTCTGGGCATCAGTTCTCTCTGCCATAAAATAAGACAACTGGACTGGATTTCTTTAATCCCAACATTCATCATATGAGCCCATCTTCATTATGTTTTCCATATTAACATATGCCACATTGTGATTTGTGTCATATCCACACACAGATGTACTATTTTCATATTACATCTGGCTAAAATTGCCATGTTTCCTCACTGTTTTCCTTCCTTGAAAGTGATTTTAAAAGAAAACTTGATAAAATTACCATGAATGGAAACCACTATCACTTGCCAGAACAGAAGGCAGCCATAAAAATAAGTACAATGAAAGAAAAAAACAAGGCTTTTAATTATCTCTGGGAACCACTGCCTTTCGAGGATGAGCTCCCTGATGTCTGCTCTCTGGTTTAGAAGCAAAGAAATTAGTAAAGAGGTGTTAAGGATATTCCAACACCTATCTGAGACTTCCCTAATCAAAAAAAAGAAAAGAGAAAAAAGGATTGAAAGGGAACTTAAAGGGAAAAAACTTCTTACTATAAGACTCTATCACCTAAATCATCTCAATATCCCTACAGTTTAGGAACTAATATTTCCAAGGTCTTCTCCTATATTGATATTCCATTTGTGCCCTCCTGTAGAGAAAGGATGATCATAATTAGTGGAAAATCTGAGTTATAGACTACCCTGAGAGAAGTGACTCTCAATATCCAAACAGAGACATTGTCAGAATGTTTTCCAACTGAAGGACCTTGAACATGCATTAGCAAACGGAAATGGTTTGTGATTTGCCTAGTCATCATCTATTTTCAGATAAACACTTCTAAATGATTTGGCAGTGCCTAAAAAATCATTCACCCTTCTGTGTAATTTAAACACCACTCTCCCAACATCTTGTTTACAGTATCAACTTGCTTAATGAAGCATTTTGTCAGGAGTATGCAAAGATAAATTAAACCAGAACTTATGTCATCAAATTAACACAACTTCCAAATTAGTGAAGTTCAGATTAATCATGACATCAGAGAGAGTACTACAAAAACAAAATGCCAATGGATGTTTTGGTTATATACATTCATGAAGATGAATGTGTTGGAGTCACACAGCAAAGGCTTCATTATATGACTCTCCAAGGCACTCCTTTCCTTGGAACCATTTAAATATAATATTTGTCTTATTTAGACAGATATAAAATGAGGGAAGGCAAAGTCCCTCAAATATACCTGAAAGATCTTAGTATAACTGATATGTCTAAGGCTCTGGGTTATGGGAGAATATTCACTAACCTTAATTTTTTCTTTCCTACTTTTTGCCTTTTTGCTTTTGCTAATTCTTTATGCTCTCCTAGACAAGTTCCTTCTTCTTTATGTAATTAATTTCCCATATTTAAAAAGGAAGACAGGGGGTGTTGGACTAGAGCAGTTGTCAGCAAACTTTTTCTGTAAACATTCAGAGAGTAAAGATTTTCAGCTTTGTTCACCATATGGTCTCTGTTGCAACTACTCATTCAATCTTTGTATCAAGAAAACAGTCACATGGAATATGTAAACAAATGAACATGGCTGGGTCCCAATAAAACTTTATTTACAGAAACAGATGGTGGGCCATATTTGACCCACTAGCCTATATTTTGCCTTTCCTAGACTCAAGGATCTCTAACCTCTGGCCCTGATGCTGTCTTTATACAGAAGGGAAGTTGCCAAGATCTGTTATTTGACAGAGCCAGGATTAAGAGAGTCCCTTGGACTACAAGGAGATCAAACCAGTCAATCCCAAAGGAAATCAATCCTGAATATTCACTGGAAGGACTGATGCTGAAGCTCCTATATTTTGGCCACCTGATGTGAAGAACTGACTCATTAGAAAAGACCCTAATGCTGGAAAAGATTGAAGGCAGGAGGAGAAGAGGTGACAGAGGATAAAATGGTTGGATGGCATCACCAACTCAATGGACATGAGTTTGAGCAAGCTCTAGGAGTTGGTGATGGACAGGGAAGCTTGGCGTGCTGCAGTCCATGGGGTCGCAAAGAGTCAGACACGACTGAGTGAATGAATTGAACTGAACTGAGAATTAAAACCTGGGTCTGTGAATTTTAAGTCCAGGATCATTCCTCTATAGTAGACTATCTGATCAACAAAGAAACTTGTAGCTACATGAGAAAGCATCAAGTGCTGTCATAAAGAATAGGAAGAATTTCTTTTACCATTTCAAGCATAACTAAAGTTGCTTTATCAGTGAGTCATCAGGTTCCAAGATGAAGGTGGCATTAAGTGTTCCCTATTGCCAAGAAATGTACCATATTGGGAAAGAAAAATTCAAGAAGGTTGAGTGGGAGCAAGAGAGAAGAGCTGAATATTCAGTCAAAGTTCCACAGTGTAAAGGAAACTATTTCTTCACCTCACACGTGCATAGCAATTCATGGTTAATAACAAAATACTTTTATATCTGGTATTTGATTTCATCTTCACAATACCTCTGTGAGGTGGGATTCATTGCTTTATATTTGCTCTTCCCAGTCTCCATCAGGTGGCTTCAATCAGTCAGGTGAGCCAAGCACCTTGCCTCCTAGTAATTTCAGTGTTATTCTCCCTATTCTACAAAAAAGAACTGAAATAACCAGCTTGGAGGTCAAGCAACCAGGGAGGTCAAACACATCAGCCTGATTCAAAATCCACAATTTTGGCATTTCCTCAGGCTGCCTCTCCTTAAAGATAGAAAAAACTTGGTAAAGTACACAGCATTTTAGGGACTTCAAATTTTAATGAGTATGATAGGATAGGACAGGACAGACAGAACAGAAAGCATTTTCCCTTTGATAACACAAAAATGAGGCAGAGAAGCTGCAGTTTAATGAATTAGATCAGGTTTTTCTCCCTTTCCATTTCCCTTTCTTTTAGTTCCACCTACCCACTCCATAAACGTGCTCTTGTAAACCTCCCTAGAGATGCTTAAAGAATTAACTTAATAGAATCCTTGTATCTATAGCATCTCAAAAGAAATTGTATCAAGAACCACTATTTATAAAGTACCAACTATGAATCAGATACTGTGATAGGTTATTTTCCCAACACTGTCTCATTTAATCTCTAAAATACCTCTACCAGGTGGGGGTCTTTTGTGCGTGAGGAAACTGAGGCTGGCTCAGAGAGGCTGGGCTTCCATGATCACAGAGGAAAGGCCAGAGCAGAGATTGGACCCTGGACCTACTTCTAAAGCTCCCATTCTTTGTACTGTGAGACTGCCTCTCAAGAAATAAATGGGGTTAACACCACAATTAGGGAGTACTGTAACCTGGTCATAGAAGAGATGAATCCTTACCTAGACAACCCCTAGAACATCTGGTGACCACTTGAGAAAGCTGTAAACCAGTGCTATGCTGCTGCTGCTGCTGCTGCGCGACCCCATAGACGGCAGCCCACCAGGCTTCCCCGTCCCTGGGATTCTCCAGGCAAGAACACTGGAGTGGGTTGCCATTTCCTTCTCCAATGCATGAAAAGTAGAAAGTGAAGGTGAAGTCACTCAGTCATGTCCGACCCTCAGCAACCCCATGGACTGCAGCCTTCCAGGCTCCTCCGTCCATGGGATTTTCCAGGCAAGAGTACTGGAGTGGGGTGCCATTGCCTTCTCCGCCAATCCTACGCAGTGATACAACCCCAATCGGCAGCATCTATGTCATCATCTGCCAGAAGCTGGTTAGAAACTCCCACGCAGACCTACTGAATTAAGACTTTCTAGGGACAGGGCCTGAGAATTCATGTTGGGAAGCTCTTCAGGTGATTCTGATGCCCACCAAACACTGAGAATTTCTGCTATATAGGCATCTCTGTGCAATCAGCGGCAGCTTGAACTGTTAGCCAGCCAGAGACTGGGAAAATCAGACTTGGAAAAGGAACACATCTTCCTCCAGGGATGCAGAGTCTCTCGTGGAATGGAGAACTGAACCTTAGGAAGCTTCACTTCAAATTCCATTCCCACAATTAGGAACTCATCCATCTGCAGTGAGAATAAACACTGAAACTGAAACAGGTAAATCAGACTGTTCTGTGGCAAAGCCAATCCTGCCCTAGGAAACTTTGGGCCCTATTTCACTCACCTCACCACACGCGCAGTTCATCAGAGGAACTCAATCTCTGGTCAACTAGCGGATCTAAACCTCCCAACAAACCAGGGTTTGCTTTTCTCTTCATGATTCTTTATTGCTCACTTACATGAGTTCTCACAATGGATACTGAAAATAAAATACTCTTCTACATCTCCAGTCCTTTTGGTTTTGAACAGGTTGATTGCCTGGGGACTGATACTACAGTTTGGATTACAGATGCCTGAAGAATATTTATTAACTCCAAGGGAGGAAAACAGTTGTGAAATGAAGTAGTTATTTAAATCTAATTCTACTTACTAATAATGTCTTGCTTTATTTTTCTTAAATCAGCCTTAAATGTGTGGTCAAAACATATCTGACTTCACTGGATTTTGGAAACTTCTTAATGTTGCAAAGCAATGGCCCATAATCTCGGCATACTAGCATAACTATTTTCATTTTGCCTATTTTATTTCCATTTCAGGCTTTGTTTTCATATTTATATACAATTTTGCCTGGTGGTAATTATACAGTAGAAGTGAAACTTAAGTCTTGCTTTCTTCCTGGTTAAAGTTTCAGCATAAGTGAGTTTATGCATTATCTTCATAATGATCATTTTAAATGTCTAGACAACAGACTCATGAGTTGGCACTTCACTTAAGCACACAATAATGGGTTAGGAAGTATTTACTGAGCTCCTACTGTGTGCCATATGCAATTCCAGGCCCCCAGGAATCTAGCACTCAATGAGACAAAGTCTCTGCTAAGACTGCAGCAGAGATGATCCAGGGGATGAGTGTAGCACTCATCTCGTCTACTTAGATGACACCCCTGGATCACAGTGCACCGTCTGTGCACTTCACACAGAAAAGATGCTTAGTTGTGGGGGAGAGGGATTCCATTAGTGCCTTTAGCGGGTAGGTGAATGGAAATACGAGCCAGGTGCAGGCCTAGGGATATATATAGACAGTACGTAACATACGATGGCTCAACTGAATGATTTTTCAACTTTACAATTTTATGAAAGTGATTCACCCTCAATAGAAACCATACTTTGAATTTTGATCTTCTTATACTAGCAATCTGAGGTACGAAACTCTCTTGTGGTGCTGGGCAGTGGCAGCAAGCTGAAGCTTCCCATCAGCCACAAACTCACAAAGGTGGACAGCCCGAATACCTTAAACACTCTACTCATACAAGCATTCTGTTTCTCACTGTCAGTACAGTATTCAATAAAACGTGTAAGATATTCAACACTTTATTATAAAATAGGCTTTGTGTTTGGAGAAGGAAATGGCAACCCACTCCAGCATTCTTGCCTGAGAAATCCCATGGTAGAGAAGCCTGGTAGGCTATGGTCCATGCGGTCACAAAAGAGTTGGACATGACTTAGTGACTAAACAACAACAAAAATAGGCTTTGTGTTAGAAGATTTTACCCATCTGTAGGCTACAGCAACTGTTTTGAACATATTAAGTTAGGATAAGCTAAACTATGATGTTCAGTAAGTTAGGTATATACATTCACTTTCAGCTTAACAATGTTTTCAGCCTACAGTGGCTTGACTGAGACATGCTGCATTCGTGGCTGTCACTACAGATCACCAAACTGTTCTAAGGCATTAAACCAATCCTCATTGCTACTACAGACGGTGTCTCATTTTTAACAGAAATTCATCAATATTGAGTGCTAACATTTTTAAAAAACAAATGCCGATTGAGTTAGCTCACAATAGTGCCTTAGAGAAGTTATGGATTTAAATATATACGTTCACTGGGGATCTTATTCTTCCTTCAGTTACTTCCTTTAGTATCTAAGATGATGCTATCAGATCAGATCCTGAAGGCAAGAGTTAAAATTGTACACTGATATGTTTATAGCCTATGTCATAGACTCTCATGCTCTATGAGAAGGAAGAAGAAGGGGTAAACAGCCTATTCCAACAATCCTTACATCGCCTCCTCCCTAACTCTGAGAGGCAGCACACAACTCCTCAGGAGCTGGCTCTTTTCTCTCCCATCACTGGTCCTCCACAACCATGCCTTGAGTAGCCCCCACTTCCAGTCCAGACACTTCCTCCTTAGCCAGGTCTTCCCTGACTCCTGCCTGAAACAGCTTCCCATACCTCCCCCCTTGCTGAGGCAGGCCTCAACTAAGGCCCTTTGCTCTAGGAGTAGTGAACTTGCCTTTTCACCTGGACCTTTCCTATCACATCGTGGAGGCCAGGACCTGCCCTTGCTTCCTACTGTCCCTGGCAGTGACATGTGGCTGGGTCATGATAGATGCTCAACAGACAGCTACATGGTCCAATAAGAAGAGTCAGAAAGAGGATAAATACACTAGCAGACTGATAACAGACTAGAAGCCATGGTCACCAGCTTGAGGTGATCCTTGGCAATCTGGCGCTTCAGGAATCCCTGATGAATTCAAGATTCCTCACTTTTCTTCTTGCAGAAGCTCAGGGACATTCATGAGTCTTGTGTATTTTTCCCACATAGTCCTAATCACTCTCTTCTTTTTATTTTCAGTTATCCCTAATTCAGCCCCTGTTGCTCATTAAAGTTCTTTAAGTCCTCAGGTTATTTTGTTCCATCTTTTAACCCTACCTCAACTTCCATTTCAGGACAGAAAAAGCATATCATATTGCTCTTGTGTCAAAATGAAAAGAAAAAAATTTTAATCTCATATTTCATGAACACCTTATAGTAATACCTTTTCTTCACCCCTTAAAAACCACTCTGAACAGGGGGTGTATTGTCATCCCATTTCACAGGTAGGGAATGAAACCTCATTGAGGTTAAGCTACCTGCCTGAAACTCACTGCCAAGAAACAGGAGGCAGAATTGAAACCCAGGCAGTTTCTGTTCAGAGTCGGACACGACTGAGCAACTGGACAACAACAAGGCTCTGTTCTGAGTTGTGGGCTCTTCCCTTTGTATTCTTGTGGCTGTCAATACCAAATGCCCAACAAATGTCAGAAAGCTGAGTTCTCCTCCTAGGCTGGCCACTTACTTCCATGAGAATATTCATGACCACTGCCTTCCTGTACCATGTTGTGCCTAGCAAATGGAGTAAATGCTAATGCTGTCCCAACATCACAGGACTATAAAAAAGAGAGTCATGGGCCCGAAAGCCAAGCAGGAAAGCTGGAGTCTGTGATGTGTCTTTGTGTTGCTCATCAGAACAGCGTGTTCCAAGGCACAATGTCTGCTTTGAGAAAGCCTCAGCATGGCTCTGAGCGCCAGGTTACAACACCCAGAAATCACAGTAACACTCGAGTTCACAGCATCCCAGTCTGCTCTTTAGAGCCCAACACACACACCTCAGGCAGAGAAGGCAATGGCACCCCACTCCAGTACTCTTGCCTGGAAAATCCCATGGACAAAGAAACCTGGTAGGCTACAGTCCATGGGGTCGCGGAGGGTCGGACACGACTAAGCGACTTCACTTTCACTTTTCACTTTCATGCATTGGAGAAGGAAATGGCACCCCACTCCAGTACTCTTGCCTGGAAAATCCCATGGACGGAGGAGCCTGGTGGGCTACAGTCCATGGGGTCACTAAGAGTCGGACACAACTGAGCGACTTCACTTCCACTTTTCACTTTCATGCATTGGAGAAGGAAATGGCAACCCACTCCAGTGTTCTTGCCTGGAGAATCCCAGGGACGGGGGAGCCTGGTGGGCTGCCATCTATGGGGTCGCACAGAGTCAGACACGACTGAGGCGACTTAGCAGCAGTAGCAGCAGCACACACCTCAGGGGAGTCGGACAGACGGGCTTGTGAGCACAGCCTCTGGATCTGAACATGAAAAAATGTCCACACTGGAGGGATCTTAAGAGAATATTCAGCCCAATTCTCTTGTTTTACCCACAAAGAAACTGAGGCCCAAGGTTCTGGCCCTACTCTGACCCTCAGTCTCCCCATCTGAAGGCAGCTTATTCCTCCTTAAAGGCACTTCCTAATCTTACTTCTGTGAGGCAAAGTGGCACCATAAAGGCTCAAACTGGCTCTTCAGACTAAAAGTGCACTGCCAGAACTCAGGGAACATGGCAAGGGACTGCTCCTAAGACAGGAAAGCGAAGGAGCCACAGCACCTTTGGGGCCACAGGTGGCCCTCCTTGGTTGTATAAAAGATAATGGAGACTAGTTCCACTTACCATCCCACAAAGAGTCCAAATCTTTGGAACAAGAAACAAGGTGTGAGCCAACTGTGTTACATGTACCCCCCATGGAGATAAGCAAAAACAAACAAACAAAAAAGGACTGTCTTAATTTTAAGCACAGCAGTTTGAATAGAAAAGGAATGAAGCAGTAGGTCACTCACTGACCCTTCAGTAATAAATTAAATGTAAACTTGCAGAGGTTGAACTGCATAGCTGGCTTTGAAGATTTGATTTTTTGAACTGGTCAAAAAATCAACCATGGAGCTCGGACGCCTCCTTGTGGTAGAGCTGGATTACTGTCAGGGACGATTCCCCTTCACCCACTTGGAGCCCTATTCACCATATTGTAATCAACTGAGAGCCTTCCATATACCAGACTCCGGGCTATGTGCCTTCACATATGTAATCTCACCAAAGTTCACATTATGTGAATATAATTAGGCCCACTCTATAAACAATGAAGGAGAACCTTTAAAAACTTAAATCGCTTGTCCAAAATTATAAACCTAGATCTGGGAAATTTCCATCCCAGGCCTCCTTTCTCAGTATCACATTGAGTACAGTGTTAAGGACACAGAGATGAACAAGATCTAGCCCCTGTTGGGATATTTCGATCCTGCCATGCTCACATATTTTAACTGAACATACTGACTCATATTAAATGATCAGAACGCAAAGCCCTCAGTGCTGTTTGCACAGAGGTAGGAACTGAGTGCAATCAATGTGCCTGGGGCCTTGGCACTCACTGCCCCAATCTCAGGGCATCCCTGACCAGAATCCCTGGAGCAGGGAACTGGTGAGTGAACCTGAGCTAGTTCGTAGGCATCCCTATGAACTCTTGGGTAAGAAATGAAGCCCTGAGTTGAATAATTGTAAAAACAGACAACAGTAACCAAGCCAAAACTTCAAATGGTCCAAGTCAAGGCAGAGTCCAAATAAGAATTAATAAGTCTTTCCATTTGTCTTTTACAGCATTTGATATGTCCAGTCAAGAAGATAGGAAACCTGTGGGATCTCCACACAGAGAAAGTCAGGCCATTAGTTTGATCTATTGATTGGAGTGACAGGTTAAGAAACAACTGTGGCCAAACAAAACCTGGGTATCTATTTTTGCAAGGTACCAGAATGCCATTTTCTGTCTGGCATTGATAAGCAAACCATCCCACAAGAGAGAAAACCAGTCAGATTTATTTTGGAGCTGGCCTTTTATATATTGGCTGGCCAAAAGGTCCATTCAGTTTTTTCCATAAAATGGCTCTTCCATGCATGCTAAGTCACTCAGTCGTGTCCAACTTTGCAACCCTATGGACTTGAGCTCATAGCCCACCAACTCCTCTGTCTACGCGATTCTCCAGGCAAGAATACTGGAGTGGGTTGCCATGCCCTCCTCCAGGGGATCCTCCCAACCCAGGGACCACACCAGTATCTCTTCTGTCTACCTGCATCAGCAGGAAGCTTTACCACTGCCACCGGGGAGCAGCACTTAATTGTCTCTAACCTCACTGGAAACAATCCTGTTTATGTATTATGACATATGTATTTGTTATGTATTATGACTGTATTCTGGGCAAGGACGACGCAGCCCGCGAGAACGCTGCTGCAGCTTCTGCTTTAGTGCGGAGCCCAAGGCCGAAGCCGAGGCCACGCCTGGCCCCCGGCCCTGTGAGCGGCAGCTGAGCCGGGTGGCTGCGCTCTCTACAGATGGACATCAACAGATGGTCAAGACCGAAATCAGACTGATTAAATTCTTTGCAGCCAAAGACGGAGAAGCTCTATATAGTCAGCAAAATCAAGACCGAGAGCTGACTGTGGCTCAGATCATGAACTCCTCATTGCCAAATTAAACCACTAGACCATTCAGGTATGACCTAAATCAAATTCCTTATGATTATACAGTGGAAGTGAGAAATAGATTTAAGGGCCTAGATCTCATAGATAGAGTGCCTGATGAACTATGGACTGAGGTTTGTGACATTGTGCAGGAGATAGGGATCAAGACCATCCCCATGGAAAAGAAATGCAAAAAAGCAAAATGGCTGTCTGGGGAGGCCTTACAAATAGCTGTGAAAAGAAGAGAAACGAAAAGCAAAGGAGAAAAGGAAAGATATAAGCATCTGAATGCAGAGTTCCAAAGAAGAGCAAGGAGAGCTA
Source organism: Oryx dammah (assembly GCF_014754425.2). Classification (NCBI taxonomy): domain Eukaryota; kingdom Metazoa; phylum Chordata; class Mammalia; order Artiodactyla; family Bovidae; genus Oryx; species Oryx dammah. Next base: position 96,595,021 of record NW_024070185.1, read on the forward strand.
AGAAACCCTTCCTCAGCAATCAATGCAAAGAAATAGAGGAAAACAACAGAATGGGAAAGACTAGAGATCTCTTCAAGAAAATTAGAGATACCAAGGGAACATTTCGGAGAAGGCGATGGCACCCCACTCCAGTACTTTTGCCTGGAAAATCCTATAGACAGAGGAGCCTGGTAGGCTGCGGTCCATGGGGTCACGAAGAGTCAGACACGACTGAGCGACTTCCCTTTCACTTTCCACTTTCATGCATTGGAGAAGGAAATGGAAACCCACTCCAGTGTTCTTGCCTGGAGAATCCCAGGGACGGGGAAGCCTGGTGGGCTGCCGTCTATGGGGTCACACAGAGTTGGACACGACTGAAGTGACTTAGCAGCAGCAGCATCAAGGGAACATTTCATGCAAAGATGGGCTCGATAAAGGACAGAAATGGTCTGGACCTAACAGAAGCAGAAGAGATTAAGAAGAGGTGGCAAGAATACACAGAACTGTACAAAACAGATCTTCATGACCCAGATAATCACGATAGTGTGATCACTAACCTAGAGTCAGACATCCTGGGATGTGAAGTCAAGTGGGCCTTAGAAAGCATCCCTATGAACAAAGCTAGTGGAGGTGATGGAATTCCAGTTGAGCTACTTCAAATGCTGAAAGATGATGCCGTGAAAGTGCTGCACTCAATATGCCAGCAAATTTGGGAAACTCAGCAGTGGCCACAGGACTGGAAAAGGTCAGTTTTCATTCCAATCCCAAAGAAAGGCAATGCCAAAGAATGCTCAAACTACCGCACAATTGCACTCATCTCACACACTAGTAAAGTAATGCTCAAAATTCTCCAAGCCAGGCTTCAGCAATACATGAACTGTGAACTTCCAGATGTTCAAGCTGGTTTTAGAAAAGGCAGAGGAACCAGAGATCAAATTGCCAACATCCACTGGATCATAGAAAAAGCAAGAGAGTTCTAGAAAAACATCTATTTCTGCTTTATTGACTATGCCAAAGCCTTTATGGAAAATCCTTCAAGAGATGGGAATACCGGACCACCTGACCTGCCTCTTGAGAAACCTGTATGCAGGTCAGGAAGCAACAGTTAGAACTGGACATGGAACAACAGACTGGTTCCAAATAGGAAAAGGAGTACGTCAAGGCTGTATATTGTCACCCTGCTTATTTAACTTCTATGCAGAGTACATCATGAGAAATGCTGGGCTGAAAGAAGCACAAGCTGGAATCAAGATTGCCAGGAGAAATATCAATAACCTCAGATATGCAGAGGACACCACCCTTATGGCAGAAAGTGAAGAGGAACTAAAAAGCCTCTTGATGAAAGTGAAAGAGGAAAGTGAAAATGTTGGCTTAAAGCTCAACATTCAGAAAACAAAGATCATGGCATCTGGTCCCATCACTTCATGGAAAATAGATGGGGAAACACTGTCAGACTTTATTTTTTTTAGGCTCCAAAATCACTGCAGATGGTGATTGCAGCCATGAAATTAAAAGATGCTTACTCCTTGGAAGGAAAGTTATGACCAACCTAGATAGCATATTGAAAAGCAGAGACATTACTTTGCCAACAAAGGTCCGTCTAGTTAAGGCTATGGTTTTTCCTGTTGTCATGTATGGATGTGAGAGTTGGACTGTGAAGAAAGCTGAGCGCCAAAGAATTGATGCTTTTGAACTGTGGTGTTGAAGACTCTTGAGAGTCCCTTGGACAGCAAGGAGATCCAACCAGTCCATTCTAAAGGAGGTCAGTCCTGGGTGTTCATTGGAAGGATTGACGCTAAACCTTAAACTCCAATACTTTGGCCTCCTCATGCAAAGAGTTGACTCATTGGAAAAGACCCTGATGCTGGGAGGGATTGGGGGCAAGAGGAGAAGGGGACAACAGAGGATGAGATGGCTGGATGGCATCACCGACTCGATGGACATGAATTTGGGTGAACTCCAGGAGTTGGTGATGGACAAGGAGGCCTGGCATGCTGCCATTCATGGGGTCGCAAAGAGTCGGACACGACTGAGCAACTGAACTGATGACTGTATTATGACAGCTGGCACATCAGTGTTGCATTTCAAAACAATTATCAAAATTGGTAACCTTTTGTGTAGCCATTTTAATACTGAAGATGGGGGGGAGTAACATCTTCGTTATACTATGCTTTATTATTTCAAGAAAGGTAAAAATGTGGGGCAGAGACCCTCTGCATCCATGCAAACATGGCGCTGTGAGCCGTGTGGGCCACGGTTGGCACCCAGCATGCCCTGCTGTGCACCGGCCCCGCTCTGCTGTTGGTGTGGAAATTCACAGAAAAACAGAATGTGTAACAACAGAAAACAGTGTTGGAACAGTGGGAATCAGCAATTTTGCACGAGAAGCTCTGGGAGATGTTGTTTACTGTAGTCTGCCTGAAGTTGGGACAAAGTTGAACAAACGAGGAGTTTGGTGTTTTGGAAAGTGTGAAAGCTGCTAGTGAATTCTATTCTCCTCTATCAGGAGAAAAACTGAAATTAATAAAGCTCTAGCAGAAAATCCTGGACTTGTCAACAAATCTTGTTATGAAGACAGTTGGCTGATCAAGATGACATTCAGTAACCCTTCAGAACTAGATGAACTAATGAGTGAAGAAGCAAATGAGAAATACATACAACCTATTGAGGAGTGAAAATGGAACCCCTAAATAAATGGCTTTGAAACAATTTAATCTAGCATAGTCGTCTTAAATTAGTAGTGGGTAGATATTTAAAGAGCAACTTTTAGCAAAAGAAACTACTTGTAACAATGTTTCCTGAAGAAAATACCCCTTAACTTTCTAATGACTTCAGATAAACACTGAGCATCTTTTCCACAGCACCCTGTGATTTCTAGGCTAGGCTCCAGTGATAATATTCAGAATCCCTGAAATTATCTCTGGTAAAACTGGCTACAAAAATTATATAATTCAAGGATAACATGGTTATCTTAAACCTCATATGACATTGTCACTTGCTTACAGCTATCCTTGGATTTGGGTCAAAATGATCTTCTCACCAGAAGTAACTGCCAGTTGAGAAAAGTCTGTTAGTTGTGTAGTGTCTGATGAAGAATATTACTATCTTAATTTTGCAATATACTGTGTTTGTTGGTGCTATTTTTATACAGTGAAGCAACAGCCTTGCAGGAGAATAAACAATTTAAATAAATTTCTTTAAAAAATGCAACTGAAACACAAAAAAAGATTTATGCAGTATATGGAAAAGGTGCTGTGACTGATCGAAATGATTAATTCCAACAAGTACTACTCCCAAGTAGACCAACTGGAAGCCGCACACAACAAAAGCATCCAGAATGCATAATCTTCCACTAGGATAATGTAAGATCACGTTTCTTTGATGACCAAGCAAAAACTGTGACAGCTTGACTGGGAAGTTCTGACTTACCTGCTATACTCACCAGACAGTTCAGTGAGCACCCTGACTGCAGCCTTCTGAGAGATCCTAAAGCAAAGGATGTACATAGGCTATTCCTGGATCCCTAACCTTCAGAAAGGATGACATACTTTCAAATGTGTGTTGTGTCAAGCTGCTAAACTTCAAGGCTATTTGGTCTTTAAACCTGTATGGGCATCAAAAATCACATGAGGAGTTTCTATTTTTGTTATGTTAAAATTTAATTTTTAAAAGAGTTTTTTTAATATTATAAGTAAAAATATGTATCCTAATACTTTAAAAAAAAAAAAGAAAGAAAACCACTTTCCTCTCCAAAAATAACCACTCTACTTGGAGCATATCCTTCCACATCTTTTTTATATTCTGCATATTATATAATGATATCATACCAAATGATATCATACCATACATACTATTCATCACCTTGCTATTTTCACATAACACTGTCTTAGAGACCTTTCCATGTCAATGAATGCATATCTATAACATTATTCTAACTGCATCAGAGTATTCCATAAAATGAATGAACCATAATTCATTTAATCACTTCCCTACCAAGACACATTTAAGTTGCTTCTAATTTTTTATATTATAAATAATACTTTAGTAAATATTCTTGGACATGCATGAATACAAAGGATAAGTGCATTTTTAAATTCAAACAGATAGTCAAAATGTTCTCCCCAAAAGGCTGCATTAATAATCACCTATTGATGCAAAATAGAATCTATTAGGCCCTCCCTGGTGGCTCAGATGGTAAAGAATCCACCTGCAGTGAAGGCGACCTGGGTCTGTTCCCTGAGTCGGGAAGATCCTCTGGAGAAAGGAATGGCTACCCTTTCAGTGTTCTTGCCTGGAGAATCCCATAGACAGAGGAGCCTGGTGGGCTACAGTCCATAGGGTTGCAAAAAGTCAGACACAACGGTGCAACTAACACTTTAACTTTCACATAGAGTATTATAAATTAATACATTAATAATTATTAATATAATAGTTTATAATATAAATTTAAACTCACCTTTATTAATAATGAATATTATGTCTATGTTTTTCTTGCCAATCTGATGAATAAAGGTATTTCACTTTTTGTATTTTATTACAATCTAAGAAACCTAAAAAAGAATGTTAATTTCATTTTCCTGCTCACAAGTGAATCATTACCATAAGTATCAATATACATGACTTCCAGGACTGGGGAGTTTTTAAATTTATGGATACAGAAAAAGAAGAGATATTTTTCTTAGTGATTTACATGTGCTGGAAGATACAGATGAAGGAAAAAAATTATTTTTAAAAGATGAGTACATAAGTAAACCATGTCAGTGAGAGAAGAATGGGATGTGCAGCTAGAGGTGTGAATGGTAAAAGGTGAAATTAATAGACTGGGATAAAGGAGGTGTTGACCTATGCAAGACATCTGTTAACTAAGGTGTTTAAAACTACAGACCTTGAAAACACCTATATTTGTTTCTTGGGTATATAGCTGTCTATATCAATGATTTATGAATTGATTCCTCTGAAGAAATTATCTGCTCAAAGAAAACCCAACAAAAGCATGTTTTTCTTTGATCATCCAAAAGGAAGATGAAATATAATATTTCTAACATCACAGCAGTTCTTCAAGAACTTCAAGAACAGACTATGTCCTCATTTTACAGCTGGGAAAATGATGTTTGGAGCAATGAAGTTTGTTCAGTTTCACAGTCAGTAATCAACAGAGCAGTGACTTGAACTCAAGGATACGAACACCCTTACTCTTTCCACCAGGCTCTACAGCCTCCAAACAGTGAGAAAAACTTGGCGCTGATATTGGTTTGTCATCATTCATGTTGCGTGATCTGAGGAATGCCATTTAAAATATTTTGGACCTAGACTTCCTTTCCTTTAGAAGAAAGAGGTAGAATCAAATAATCTATGGGGTTTCTTCCAAATCTAACATTTTTGGATTCCATTTACTATCTGCTAGATTACAAAGTTGAATTCGTGCTGAACAGAGAGAAAGAAAGCTTTCTGAAGGTTAATTCAGCATAGCCAATGTGTCTTTTAGAGACACAGTTCCAGAAAGATCTCTTTCTTGCTCCTAAGGAAATAAGAAAGCATAAGTTTGAGGACAGGAATAGGAGCAGGACAAGGAGGCATCTCCAGGAGGCTGTTCCACAAAGTGTGAAACTCCAAGAAACACTGGAACTCAATGGGATGAAATGCGGTTCAGAGTCGAGCTTGTGCAAGAAGAGACTGTGAGAGAGAGAAGGGAGAACTGGAAAGACTCACTTCCTGAAAGCCTGATTAAAACTCATTTAATCCTCCCTCCCGTCTCCCTCCGCATCCCACCTAGGGAGGGAGGTTCAGGAGGGATGGGATATATGTCTACCTATGGCTGATTCATATAGAGGTTTGACAGAAAACAACAAAATTATGTAAAGCAATTATCCTTCAATTAAAAAAGATTTTTTTAAAAAATTTAAAAAAATTTAAACTCATTTAATCCAAATTTGTTTTGATAAAGCAGTTTTTCAATTAGTATTACCTATTTGGAACTACTTTCTTGAGTAAATATGAAATCTCCCTTTATGCATAACTGGAAAATGGAAATTAAGGATGAGAAAATGATACCATATTTAGTGTGAGAAAAAGGAAAGGCATAATCTCTTTTAATGTAACAGTTTTTCTCACTAAAATGATAAATACACATTTTAGAAAACTGGAAATAGAAACTATTTATAAAATCTCTAATAATTTCATCACCTCATTATAGAGGTGTGCTTCCTTTTAGTCCTTTTTGCCATGCGTGTGTTTTTAAAACAAAACTAGAGTTTTACTCTTGCCTGGAAAATCCCATGGATGGAGGAGCCTGGTAGGCTGCAGTCCATGGGGTCGGTAAGAGTTGGACACGACTGAGTGACTTCACTTTCACTTTTCACTTTCATGCACTGGAGAAGGAAATGGCAACCCACTCCAGTGTTCTTGCCTAGAGAATCCCAGGGATGGGGGAGCCTGGTGGGCTGCTGTCTATGGGGTCACACAGAGTCGGACACGACTGAAGCGACTTAGCAGCAGCAGCAGAGTTCTATCATATACACAGTACTAGCTTATATTTTAATTAAATATTATAAAAAGAGTACTTCCTCAAGTCATTACAAAGTCTTGGAAAAAACAGCATGTTTAATGGCTGCATGATGTTCTGTGTTTTGAACGTGTCATCACTTACGAAGCCATTCTCCTGCTGGGGGGACAGAAGGCAACACTCTATATTTAAAAGGGACAATCCCTCCCAGCGACTTGTGCAAGATTCTTCCCATTCCTCCCTGAAAGCAGGCAGGAGGACTAAGAAACCCTTTGACTCAGAGTGGTGTCCAAAGGGGAAATGCCCATCACCTCGGACAAGCTGGAACGCCTCACCTGCATCCTTCTCCCAAAGATTTCAGGCTTTGTGAGGGTTCTTAGGGATATGTAAGGCAGCAGACTGGATCAGGGGTGTGGTGAACAGGTCTGAGGGAGAAGCCACAGACCAGGGGCAGGCGGCAGCTGGTGGAAGGAAATGGGCCCGAGGAAGTGAGGAGACACAGGCTGAGGGAAAGACGAACAGAAAGTTTATAGGAAGTTTACAGAAGAAGCTAAAATCTGAGGTGCATCCTGAAGGAAGAATAGGAAGTATCACATGAGCACCACCATCCTTCATTATCCTCATAGTTTCTTTATGATATGCCAAATCTGCTTTGAACTATGCTGTTTGTCTTTGGTCTAACTCGTTTTAAAACCTCTTCATCTCAGGAGAGTATAATTGTGAACTCTGCCTTTCAAAAGTAAGCCATATAGCTGAGGAGTCAAACTTATAAATCTCCTAGCCATAGATCTTTCCTAGTCAAGAAATAAGAGTATTTGACACCACACAAAAAAAATATGTTCCAGGAAGAAGACATATTCCCCCACATTTCACCTTTTTGCATCTGTTACAAAGAAAGTTTTACCCATTGGTCTCCGACTTTTCTAAAGTAAACCTTCAGAATATTATTTTTGGATGATTATATTTTGGATCAACTCTTTCATCCAGAAGCCTGATAAAACCTGTTTTTTCTTTGAACCTGGAAATTACTTTTTTTTTTCTAGTTTCAAAAGTTTAAGACTTCATGGTTTAGACTTCATTCCAAGTTCAGACTGCTCAGAGGCCCGGTGGGATCACAACTTGGCAAAATATATCCATGTTCCTAAAATTAAGCAACTGTTACAAACATCTGAGCTTCCACACTGGTGCTGTTGAAAGGGCATTTTCCTATCACAAAGGCAGACTTCCTGCTGGGCTGTGGGCAGAGGGAGAGAACTAAGGAGGCAGACCCGGCTGAACCCTTTTTCATCCCCACTGCCTTTTTATCCACCCGCTACCTCCCCGGATTGGCTGGGCCTGTCATTTGAGACTAAGCCATATAGACAAACTCAAAGTTCACTCAGGGACACGGGCAAGAAAAGACAACAAAACATTCATTCTTCCATCAAGATCTTTTCCCAGACTTGGGGATATTCCTTGGCACACAGTAGGCACCCAATAAAGTTTACTGAAGAGAAAGACACACACACAGAGAGAGAGAGAGGAGGTGGAAGAGGAGAGAGGGAGGGAGGGAAGGAAGGAAGGCAAAGAAAGAAAGTAAAGAGATAAGAGAAAGAGAGAGAGGGAAAAGGAGAGAAGGGAAAGAAAGGAAGAGGGGGAAAATACTCTGAAATGATTTGAATAAATTCTTATTTACACATGTACATATACTGTGTTTTATAAGAAATTAATTATAAACAAAGCTGAGGACTTAATAAGCAGAAGCACTTGCTAAACAACCATTATACACATTAACGCAAACCTCATAACACCATGAGAGGAGAACCATTACTAACCCCATTATACTGATGAGAAAACTAAGGTTAGAGAGATTAAGTAACTCACCCAAAATTCCAAAACTAGTAAGCGTGGGGCCAGAATCTGAAGTCAGATCTAATAAGAGTCTGATTCTCTCCTTTCCTCTTTCTCCTTTGTTCTTTCCTCTGCTACTTCTCGTCAGAGACTCAGAACTCTGTTTCTCCTTTCTTCATTCTTTATAAGGTGATAACCAATTCAGGTCATGGGCACACAGGTGTAAGTATTAGCAATAAAGTAATCACATGGCTCAAAGAGTTCACTCAGCAGAACCTGGGTTTGCCAGGGGAGTCATGGAAAAGTACTGAGAAAGGAGATTTTCCTTGCAGGAGATACCCTAGAAGGGAGAAACAGTGAGGGTCCATTCGAAGGGAGAAGCATAAACCATCAGTCTCTAATCAAGGTGACCTGCGACCCACTAGCCATTACAAACCAGTCTGGAGCAGCTGCTCTCCATCTGTGGCTTCTCACACACCAGAGGCCACTGGGCATGCTCAGCTCAGGGCAACCTTCTCAGTCCTGCTAGAAGAGAAACCCAGGTAGAGAGAGTATCCCAGGAAACCACAAAGGAGCTCCAGTACAAACCTAACTCAGAAGAAACCTGAGTCCTACTCACTTCCACTGCATAAACCCTTCCTAAGGCCTGCCAGGTGGCTCAGTGATCAAGAATCTGCCTGCCAGTGCAGGAGATGTGAGTTCAGTCCGTGACTTGGGAAGATCCCCTGGAAAAGGAAATGGCAACTCACTCCTATGTTCTTACCTGGGAAATCGCAGGACAGAGGAGCCTGGTGGGCTACAGTTCAGAGAATCACAATGAATTGGACACGACTGAGCATGCACACACACAAGGGCCCTTTACTGTCTGCAGAGGGCCTCCAAGGTTCATCCCACTGGGGTCTCTGGGATAGCTCATTTCCTTATCTTTCTGCTCTTTCCTAAGCTCAGTGTGCTATGGTGGGAAAAAACACAATTTTGCCCAGGGGCTCAATGATTGGATTCCAAAGTCCCAGTTCTTATCAACTACTCTCCACTCCTGGGCCTCAGTTTCCCCCTTTACAGTCCTCTCTCTCTCTCAAAGGATAAAAATAGGTTCTATAGAACGGCAAACACCATTGTAGTAGAAGAAATCTTCCTCCCACCTCAGAACATTGTTGTGCTAGACTTTAACTGTCTGATATAGAGATGGTTGTTTCCTTCAGCCCAGAGTGCGGGTGTTCAGTCAGGACCATTGCTCTAGAAACCACAGCAAGTTTCCAGAAGAGCAGTTCTGAAACATGTGGCTCACCAGAGGCCAGAAGCACTTGTTCTAACACCTCCCTTTCAGTTCATGAAGACCATTTTAAGCCTGAAGACAAGAACGGACAGACCAGGTCACCTCACCCAGGTCCTCTGGAACCTAGTGGCTATCCCTTTTTCCAGTTTCAAGGACCCAGTTTTGTAAAACCCTACCTTCGTGAGACAGAGATGGGCCAAGGGCAGTTCTACAAAGGGTGGTGAGCTGCCCCGCAAGCAGAAGAAAGTGGTGTCTGAGAACAACCAGGCATTGTTTGTCCTCTCCACCCACCCCCACCCCAACCCAGGGTCTGGCAGGGCTGAGCCTGAGTGGGCAGAAGAGCGGCCTGGAGGCTCTGGCAACATTGGGGGGGTTGGGGGGGGCGGTGCAGCCTGTGGGGAGGGGAGCAGGGAGTTCTGTGCGACAGCTGGGCTCACAATGTGGCCATTGTTCCCTCTCAGAGTTGCATCTGTTCCCCTCAGGGTGGTGGACAGAGAAGAACAGAGTTGGGAGCATCTGCCAGGGCCCTGGGAGAAAGCTGGTGTGCTACCCGGCTAGGTGAAAGGGAAATAAATGCTCATGTGGCAGCCCACCCACAAGCCAACCTGACAAAGGGTAGAGACGCCGCAGAAAAATGCCGATGCCAACTCCCTCTGCCACAGTCCTCTCCCCACCCCAGTCCCTTTGATTCTTTCTCTTATTTCAGTCATTTCATATCATGCTGTGCTTTGCCTGTTACTCTTGTTTTATTTTTTTCCTTCTCACTATCTAAGCATTTCTTTTGTACACTTCAAAATTTCCCTAAGCACCTTCTATTAACATATTATGCCCATTATGTTGACTTTTAAAATCATAAAATTCAACATGGTGCACTCAAACCTGTATATACTCATTATATCACTGATGATTCTATATTTTGAAAAGAAATGTGATCTGGATCAAGAAGAGTAAGTAAATAAAAATGTCTATCCCCTTTTGGCTAAAACTAATATGTTTTAGTATGCTATATGCTAATATTCACATGATTTCTCATTGCATGCATGCATGCTCAGTTGCTATCTGTCATGTCCAATTATTTGCAACCGCATAGACTACATACAGAAGGCAATGGCAAACCACTCCAGTACTCTTGCATGGAAAATCCCATGGACGGAGAAGCAACTTAGCAGTAGCAGCAGACTACATACAGCCCATCAGGATCCTCTGTCCATGGATTTTCCAGGCAAGAATACTACTGAGTGATGAGTGAAAGTCACTCTGTTGTGTCCCATTCTTTGCAACCCCATGGACTGTAGTCCACGAGGCCCCTCTGCCCATGGATTCTCGAGGCAAGAACACTAGAGCGGGTTGCCATTTCCCCCTCCAGGGGATCTTCCCGACCCAGGGATGAAACCCAAACCTCCTGCGTCTCCCGCACTGGCAGGCAGATTCTTTACCATTGTGCCATCTGGGAAGAGCTACCTGAGAAATCCTATGGACAAGGGAGCCTGGCAGGCCACAGTCCATGGAGTTGCAAAATGGACAGGACTTAGCAACTAAACAGCAGCAGATTTCTCATGAATCCTCACTAAAATCCTACCTGGTATAAAAGAGTATAAATAAAGTTTACAAGTAAGAAAACTGTAGGTCAATAATACTAAGTAATTTGACCAAGATCACACAGGCAGCAGATAAAGATCGATCCCAGGTCTTCTGCTCTTTCCATGGTGCCAGGTCATCCAGTAATCCCACTTTCATCTTCCCAGGTCACCCAGTAATCTCACTCTTTGAGATTCATGCTAATGAATTTTACTTTGTAATTTTAAAATCAAAGGTTAAAAAAATGTCCACTACACTGTTGAAGATGATAACTGGAAGCAATCTAAATATCTAACTATATAAGAACAGTTATGCAAATTATGACAAATTCACTAGAATATTGCTCAACCATTAGAAATTAAAATTTATAGATTATTGCAACATAAAAACTTTTCATAACTGAAAAATATGTATGTATTGATATATTGTGATTGCAGCTGTGTGTAAGTGTACCTGTGTAAATAAGAACAAGCACAGCATCAGATGAAATGAAAGCAGTATTTACAAGGCAGTAGAATTCTGGGTAAATTTTTCCTTTCAATTTTCAATTTTCCTTTTCAATTTTTGTTTTTCAGTGCCATTATGACATCTTAATGAATAACAGACTGGTTCCAAATCAGGAAAGGAGTATACCAAGGCTGTATATTGTCACCCTGCTTATTTAACTGCTATGCAGAGTACATCATGAGAAATGCTGGGCTGGATGAAGCACAAGCTGGAATCAAAATTGCCAGGAGAAATATCAATCACCTCAGATATGCAGATGACACCACCCTTATGGCAGAAAGGGAAAAAGAACTAAAGAGTCTCTTGATGAAAGTGAAAGAGGAGAGTGAAAAAGTTGGCTTAAAGCTCAACATTCAGAAAACGAAGATCATGGCATCTGGTCCCATCACTTCATGGGAAATAGACGGGGAAACAGTGGAAACATTGTCAGACTTTATTTTTTTAGGCTCCAAAATCACTGCAGATGGTGACTGCAGCCATGAAATTAAAAGACGCTTACTCCTTGGAAGAAAAGTTATGACCAACCTCGATAGCATATTCAAAAGCAGAGACATTACTTTGCCAACAAAGGTCAGTCTAGTCAAGGCTATGGTTTTTCCACTGGTCCTGTATGGATGTGAGAGTTGGACTGTGAAGAAAGCTGAGCGCCGAAGAATTGATGCCTTTGAACTGTGATGTTGGAAAAGACTCTTGCGAGTACCCTGGACTGCAAGGAGATCCAACCAGTCCATCCTCAAGGAGATTAATCTTGAGTATTCATTGGAAAGACTGATGGTAAAGCTGAAATTCCAATCCTTTCGCCACCTGATGCAAAGAACTGACTCGTTTGAAAAGACTCTGATGCTGGGAAAGATTGAAGGTGTGAGGAGAAGGGGATGACAGAGGATAAGATGGTTGGATGGTATCATCAACTCAATGGACATGAGTTTGAGTAGGCTCCAGGAGTTGGTGATGGACAGGGAAGCCTGGCGTGCTGCAGTCCATGAGGTCTCAAAGAGTCAGACACAACTAAGCAAGTGAACTGAAGTGATGACATCTTTATAATAAATCAACATATAATATCTTTGCTAAGTTTTTAATGCCAGATACATGTGCTTTTCCAAATTTTCTCTTTTATCTGCTGATTCAAATACATTTAATTTTGCTTTACAGAAACAAAATTTTTCTTCAAACTGAGATTTTTTTGTTCCATTTTTTATATGAATTCTTTTATAATTTACAACTTTCTCTGTGGTGATCTTAGAAAACATCAAAATAAAGCCACTATCTGTAACTGCCCCTGGCTTTGACTGCACTAATTATGCTATAACAACTGTTTGGCCCTCAGCCACTCTGAGAAAAGAGGAAGAGACAACAGCAGAAAGTAATGGGGACCTTACCATAGCTTCACAGCAGCCAGGAGACCTGGAAAGAAAGGTGCCTGCTCAGTCACAGGGTCCGTTTCTCTTGATGCTTCAGCTCCTCTCAGTCTCTAAAGATTTTGAGATTTCCAATGTTTTCAGAAACTTTAATCACAAGGAGCAGGAATCCATTTAGACTCTCTCAAATTATGTGGAAGTTAATTATAAGATTACTGAAGATACCCGAGACACCCCCAAAGCACATGAAGTTAGCCTAGCCTTGTGGGACTTGAGAAGCCATAGAACCCAAGACTTGGCCTCTGCTTCTTTCTCCCTTCTCTCTTTTCAGTCTTTCTCTCCCTCCTCACTTCTCTTTCTCTCCAGCCTGGATACTGCTCCTCACTCAACAACTCACGGAAGATGCAGCCCCAGTCAGCTACCCTTTTATAAGATTCTGATACTAGCATTTTCCTCACTTCCTCAGATCCAGCTTCCTCTGCTCCCTTCCCTCCTTCTGCCTCATCCCCCCTGAAAACATCCGGTTCCCTCACAATAAACAGGATCCCAGCCTGACAAGTACAAAGATTTAGCAAGAAGAGTGTTCAGCGCAAACCCCAGAGGGGAGGTAGGTGGTCGAAGAGGTTAGTACAAGACACTCATCCTATCAGAAAAAAAACAAGACTGGACAAAAAGTCAGGAGCTGATAAAATACCTAGGGCAACATTTTTGGGGAAAGAAAAATAATACTCACCCTCAAAGTAAACAGAAAAATAAGTCAGTAAACTGAACAGGGTCATGGTGAAGTTGGTGACAAGAGTTCTTAGGGTGTGCTGGCCTGAGGCTGCACAGTGCTAGGAAAACATACAGTGCTAACTTGGCTGGCTCAAACTTTGTAAAGAGGTAAAAGCAACAAAAAGGGAACCATGGGTATATATATAAGATAGCATCATGAACAAAGACGACAAGACTGGAATTAGGAAACTTGACTCTGCCATTAGCTTTCTAAGTAAACTTGTGTAAGTCATTTTCTTCTTTGGGCCTCAGCTTCCCCACCTATAATGTGAAGGGACTGAACTAAAGAACACTTGAGGCTCCTCCAGCAATAACCTGTGTGAGGCAGTGGTATGCTCAAGTCAGCTCCTACTAGATCAGGAAAACTGTTAAATTTGGGAGAATTTTGAGTTTGTTATTAAATAGTTGTCATTAAAAAAATTAGTTACATATATTTACAATCAAATTATTAAAAATCAAATCATGTTAAAATCTAAGAGTGAAAAATACTCAAAATTTATCACTTCCTAATTATTTTACTACATTTTACTATTACCTATGCCAAGGATCCTGGTAGCTCAGATGGTAAAGCATCTGCCTACAATGTGGGAGACCCATGTTTGATCTCTGGGCGGGAAAGATCCCCCGGAGAAGGAAATGGCAACCCACTCCAGTATTCTTGCCTGGAAAATCCCATGGACCAAGGAACCTGGTACGCTACAGTCCATGGGGTCGCAAAGAGTCAGACAAGACTAAGCGACTTCACTTTCACTTTCATGCCAAGGGTCAGGTAACTTTTCCTATAATGGGACAGATGCGAAATATTTTAGGTTTTGGGACCACAATCAGTCTCTGTCATGTATCATTATTAAAAAAAAAAAAACTTTAAAAGTGTAAAAACCAATCTTAGCTCATGGGCTGCACAAAAACAGGCCATGTGTCAGACTTGGCCTACAAGCCATAATTTGCCAACCACTGATCTATGCTCTTGAGGTTATCTAGCATCTATTTCACTTACATGGTGGAAATACTATATAATCGTGTGCTACTGAGGATCTCTTCCTAACTCCATATTCAGTTATATCACATTGGCAGCTTAAAATTGGTTATGACAGGAGTACTTACACTATGGAAATGGGCAAACATTGCAAACTAGGGCTGCTTCTCCTGGAGAGTCTGTTGTTAAACATCTATCAGCACACCACTGTCCTGAGGGCTCAGTGAGACAGAATTATAGGAACTACAGTGCTCTCCCAGGGACTTCCCTAGTGGTCCAGTGGTTAAGACCAGGTTTGATCCCTGATCCGGAAACTAAGATTCTGCATGCTGCATGGCCAAAAAATAAATACATAAATAAAGTGCTTTACCAACTCACTCAGAAAATCCAGACAGAGAAGCAGAGTGAAAAGGGGAAATGCAATCCATGGAGTCAGAGGAAAAGAAAAAGTGAAGGACACCCAGCCTTGCCTCCCTGGACATGGCTTAGTCAACAGGTGGTTCTTTATGACAGCCTTCAGCATTCAGGCTTGCTTTTCTGTACCTGCGATTTATCCTATTTTTCTCTTCTCTTCCTTTGAAAATGCTACTTCTATCCTTGCTGCTGCCCTGGGCAGTAACAGAGCATCTGAGGACTGCCCAGAAGCCACCAGGGACAGACACTGTACAAAAAAGGGTTCACAACTGTCAGGGGGCCAAGAAGATGCTGAAGGAAAAGGGACTTTCATGTGGAACAGACACCTCTGCTGTTCTGATATGGACTGGGGGCTTCTCTTAAAATAGAACAGTAAGTGTGCAGGTCTAGACTGAGCAGTAATTTTGGTTTTAGGGAAAGCTGATACCCAGCAGGATGAGGATAACCCAGGGAAAGTTTGTTTTCAGCAATTTGGGGGGAAATTAGGCAGGAAAGGTGCCTGGCAAAGAACAAAGATACAACCAAAAGCAGGAGTAGGCTTTCTGGGCATCTGTGAGGTGACCCTCCTACAAACTCCCAGACTGTAAACACTGCCTTTGGGCAAATGACATGCAGCCTTCACAGTTTTGGAAGAAACTGTTTCTGTGCCCTAGTCCTCTCTCCAAGACCCTAGGAAAATCCACCCTGGGCATTTATATCACCTCTCACCCTGCCCCTCTGCTTCTCCCAGCTGATCATAAGGAAAACGGATGAAAACCAGAAAACAGGAGTCTTCCTCCAACTCCCAGTTTCCTAATCCAAATTATAAAAAGTGCCAGGGAAGTGGAAGGGAGGAGAGAGCAAGGTTTGACAGGGGTGGCAGAAGACAGAGGTGGTTAGAGACAGCTGCAAAGGACCCTTAAATTAACCCTTGAAGGAACAGACAGAGAGTAAAAGCAAAGGACATTTCAGACAAAGGCAGTGGAGCATGAAAATGCAAAATATGGTTGTTACCTTTAAAGGGGCTCAAACTTATTAGTCACAGGAGAAATTCAGGTTAAAATCACAGTGAGAGGTAGAAAGCCACAAAGAGAACATTAACTCCCACCCCAACAATGAGGAAGAAGCCAGACAGTCTGTAAAATCAGAACATCCCTGGAGCCCATCAGAGAGCTGAGGTTACAAGGCAACCAGAAGAACTGAATTCCAAAGACCTGACAATCGCACCAGGGAGAGGCAGGCCAGAAGAGCTACTGCACCTTTGTCAGACTTCTCTGGAGGAAGAGGGTAGGAAAAAAGTTTATATTATAACAAATCTAAAAGCCAGTGTGGATTAGCGTTAGGAAGTTAGGAATCCCTGGGAGCGCCAGACACAAGAGGAGTTTATACTCCCAAACTCTTCTCCACAACCTCTACCTGGTACTCAGAAGACAGACGGAGGCAGGCAGGAGAGCTGAGAGAGCCCTCACTGGCCTGCACACATTTTCCAGTACTTTCTCTTATAAGAAACCAAAGCCTAATCACTAATAGAAGGGCAGGCAAAAGGCCCAGGCATATATCCACTGTCTGCAGAAAGGGTAGAAACACAGGCACCTGCCTCTGCAGGAGAAGCAGAAAACCTCTCTCACCTCATGAGAACCTCTGCACTGAGGAACAGGCAACAGCTCTCCTGCTGGGGCAGGAGAAGAAAGCCCACCTGCAAACTAGGCCTCCAGAACAGTTACCACTATACACCCCACCAGAAAAACTAAGATGTATGAGACTCATGCTGGCAAGGATGCAGAACAAGAATTCTCCTGGTAAGAGTAAAAACTGATGGTACCATTTTGGAAAACCATTAGACAGTTCAGTTCAGTTCAGAAGCTCAGTCGTGTCTGACTCCTTGCAACCCCATGAATCACAGCACACCAGGCCTCCCTGTCCATCACCAACTCCAGGAGTTCACTCAGACTCACGTCCATCGAGTCAGTGATGTCATCCAGCCATCTCATCCTCTGTCGTCCCCTTCTCCTCCTGCCCCCAATCCCTCCCAGCATCAGAGTCTTTTCCAATGAGTCAACCCTTCTCATGAGGTACCTTCTCATTAGACAGCACTTCCTAAAAATAAACCTTGTGTATATCCTATGACCCAACAATCCCACCTCTAGGTATTTATCCAAGTGAAATGAGTATATATGTGAGACAAAGGTATATAAAAGAGCAATCATGGCAGAGTTACTTGGTTTTTTCCAGCTCTCTTTTTAACCTGTCTTATCACAGCTAATTTACAACGTCATGCTTAGTTTCCGGTGTGCAGCACAGTGATTCAGTTACATACACAGCCACAAAGAAGAATGTCTATATTATATACATAAAGGTTTGGGGCCAGTGTAGACTTTCCAATGTATAAGATTGAGCTTTTAAGTGAAGGTCTTCTCACATTTGAGTATTTATGGGTTTTCTGGCAATAAATACTGGCTTCCAAATGAAGGCATCCCCCCACTCACTGCATTCATAATGGTGTTCTCTGCTGTGGGCTCTTTGGTGGGTGACCAAACTTGAAACACAATGAATCCTGTGTTACACTCTTCACACCAATGAGTTTTTCTCTTCAGTGTGGAGTCTCTGATGTTCAGCAAGGTTATCACAGAACTTAAAGGCTTTGCCACACTCATGACATAAATAAGGCTCCTGTCCAAAATGAATCTGCTTATGTTTAACGAGATTTGAGCCCACACAGAAAGCTTCTGACACTGAAGATATCCCTAAAGGTTCTCTGATGCCTGACAAGATCATTCCAGTGTCTGAAGGTTTATGGCAGAGTCATTTAAAATAGTCCAAAATTAAGCAACCAAGTAATCACCAATACTACTACATATAAATTGTATAACTGTAGTTTCTTCACACAGTGGGCTGAATACTATATAGAAGTGATAATGAACAAACTACTGCTACATGAATAATTTAATCATCATGTTGGGCAAAAGAAGCCAGTTTAAAAGAAAAATCCATGAATTCATTTATATGAAGTTCAAAAAAGGGCAAAACTAATATATGGAATGGAAATCAGATAGCATCACCCTTCGAAGAGTAGTAAATGGATGGGAGGAGGTGGGGGGCTTCCAGGCTCCTGGCAAAGTCCTTCTTCTTGATCTGGTTCTCGTCACACAAGTGGGTCCACACTGTGAAAATACATCTCCCATGAGAGAGAAGACAGACAAAAGGCAGATAAAAGCCGAGCCAGAACATAGAAGAGCCTTGAGTTCCAGAACAACGGACTTAGCCCTTGTTCCATAGCATAAGAGTGCCACTAAAGGTACTTTTTTAAAGATAATTGTAGATTCATATGCAATTGTAAGAAATTAAACATATCCTCCATCCAGTTTCCTCCAATGTCGACATTCTCCAGACCAAGAGTGCAGTCTCACAACTAGGAAACTGACACTGATATAATCTCCCCCCTTATTCAAATTTCACCAATTCCACATGTGCTCATTTGTGTGTGTACACGTGTTTGTGTGTGTGCTTAGTCACTCAGTCACCTCCGACTCTTTGGGACCCTACAAACTGTAGTCCACCAGGCTCCTCTGTCCATCCCAGGCAAGAATATTGGAGTGGGCGCCCATTCCCTTCTCCAGTGGGTCTTCCCCACTCAGGGGTCGAACCCAGGTCTTCTGCATTGCAGGTGTATTCTTTACCATCTGAGCCACCAGGGAAGCCCCGCGCATGTGCTTAGTTCCATGCAATTTCAACACATGTGACTACCACCACAGTCAAGACACATAACACCCTTCTGTGGAATGGTTAAACAAATGGTGGTACATCTGTAATACTACTTAGCACACACACACAGGGAACTATGCCTCGTTTTAAAAAGCCTATCTAAAAAGGTTAGCACTATACAGTTCCATTTATGTGACATTCTCGAAATGACAAAACTATAGAAATGAAAACCAGATTAGTGGTTGTCATGGATTAGAGAAAGGGGGAAAGGGGTAAGTAGCTCTGAAAGGGTAACAATAAAGGCATTTAAGCAGAAAAGGGACATTAACAGCACCACCCAAGAATCTGGCTCACTCTAAGTGCCTCAGCTCTGACTTTCCAAGACTTTAATTCTCCCACCCCTCCTCTATACCATCCCTACCAGCATGCCACCGCCACCCTCAGCAGCTGCCTCTTGTTGTTTTAATACCGAGTGAATTAGCAGTGACTTGGGCTTTGATTAAAGGATCCTGTTGATAATGGGTTCTCCCCACTGGCAACCCGACATAGTATCATCTGTCCAGTGGGGAAAGGTACTCCCACTCTGCCCTGAGAATCCTTTTTGTTCTCCTGCAGACCTCCTAGAGATGCTGAGAGCCCTTTGACATATTCAGTGCATTAGCGGTTTTATGGGTTTGGGAGGAGTTTTTTTTCCTCTTCTTGCTCTTGTTTCTTCTCTGGATGTTATTCTATTAAACTGTTTCAAAAACAAATCTGTTTTTACAGGGGGAGTGGGGAGTTGGTGGTTAGTATGACATTTCTCAGTTATTTTGAAATTAGACCCATAGGAAGCCTCCAGGCACACAGTGAAGTCTGACATAATCCAGTTACAAAGGAGGATTAAGGGGGCTGATGATCTCGCATGAACAGGCAACTCCCTGATATACTAATGGATGGCAGACTAGGCCCCAGGAGCCAAATAAGGAGAGAAAGTTTATTTCACCAACACAACAGGGAGAAAGTGCAGGCCTTACGGAGAGGCGCACCAGGGCTTTAGGAACAGCCAATCTCTAATTCAGCCTTTGACTCTGCTCTGATGTTGCAAGTCAGGCACTGTGCGTCCTGCTGGGGACACTGTCTCCACAGTAAGACTCCTGTGAATCAGGAGGGAAGGGCTTCTTGGAGGTGACATGTGAGCTGGCCTAAAGAATGAGTAGTTCCCCAGGTAGTAAAGGAGAGCGGAAAGCAGTATCCCAGATGAAAGGGGCAGTATGAGGAAAGGTCCAGGCCTGGAGTTGACTGGTGTGACTGGAGAAGGTGATGTGCAGAGGGAAATAGGGGCAAATGAGGCAGGAAAAGTAAGGGGGCCAATACATCAAGAAGAGCCTCGTTGTTCATGATAAAGAACTTGGGGCTTTAAGCAACAGGCAAGCATGAACAGTCTTGAAAGCAGGGGTGAGACTCAGTTATTTTAGAAAGACTACTCAAGTGGCACCATGCACATGAGATAAAAAACAGGGCATGAGACTCCAGTCAGAGACACTGTTAGGAGCCTGCCGCTCTCTCATGCTCTTCACTACGAATGAGCTAAAGAAATGATTCTACTTCCCTGGAGATTTACATATTAAGGTGGTTTCACTACAAGTGTTGTCTTCTCTTGTTGGGACAGACTTGTCAAAACAAGGATCAGGCTTTGGCTGATCAAAAAACAAAAAAGGCCTTGAGCACTGCTTCCAAAGGGGTGGGGGCTCCCAGTTCCAAGCGGCAAGAGACAGGCCTTTCTGACCTTGTATGATAGTCCATCACGGACCATGCAGAGCAGCCTTGAGAAAGAGCTAATGCGAGTCACGAATGTCTGGGCACACCTGGCACATGGGAAGTGGCCTGACAGATGTCTGTATGGTGGGGAGCACAGGAGTCTCCTAGGACGGAAGATGTGCTAAGGGAAGAAAGGTCTGGTTTAGCTGTAAGAAAGTCCTAAGAATGGGAAAATTCTGAGTTCAGCCAGGTATCTACCCCTCCAAATTGTCTCCTGACCCAGTCCTACTGGTTTCATCTCAAAGTCCTCTGTTGAGCAAAAGACTATAAACAAAGATGGAAACACCTTGGAACTCAGGCATTCCTGCTCTGGGGCCCTTCTACTGGGGTGTAGCACAGGTAGAGGTGATCGGCCTCCTCTATATGCCTCTGGCACCCAAGGGCTCGGGGTGGCAACCAGTGAAGAACTATAGGAGAAGCCACTGTCCTTTACAGACCGACACAGAACAGTGTCCCAGCCATGCCTACCTACAGCAGCTGTGCCTGCCACAGGAATGGGCACGCCTGCAGAGTCCTCCGGGTGACATGGCAGGGACATGGTAACAGTAGACATACTGTGAGCTCACAGGAAGCACACCCTAAAGAGTTGCTAGGGGCCCAGTAGAGCCTCAGCAGAAGCAAATGGGGGGTCAAAGGAGGCTAATTTGTGTACTGGTGTGAAGGTAGGATGGCCTCACTGGAAGTCCTCATTTGTCAAATTCGGAAATAGGGATAACTGTGGAACAGTCTAATGTTAAAGAAAAATTCAACTTTAACTAGGTCAGGCAGAAAACTTTTAAGACTGCCTACTCTGCCACAATTTGACATTATCTCCTCTAAGCTTAATCATGTGAATGACAGATGTTTGTGTAATGACTTAACCAGTGTTTCTACTGTCCCCAGTTATGTAAGCATCTCTCAAAACCTCTGTTATTTCCCTATATCTCTTCTTAAGAACCAACCCGACCTGTATGCAAATGTTTAGGTAACAAGGGATTTTTAAGTGCATGGTCATAATGAAATCCTGGAATATCAAATGTCAAGACCAGGGCCCTGAACAAGACAGCAGGAAGAACTCTTTGGTGAGGGAAGGTGGACGGAATTACAAGAAACCTAGTAGAATTACTGTAATGTGAGAGACTATAAGTCATACCAATTACTGTAATCTCATGTTATAACAACTCTCTCTATAGCTGAGTTCGGATATTGCTCTCCTTGTACAAGGCGGACAGTGTGCAATAAATAAAATCTCCAAAGACTTTCCTGCTAAGACTCTCTGCTCCAAATTACTCTGAGATCCTAAGAGCCCAATTTACTGATGGATGGAGCTTAAAGAGCAATTATAATCAAAGTGTTGTTTCCCTTCCAATCTTAAACTAAGAATCATGCCATAAACACATAAACCAAATATTGCAGTGCTAAATCAACAGACTGGTACACATTGGCCTTCTTTCTGCTCCCCAAATATGCCAAGGTTTTCTCCTCACCTTCTCATCTGTTGACCTCTTTTACTGGAATACTCTAAACCCAGATCTTTGCATAGCCACCTACATAGCATGCAAGTCTCAACTCAAATGTCACCTCCTTATTGCAGTTAGCACAGTTCTACTTCTTGGCCTGGGTGGTAGTTACAGGACTGTGTTCACATTGCAGAAATTCATCAAGCTGTGCACTTATGACTTGTGCTTAATTTTTTGTACATGTGTTATACATCGACAAAAAAGTTTACATTGCAAAATAAGTCACCTCCTCAAGGTAGTCTTTTCTGATAAAACCATGCTCCCTACCCTCTCGCTCTCACATTAGCCTTACTTATCATCTTCATGGCACTGTAAGTGTCTCAAATTAACTTGTTTATGCCTGCACTCACTTATTTTCTGTCTCATTCTCTAGAAAATAAGACCATGAGAGAACAAGGACAATATCCATCTTCTTTCATGCCATATCCCTAGTGGCTATAACAGTGCCTGGCAAAGAGTGATTAAGAATAAACAGGAGGTGAAGGGAAGGAGAATAAACAGGGGAGGGTGCTGTGTATGTGCTCATTTGCTCAGTCATGTCTGACTCCCTGCAGCCCCTCGGATTGTGGCCCACCAGGCTCCTGTGTGCAGGCAAGACTACTGGAGTGGGTTGCCATTTCCTACTCCAGGGGATCTCCTCAACCCAAGGGTCGAATCCGCGTCTCCTGCATCTCCTGCATTGCCAGCTGAATTCTTTACCACTAGCGCCACCTGGGAAGCCCGAACAGGGGAGAGGAATGATAAACAAGGAGTTTGGGATTAACAGATACACGTCATCAAAAAGGCTACCAATAAATGTTGGCAAGGATATGGAAAAAAAGGAGCCCTTGTACTCTCTTGGTAGGAACGCAAATTGCTGCAGCCACTATGGAAAACTTTATGGTGGTTCCTCAAAAAACTGAAAATAGAACTACTATACGATCCAGCTATTCCACTCCTGGGTATATATCCAGAAAAGAGGAAAACTAATTCAAAAAGATGCGTGCACCCCAATATTCATAGCAGCACTATTTACAATAGCCAAGACATGGAAACAATCCAAGTGTCCATCAACAGACAAATGGATAAAGAAAATGTGGCATGTATATATTACAAACACACACAGTAATATTACTCAGCCATAAAAAGAATGGAATTCTGAATCTGAAGCAAAATAGACAGATCTAGAGAATATTATGCTTAATGAGATAAGTCAGACAAAAAGGGACACATACTATATTATGTCACTTTTATGTGGAATCTAAAATATAAAACAAAGAGAGAGCATGGAGCACAAGAGAAACAGACTCAGAGATATGGAAAACAAACTGTTGGTTACCAGGGGTGAGAGGGAAAGAGGAAGGGGCACGATAGGGGTATGGGACTAAGAGATGCATACTATTGTATATAAAATAGATAGGTATCAACAAGGATATATTGTACAGCATAGGGGATTAAGCAATTATCTTGTAATAATTTGTAATGGAATATATTCTATAAAAATATTGAATTACCATGCTATATACCTGAAACTACTATAATATGCAAATCAACTATACTTTGATTTTTTAAAACTTCTAAATGTAGCAACACTTTCAAAGACATTTATTGTTTGAAATCTGACATTTAAATATAAAATGAATTGCTTCTTTAAAGAACATGAGAATCTCCTTGCTTTAGTTTTAACTGCACTGATTTATCTTGAAGCCGAAGGTGATGCTTTATGAGTAAATCCTTCCGTGAAAGTAGAAAATTGTTCAGTTAACAACAAACTGCCTATCTTCTAGGGGCCAGACACTGTGCAGCATCCTGGCAGAGAAGGAAGAAACCCAGGATAAACTAATAAATCCCAGTCCCTCCTCCCACACACTGCCAATCTCAGTTGATTATCCTTGCTTCTTAGTTCATGAGAAAAATGAAACCCCAAGAGACAGTCTCCAGTATTCCCACCACCAAATCTATCACCTTTCCAACAGATGGACCCATATACTCCAGTGGCAGTGGTGAAATCAGAAACAGCCAAGGCAAGATCTCTACCTCAATCTCACCTTCCAGATCTCACAAGAGTGCCTCTGATAGGTGAAAGCTGAATTACATCCAGAACTGTAGCTACAAGGGAGTCAGGGATCATTTTTCTCCCATCACATATATAACCCAGCAGCAAATTTCGATGATCCCACCTTCAAACTATACTCTGAACTGAACTGTCTCTCACTTCCTCTACTAACAGATATCATCCTAGTCCAAACCACCATCATCTCTATCCAGACAGCAAGGGTCTCCTAACTGGTCCTGATTCCCACTACACTCCTTTACAGTCTATTCTCCACAGAGCAGCCAGCATGATTTTAAAGACTAAATCAGATCATGTCATACCTCTGCCCTCAACTCTCCAATGACTTTCCATAGCCTCTCATAATGCTGCAAGGAAAAATAATAAAAGGCCTACTTTCCAGGAAAAACAGAGGGGCAACAAAGGCATGACTTCTATCTCATGCTTTTGCTTTCTAAACTTTAGGCAAGTGCCAAGCGACTGATGGAATCTAAATTACATCTAGAACTTGAACTGCAAGACAAGCTGGGGAAATTTTAGTCGTCTGAGTCTAGAAAAGCTCATAAAAAGAAATTGGAATATATATTGAGGCCAATCCACCATGTCCCCATAACAACAGCATTTGCAACATCGATCAATAAATAAAAATAGAATAAATGAACACAAGTAAAGGGCTGGTAAAATAAAGTGTACTCTATTCAGGTAATAAAATAACACAGTCATTTTTTAAGGACATTTTATCGATGACATGAACAATCTTACAATATGTCAATTCCCAAAATAAAGTGGACAAAAAGCAGTGAATTCAATTTGATCCCACTTTAAGGGACAACAAGTGAATTTTAAATGTGGCCTATGTATTATTTTTGCAGGTATGATAATAGTATCGTGATTATGTCAGACAATGTCTTTGTTCTTAAGAGATTAATGATTTAGTGTCATGAAATTTTTACTTTCAAATAATCCAGAATAAAAGCAGACAGATTATTAACTAGGAAATTGTGAACGATGAAAATCTAGGAAAATGATACACAGGCATTCACTGTACTACTCTTTTAACTTTTCTGTTCAAAATTTGTCAAAATTAAAATTTGGGGAGAAAAAATGCTGGGGAACAGTGGCTAGTTTTATTTATTTGCAAGACTGCTCTGAGTTCAGGCTGTTTCCTTTGCGAACAGCATATCTTTAAAAATGCATGCTCTCAGAATGCATGTATACAATGCTGTCATCTCCATAACCCAATGTGGCTTTAGGCTGCTTTCTTTTCTCATTCTTCTAATGTGTTTTGAGAAACTACAACTGTTTCAGAGAACGTCTGTCTTTCTCCTTTCCTCTCTCTCTGCCCCGTTCTCTCACTGCCCCTCACCACCCCCACACATACAAAATTGTTGAATCAGTGATGTCAAATGTATGGCACATAAGCCACCAGAACCCCTACCAACCAAAGCAGTCATCACTAATTGATTTAGGTACTCTTTCCTACCAAACCTCATTATCTCTCCGAATCCTGCTAAACACCACTCTCCAGGTAACTTTGATTAACGCATGGCAGCTGGCATTGTGAGATTAAACTTTTACCCTATATCTATTCAATAGATTACTTTAGCAAAACCTTAAAACACTGGGCAGAGGGGGTAGGAAATGGTGGGATGAATCAAGAGAGTAACATGAAAACATACATTACCATATGTAAAACAGACAGCCAGTGGGAATTTGCTGTATGACTCAGGGACCACAAACCAGGGCTCCTTAACAACCTAGAGGGATGGGAAGGGAAGGAGGGAGGTGGGAGGGAAGTTCAGGATGGCCTGGGGGCGGGGTGGGGGGGGGGGGGGGGTGGGGGTGTGGTGGGGAGGGAGGGGATGGGTGGTGGTTAGGGGGCATGGGTAAACCCATGGCTGATTCATGTTTATGTTTTACAATACTGTAAAGCGATTATCCTTCAATTAAAAATAAATTTTAAAAATTTTTAAACCTTAAAAAATTATGACCACCATTGTAACCAGGAAGGGCTAATTTTGAATTTACACTGGATCTGTTTCTGTGACTTTAACACTTTTTGTTATTATAAGCATACATAATGGCTTGCCTGGGTTCCATCCCTGGGTTGGGAAGATCTTCTGGAGAAGGGAATGGCAATCCACTCCGGTATTCTTGTCTGGAGAATCCCATGGACAGAAAAGAGCAGCAGGCTACAGTCCATTGGGGCCCAAAGAGTCGGACACGACTCAGTGACTATCACTACGCTACTACTACAATGGCTTGCCTCAGGGAGACAACCTGACCCGGTGTACCCATGGAGGACTGTGCCATTCTTGAATTATTCGTGTGGCAAATGGCACAGCACCTTGTCTGCTGCTTACCGGCCCAGAAATTCACATTTGGAGAGGCCAGAATCACAGATAGATCTGACATCTTTATTTGTTGATATGACAGGAGATATTCCATTTCACACCACCCGTGAAATGACTGTAAGGAGATGAAACTAACACATCCCCCTATGTGAGGCTTGCCATTCTAGGAGATATCTGCAGGAATTACATGGTCTTTTTACTTTGTTTCCTCGCCTTCCCCCTCATCTCTGATCTATAAAAGAACCTAGCAACCAGGCCCTGACAAGATGGTTATTTTAAGGCGCTAGGCTGCCATCTTCTCAGTCAACAGGCTCCCGAACAAAGTCCCTTACTAGCCCCAACACCTCAGAATCATCAACTTATCTTGGGGCGAGCAGGGCAAGATTGGACTCAGTAACATCATGAGTGTCTCTGAGGCTATGGAAAAAAAGAGTTCAAAATGTGGAGCCAAAGACCTCTGCCTCTTACTTCCTCACAGGGGCATAAGGCAGTTGAAATGAAATCATGGACACTTTGTAAATGCCAGACATTTTACATATAAAGAGTGGCATTATAAAAATGGAAAATTCACTATTGGAAAAGTCACTGCTAGAGTGTTGATTATAACTCTGAATAGAGGATGAGTTCTAAGAGCCTAAACTGTTGTGTTTTTTTTAAGCCAATTCAGAAACAGCGTAAATTCCGAATTCTTTGTGGATTCTTCATTTCTAGCTTATGAAAGGGCTCAGTACTCAGATCTTTCTCCTGTTCACACCATAGGTGACTTCTTCTAATCTCATGGCTTTTAAAGCAATTCCCATGCTGTTGACTCTCAAATTTTAAAAGCGTAACAAGATGTTAAAAAGGGAATTTAGACCAAGGCACAATAGATATCAAATACAAAAGTAAGGGGCAAACTCGAATCAGTATTTTCAAGGTGGGTTTCTAAGAACAGTTTAACTTGGGGCCCTCACTGTAGCCACTGTCATAAATGGTCCAGTTACCAAAGACTGAAGATAATTTGTAACAGGTTTTCTTTTTATTTTTTAATTGATTTATTTTCTTTTAAATTTTTAATTGGAAAATAAAGTTCTTTACAATATTGTGTTGGTTTCTATCATAAATCAGCCATAGATATATCTCCCTCTTGAAACTCCCTTCCACCTTCCACCCATCTCACCCCTGCAAAAGGTTTTCTTTGAAGAAAGCTATGCTGTGAATAGTTCCTCTCCCTGGAGAATGACAGGAAATCCCCTCAGCTCAGACCGAGTGATAGTTCAGGACTCAGAGAGCTAATATGTGTTCCCTGCAGTTTAAAGAAAAGGGATTGGGAGAGTTGCTTAATTAACTGGAGTCAGACCCCACCCTGCCACTGGGGAATCTAAAAGTAAGAGGTAGCTAAAGCAAGGGGTGGCAGCTGAGAAGAGATTCCCTTGGGAATAGCCAAGGCACAGGGTGTATATTTTCAAAGGACAGGAGGTGAGCCACACTGGAGTGAATAAGAGCCTCATCATCGTAGCTCAAGTGTTCTGTTCAGTGAGGTGCTGGGACTGTAAATGAGAAAGTCTGTGTGGAGCAAGCTATGGGAAAAAAGCAGCTGGAGGATTAGGGTGCATCACCCACACCAGAGGAGCTGACCACAGCAGTGGAGCGCCACAGAATCCACAAAAGAACCAAGGAAGACATAGCATTAACTATTACCAGCCTCTGAGAAAGTGAAATCACATTAGGAGAGCCCCAGCCAAGGAAGAACTTTCTGATCTCTTTCCCTTCTACCCTCCTAGTGGAGTTGAAACCAATGCTGGGGCCGCTGAAACCATAGCTAATGAGATGATGAGCAAGAAAAGGGGGCAGGGAAAGCCAACCATAACTTCTTCCCAGTGTGGGTAGCTGACCTGCTATAGTAGCTAAGTTGGAAGCAGAAGAAACATGACCTTTTAATGAAGATTAAAGTATTAAGTAGGGTTTCCTTGGTGGCTCAGATGGTAAAGAATCCGCCTGCAATGAGGGAGACCTGGGTTTGATCCTTGGGTTGGGAAGATCCCCTGGAGGAGGAAATGGCAACCCACTCCAGTATTCTTGCCTGGGAAAACCCATAGACAGAGGAGCCTCGTGGGCTACAGTCCATGGGGCTGCAAAGAGTTGGATGTGAATTTGCAACTAAACACACAAGTATTAAATAACAAATTGAACTGGACATTCTTGTTTCTGAATGAAGTGTCTGGTTTCCTGCTTAAACAAAACCATGGGACTTTCTTATACCTAAAAGTGGCCAGAAAAATCATGGTGCCTACCAGAATTTTCACCCAATGGCAGGAAAAACTCTTCCTCTACTGAATAAATGTTAAAGGGACATTAGAAAACAAAATTAAAATTGCATTCCAATTGATTCCCAGAGCTGTGCTTCCTCCCAAAAATTGTTATAGTGGTATAAAAGGCATCTTAGAATTATCATATCCAAAACCAAATTCTTAATTTCCATCTCCCAGATTTCCTACTCTTCCTGAAGTCTTTCCATCTCATTAAAAAAGAACTCTATCATTCCTCTTGATCAGGCCAAAATCCTTAAAGTCATCCTTGAATCCTTTCTTCCTTTAACACACTAGATCCAAACTATCAGCAAACTCTACAAGTTCTATTTTCAAAAGTCGTTGTGAATCCAACCACTTTTTACGACCACCTGGTCTAAACCACAATTGTATCTCACCTTTGCTATTTAGTCTCATCTCCCTACATTCTACTCTAAACACAGCAACCCAAAGTGACCCTTGTAAAACATGTAAGATCTGCTCTAAAGCCTTCAAGGCCTTAATTTTTGAATTAACTAATTTTTAAATGAAACAAAGATGCTTATTTCTAATGATAAAAGGTACAATTCACAAAGATAGACACTATAAACCATTAGACATCTAATAACAACAATGAAAAAGATACACAGCAAAAATCAGAAGAAATATAAGGGAAAAGAAAAAAATAATCATAGACATATTACCATTTCTCTGAGAATATTTTATCAAGTCCAGAAAAAATAAGAATAGGAGCATCTTGAATGATGTCATTAATAATTTAAATATAATTAATCTATATTTATATTAATATTAATTTATATTACTCTTGTAGCATACACAAGTACATTTAAAATTTTGTATCTCACACCTTGCTATTACTTCCATGGGACATTTAGAAAAACTTCAATACCTTCCTTTTTAACTTAGAATAAAAGCCAGTGTTCTCGGAATGCCTACATGAGAGAGACCCTGGTCTTTTTCAAACCTCATCTCCCAGCACCCTCTTCTTGCTTGTCACAATCTGGCCACAATGGGATCCTTGCTTTTCCTCAAACTTGCTAAGTGCTCTTCCAACTCAAGATTTTTCTACTCTCTGTTCCTTCTGCCTGAAATCCTCTCCCCACTGCAGGTTTCTGCTCAAATGTCACCTTATCAGAAAAGTCTCTCCTGGTTGCCTAATATAAATAGCAACTGCATCTTTCCCTTCTCTCCTACTCCTGAACTCCCTACCCTCCTCCTTTACTAAAGTTATACCCATGTCACTCAGACCCACCTCAAATACTATGCATTCATTTGCTTGTTTATTGTCTGCCTTCCCCTACCAGCATGTCACAACCCAAAGCTAGGATTTAGCTTTGTCTGTGGTTGTGAGCACTCAATATTTTTTGAGTAAATGAATAACTAAAGCACTTACAAGAGATCCTAAGCTACAATAATTTTCCTTTAAAAAGCTCTTCCAGGGTCCCTTATAATATCTGGAAACAAATTCTTAAGTAGAGAAGAGTTGGATCCCCTCGGCCTCCTCCTGACTCTTTTCAGGCCTACTCTGTTTGCCTGATCCCATATCTCAACAGGAACGCATCCCCTGTTCTCATACTAAAGGCCTTCCATAAGTCAG
This sequence comes from Oryx dammah, assembly GCF_014754425.2. Lineage (NCBI taxonomy): Eukaryota > Metazoa > Chordata > Mammalia > Artiodactyla > Bovidae > Oryx > Oryx dammah. The sequence goes on from NW_024070185.1 coordinate 96,625,463, forward strand.
ACAGCGGTGGAGGGAGCCCATGGAGTCTCTCCCTGGCAACCGTGGTTGCACATCAAGACTTCAGTCTGACACAAGAAGTACCAAGGCCGAATCCGGGGCCCTCTAGGTCTCTGTTCTGACCGCCAGACCAGAATGTCTGTCTCTGTTAATTTGACTGAAGCTCTGTTTAATTACTAACTTGGTAGTTTCTGCTCTCTGCTTAGCTGCTTGTCAAGTATATGGCACTTTTGATAATTTCAGGGTAGGAATTTAGTCTATTTTGGTAATTGAAAATCAGCCTGGAGCCAGAGTTTCCCTTTTATACAGAAAGACGAAACAGACAGCACATGAAAGGCGGGCACACTGTAATTTTGTCTTTTCTGATGCATTGAAAGCAGGCCTCTGCACACTGGCTGCTTGCTGTCATTTGAAAACCTCTACTGGGCCTGTAAATATGAAGTCTGATGCTTTCGTATCATTAGTGTTTTTTTTTTTTTTTCTGTGTCCAGTTTGGTTGGAAAAATTACACAGCAATGACAGGAGACCACAATGAGAGACAGGCTGGGGGTGCCCAGAGAGCCTGGGGACTAGCAGCTGGACCTGGGTTTCAGGACTGGCTCCACAGCTGCTGGTCTCGATAACTGAATGCTTATCTAAGACAGTTTCAGGTGGACTGACAAATTCTTTAATATTTGTTCATTCAAACCAACATTTATTTGGCACATCATAACTATCAGGGAGAGAAGTTCCACACATGAGAAGACATGATCCGTTTCTCCAGGGAGCTCTTGGTCTAATGAAAAAATAAATAGGAAGAGAGTCATATCAATCTTGTAATCAAGATGTGCAGAAAGCACTCTGGGAGCATGGGGATAAAAGGGAGTCAGTCTACTTGAAAGATGAGTAGCTATTTACCAGGGTTCATGATGTGGGCTCAGGACAGACAGGATAGCCCATACAAAGGCCTGAGATACCCAGTGCTGAAGAATAAAAGGAAAATTCAGTGTAGGCTATGGGAGAGTGTGAAGTAAGGCTGAGGACGGTGTGGAAGCAGGAGGATCAGAGGAAACATGAAGAAAGTAAGGCTTGACCCATTTAACCAATGATTCAGTTCAGATCAGTTCAGTTGCTCAGTCATGTCCAACCCTATGGACTGCGGTTACAGAAAAACTTGAAGTCATGTGGTAAAATAGGCATGAGAGAAGTAATAGCTAACAATTATTGGGCACTTCTTACCAATTCTGAGTACTTTCCACTTAAATCTACAGTGTTCCGAGATGCTAAGTTGCTTGCCCACGATGCAGCTGAGAAGAGGTGAAGATAGGAATGTAAAGGCAATCTGCAGACCCTTAACACTACCTTGCCAGAAGTTTGCAACTATTAAATGAGCTAACAATTATGAAAGCACATTGCAAAGGGCAAAGTGCCTCCCAAATGTAGCACTAGTGTTTATTAGTCTTGTTACAAGGATCCCCAAACAGGTCTTTCTTCACTGATATTTGACAGTGCAACCCTGAGGCTCAGAATAGCAAGCAAGAAAGGTTGGGGAAGAGAGATCACTGTGGAAGAAAGGAAAGGAAGTCTGGGCTTTCATGATTCACACTGGGTGGGTGGAAGAAGGATAAAATCAAATGAAGCAGCCCTTCAGAAAGCTTAGCCTGTGCTGGCACCTACTGGTGCCCATGGTAGATATGCCAGCTTCATGGGGAATTATGCCCTGGAGGACAGATCCTCCCAGGGCAGTTATACCTGTGAAGGGGATGGTGGGGAGAGGAGGGTCAGAGTTGCAGCTGGTCTAAAAGGCTGGGAGACTTTTTCTTACCTGAGAGGCTCCTGTACATCTGTGGGGGAAAAAAGCTTTCAGCTGGGAATTCACTAATAACAACCATTACTAACATTACTGTCTGTGGGCATGAACTGCACTGAGTGTCTCACACACCTTCCCCCAAAATAGCAATACCTCAACCCCACCAGCTCAGCAAAATGTCATTCTCTTTGTTTTGGAGATGCAGATAGCTCCCAGAGGTTACCTGACTGGACCAGGTAACCACATAACTAACTAGTAACTGACAAACCCAATTTAGGATCAAAGCTAAATTTAATTCATACTCTTTCTTACAGCACCAGGATGCTTTCAACAGACTTACACTCAAAGCTTATTATTATGCCTGTGATCCTGGCCCTGTCAACTCACCACTGGGAGTTTTGTTTTGATTGATTAATGAATTTATGCTCCTGCCTCATTCCAGAAGAGGTTTACATCTTCAATCCTCACCTGCAGTATGAGGAGAAACCCCTCCCAGTGTGTTTGTAGAGACTCTGAAAAAGGAATTAGGTCTGGTATATAAAAAACAATATAACTACCTTTAAACCATGAAATGAAGAAGAACTAAAGAGGAAGGTGAAAGAGGAAAGTGAAAAAAAAAAAAAAGGCTTAAAGCTCAACATACAGAAAACTAAGATCATGGCATCTGGTCCCATCACTTCACGGCAAATAGATGGGGAAACAGTGGAAACAGTGGCTGACTTTATTTTGGGGGGCTCCAAAATCACTGCAGATGGTGACTGCAGCCATGAAATTAAAAGATGCTTACTCCTTGGAAGGAAAGTTATGACCAACCTAGACAGCATATTAAAAAGCAGAAACATACTTTGTCAACAAAGGTCCATCTAGTCAAGGCTATAAAGAAAGCTGAGTGCCGAAGAATTGATGCTTTTCAACTGTGGTGTTGGAGAAGACTCTTGAGAGTCCCTCGGACTACAAGGAGATCTAACCAGTCCATTCTAAAGGAGATTAATCCTGGGTGTTCATTGGAAGGACTGATGTTGAAGCTGAAACTCCAATCCTCTGGCCACCTGATGCGAAGCGCTGACTCATTTGAAAAGACTCTGATGCTGGGAGGGATTGAGGGCAGGAGGAGAAGGGGATGACAGAGGATGAGATGGTTGGATGGCATCACCAACTCAATGGACATGGGTTTGAGTGAACTCCAGGAATTGGTGATGGACAGGGAGCCCTGACATGCTGCGGTTTATGGGGTCACAAAGAGTCGGACACGACTGAGCAACTGAACTGAACTGAAACCATGAAGAACTGCTACCTCATAAAATAGGTATCTTTGAACTTCATGGCTCCAAATAGAAAACAGAATCCTGAGGTGCCCCTGGAAATGTTTCCAAACTTTTCAACATAAGAAACCACAGGCCCAGGTCACTTGTCAGTTAATGTTCACATCCTGAAAAATTCTCTTCTCCCTGCACATCCAAACAAAGGTCTATAAAGCTCATTTTCTAGAGTTCAGTTGAAATTTAAAGGAAACAAAGATACTAAGTTGAACTATGTGAAATTACTAAAGGGGTTCAACACAATGAATGCAGGTCTTCAAAAAGACAGTACCTTTATCACTGCAAAATGATTGGGCAAGCCCATCCTGGGTCAGATGTCAGCAGGCAGGCATACGAATCATCTGCAAGACTGTTTAACATGAAGATTCGGGCCCACCCATAGATTCAGCACTGGAGTTGGGGTGGGGTAGTTCAGGAATTCAGCCCTCTAAAAGGCATTCCAGGACAGAAGAGAGACTACATTAGGGGACTTCCTCTTGAGCATTTCCAAACTGGAAGTCTATTCTGTCCCCAATAACTCTGAAGGACAGCATCTCAAGATGCTGCACTTCTCAAAGGGCACCCTTAGTCTACTTAAGTGTTAGTCACTCAGTCATATCTGACTCTTTGCAACCCCAGAGATTATAGCCCACCAGGCTCCCCTGTCCATGGAATTCTTCAGGCAAGTATACTGAAGTGGGTAGCCATTCCCTTCTCCAGGGAATTTTCCCAACCCAGGGATCGAACCCAGGTCTTCTGCATTGCAAGTGGATTCTTTACCTTCTGAGCTACCAGGGAAGACAGGGAAGTTCAGTTTGAGAGCCTCTGCTATAAAAGGAGGCAAGGCCTGGTGACAGTTTCAAATCCAACCTCCACAACTTTCGACCTGTCTTCTTTCCTGAAGTCTTCTGAGTGCCCAGCTTTTTTGTTTTAATGACCCACCTCTCCTTCTGTTGTTTTTAAATTTTGTTTTGTTGCCTAAAATTAATAATTATTGCAAGGCAATCTGGACCACTTTTTGAAAAGCTGCATTTGGGTAATGTGCCCATCACTCTACCCTCCAGGAGAGAATTACTACAGCTCCACCAGTTAGTCCAGAGACTATGTCCATATTCCACACTGCAAACCCAAACCAAAGCCTCATTATTTCTACTGTTTGTTTTGCTGCAGAATGGTAATATTTTCATGGAAATGGGTTTTTCCTCTATCCTATAATTTGTATTGTTTACTTTTCCTTTTTGGACTTCTTTGATGCTGCTGAAGAAAGAAGTCCACAAGAATCTGGAGAAAGGAAAAGAGTGGGCTGCAAGCAGGAGGAGTAAGTGGAAGTGCTGTTGGCTTCTCTGTCTCCTAAACCCCCTACCACCACTTTCCCAACCTCGACTAACAGCTGGCCTGAAATATGTCAACATTATCACTGACTTACTAGAAGACCTTCAGCAGGTCTCTTTCTCTCTCCTTGCTTCCCATGTGAAGAGTGAAGGTATGAGTGTGAGTGTGTGTGAAGTCGCTCAGTCGTGTCCGACTCTTTGCGACCCTGTGGACTGTAGCCCGCCAGGCTCCTCTGTCCATGGGATTCTCCAGGCAAGAATACTGGAGTGAGTGAAGGTATACAAGGAGATAATCTCTCAATTTAGTAACTTTCATAAGACCACTGGACTGTCACTCATTCCTCTGAGACAGACATGTGACTCGGGGCAACTTCTTTAACTCCTGTGATAGACCATCAAGGTCAGTCACAACCTTCTCTTTTCTATCTCTGATGAAGAAAAAAAAGTTGCTTCTTATTCCCAAGACACAAAAATAGAAACCAATCCATGTTCCCTCAGAAGTCCCTGAGTTCCAAAGATGATACCATAACCACATTAAATTCTTCAAAAACTTTCAAGGGCTTTAAACCCTCTATCACATCCCTGACATACCCACCACACACTGCCACACCCTCTAGCCCCAGTACAACCTTAAAACCTTCTAAGGTTAATTTCTGCCTTCCCTCTCCCCTTTATTTCTTGCTTGAGGGTTCTACAAGAAACCTAATTCCACTTCTAAGTATGTAGTCTAGAAAAGCATTTTAAAATATCACAGTAAGGTACACAAAAGGGTATTTACTGGGGCCTTGTTTACCATAATAATAGGAAGAATTGTCCATCAGGTAAAAAAATAATAATAAAACTAAGAAATCCATTTGATAGAATATTCTGCAGCAGTTCAAAAGAATAAGGCAGATCTATACGTCCTAATTAGTAGACTGACAAGACATATTGTTGAATAAAAGAAGAATGCTATAGAATGGAATGCATAGTATATCTAAAAAATTAAATGTACATAGTCTAAGTATATATATATATGTGTATATACATACACACACACATACATATATACACCCATACACAAGCACACACACACATGCAAATATGTGAATATATATCAGAGGTTTGGAAGGGTGTGTAACAAACTGGTAACATTGTTTATGTCCAAGGAAGGGAGGGTCAAGGGGACTTTATGTGAAATGTTTTAATAGTTTTACTCAGAGGATATAATCATAAATTACTTTAAAATTTTTAAATTAATTTGAAATAATACTGCCCCTAAATACATAGTGAAGTGAAAGTGAAAGTTGCTCAGTCATGTCTGACTCTTTGTGACCCCATGGAATTGTCCACAGAGTTCTTCAGGCCAAAATACTGGAGTCAGTTCCCTTCTCCAGGGGATCCTCCCAACACAGGGATTGAACCCAGGTTTCCCGCATTGCAGGCAGATTCTTTACCAGCTGAGCCACCAGGTTCAGTTCAGTTCAGTTGCTCATGTCCGACTCTTTGCGACCCCATGAATGGCAGCATGCCAGGCCTCCCTGTCCATCACCAATTCCTGGAGTTCACTTAGACTTACGTCCATCAAGTCAGTGATGCCATCCAGCCATCTCATCCTCTGTTATCCCCTTCTCCTCCTGCCCCCAATCCCTCCCAGCATCAGAGTCTTTTCCAATGAGTCAACTCTTCACATGAGGTGGCCAAAGTACTAGAGTTTCAGCTTTAGCATCATTCCTTCCAAAGAACACCCAGGACTGATCTCCTTTAGGATGGACTGGTTGGATCTCCTTGCAGTCCAAGGGACTCTCAGGAGTCTTCTCCAACACCACAGTTCAAAAGCATCAATTCTTCGGTGCTCAGCTTTCTTCACAGTCCAACTCTCACTTCCATACATGACCACTGGAAAAACCATAGCCTTGACTAGACGGACCTTAGTCGGCAAAGTAATGTCTCTGCTTTTGAATATGCTATCTAGGTTGGTCATAACTTTTCTTCCAAGGAGTAAGCTTCTTTTAATTTCATGGCTGCAGTCACCATCTGCAGTGATTTTGGAGCCCAAAAAATTAGAGTCTGACACTGTTTCCACTGTTTCCCCATCTATTTCCCATGAAGTGATGGGACCGGATGCCATGATCTTCGTTTTCTGAATGTTGAGCTTTAAGCCAACTTTTTCACTCTCCTCTTTCACCTTCATCAAGAGGCTTTTTAGTGCCTCTTCACTTTCTGCCATGAGGGTGGTGTCATCTGCATATCTGAGGTTTATAGCATAAATCAACTATTCTTCAATTAAAACTGAGTAAGGACATGGAAACACTGAACAAAACAGGCATTTTTACTGGAGTAGAAAAACAGACTTGAGCGTAGCAGAAGCTAAAGAAGTAGAAATCAGCAACTACTAGATTAAAATCATAGATAAGTTAAGAAACCTCTGCATAGTTTGGTGAGAGACCATGAGAGTCTGAACTACCAAGATAGTAGTAAGCATGAAGAGGAGATTAAAATTTGAGAAATAGGTAACCAGCAGACTCAGCAGAACTTGGTATTTGAGGAATTACAGGAAGGATGAAGGAGGAGAAGCACAGAAAGGTAGTTATGGGTCAGCCTTGGGAACCAGGTGCTAGTTGATACTGGGACTACTTGAGCAAGGGCAGCAGGTAGCAGAGGAAGACCATGGTCTACATTTACAGATTTTAGGTAAGGGATGCCTATGGGAGGTCAAAGTTGGTAGTTTAGCAAGTATTTGGATACATAAATGTGAAGCAAATGGGAGAAGTCAGCAGTGAAACAACTTATTGCATAGGTAGATACCTTGCCTAAGAGACTATAGAATGAGAAGTGGCTCAAGGGCAGAACCCTGGATGAGAAAATAAACTGAAGTTCAAGAAAAGCTTTATGATTTTGGAATAAGGCAGTTCTAAGCAAGTGCAACCATACACAAACCTGTTAAGTGACATCTTATAATATCAAAAACTTAGAACAAACCTATCAGAGAAAAACAGAATAGTTCATACAGAAAACCTTAAAAATAATCTTTAGGAAGTGTACAATAACATAGATATTAGTTATGATAAAACATTAAATGTCTTATTACCTCTTAAAAATATTTATGTATGTATATATATAATTTAAACACTGAAAACAGGCACAGCAAAACTAGGAAAAATACATCAAAATGTTAGTATCAAGTGTTTTGAGTTTAGGATACTATTCTGTATCTTGCAAATTCTCTATATAATATTTATGCCAAGAGGAAGACAACCTGTCCCCAAAAAGATGGACCATGGTATTTCCCTACATCTCTAGTGTCGACCACCATCACGCCAGAGTTCCCGTGGAACCGTGCCCTCAGCCCACAGCATCGGCCGGATGCCTCAGGAAGCCCGCCTCCCTCTGCAGAGGGTCCTCAGGTGTGGTCTCCTCTCCACAGTCAAGCTGCCCTTTCCCGTCAGGAGCCTTTCCCCTCGGGGCCTCACCAGCCCTTCCTCCTGGCCTGGCTGGGGGCACCAGGGCCTTGCCGGCAGCTCCTCATAAAACAAGTCCCAGAGGGCTGCCGACACCCCACACGGTGTGGATACTGGTCCTGCTGGGACAGGTGGCAACCACAGCAGAGCTTTTACACCAGCCTTGGGCCCTGGCACTCAACAAAGGCTCGCAGTTCCTTCCACTCCCCTTGCCACCTCACTAAGTCAGTGTAGCGTCCTGTGCCAGGCCTGTGGGCGTGTTGACATCTGGGCCAGGAACCCAAGGACTCACCTAGCACTCACTAGACTGCAGTCAGCATTACAGTGATGGCGAGGAAGATGCTGAAGTTCAGGCAGAGAGCGCGGGTCCCGTGCTCAGGGCCTCTGGGGCCCTTCGAAGCCTCGGTAGGCCGCAGCCTGAACCAAGGCCCCAACAGACTGAGGTGAAGCGATATTTGGTGGAGCGCCGCAGGAGGGGAGGTGGAAGTCTCTCAGACTGCCAGAAAGCCCTGTCACAATCTCTTTTGTGAGCAGAATATCGAGCTCTGGCTTTGAGACCTAGGATCCTGAGAGGGAGTCGCAGCCTACAAAAGCTGGATCTGCTGCAATGCAGGCCCCGCCCCCAGGCCTTGACCCCTGCCCTGGATGTGGCCACGCCCCCAAGGGTCAGGCCCAGCTGGATGTGGGGGCGGGCGCAAAGCATCCTGGGAAGAGCCTTTACCCCGGAGGTTCCGCCCAACGCTTGCCGGTTAATTCTTCTAAACGGTTATTGACTGACCGTTAGCTACCTGCAGTACTCCAGGTCAGTAGTGAGGAAGATAGAGAAGGTCCTGGTACTTAGGGGACCTAGATAGTAGCCCAAGATTACAAAGAGAGTTGTGATGGAGAACGTGAGGTTGCTAATCCCGTCTTGGGAGGGTCAAGGAAGGCCTCCCAGAAAGACCCAGCTTTACAGAGCAGTAAGGAAAAAGGAAGGGAGGGTGGGATGCAACCGTTTTTGAAGATTGGGGGGTGAAAAGTTCCCATCCGGAGGCTTTATGGTTCCTTTCAGAAGTGGGCCAAACAGCCAGTCTGTTGAGGGTATGGGAAGGGCAGGAGCTTGAGAAAAATGAAGGAGGTTTGATACCGTTTTTTGAGTAGATTGAAAAGCTGACTCAAGGACCAACACTGTAAGCCCCACAAGGGGAGGGAGCTTTGTTTTTCTTATTCGTGTGTCCCCAATGTTTGGAACAATGACTAGAATCCTTTTACCCAAAGACCCCTCTGGTTTCAACTGGATTTGGACAGTGCACAGTTGTAGTTTTTCGCACGTGACCTTCTTGCCCTTAGCCTCGTGTCCTGGGACAAAGCCCCTGAAAAAACTCATCCATTTTTTCCAAGTGACTTTTTGTTGAAGTCTATTATATCTGGGGCAAAAATCAGGGGTTTTGTTCACTAGGGTGTCAGCTAAATCTGGGAGGGTGCCTGGCTTGGAAGATCCCTGTTCCTGCCTCCTCTCCTTGATGCATTTAATCTTTGGTTCTCCTTAAGTTCCTCTCATCCTTTGGAGCTAAATTCTTTATTTTATTTTATTTTTTTTCTTTTCCTTGGGGCCTGAAACTTAGGAACACAGGGCTTCTACTGAAACCTAGGCTGCCCGAGAACTTGGGAATTCCTTGGCTTTGACTATCTCTCTGTACTGTAATCTTTGAAAAGCTACCTAAATTCATCTCAGTTGTCATATTCCTAAAGTGGAAACTCAACTTAGAGAAGATACCATCCTTCTTTGGTGAGCTCCTTCCCTCTAGAACTTTCCCCCAAGGACTGGGGCTAGGATTTAATGTGAGGGCAAGGTTTGGGGCTGAGGAAGAGTAAGAGATCAGTTAACTGCACTTGAACTGGGGGAGGAGGGCATTAGCAATTGAATAAGCAGAGAAAGGCCAGTGAGGGACTGCTATCAAAGAATAGAAGGGTCACCAGCAGGGACTCTCTGTGCAGAGAGGGGGACCTCTGAAGAGCTAGCTACATTTCTGCTGCAGAAATTCCCAAGATTTTGGAATTTGGAGACTCGTATGAACTATGCAGTTACTCTAGTGGACCTTCACATCTCTAGAAGGGTTGGAGGGCTGTGGAATAGTGCTCAACAGCAAGTGATACTAAAAAAGTTGCAGAAGAATTGACTTGGTAGTATGCCCTCAATTGTTTTAGAATGATCCCTTCTTTGTCCTCACAAATCTGGAAATCTACACTCTTTGTGATATATCCCCAGGAGCTTCTGGACAGCATAGCTAAGGAGAGTGGCTGCTTGCTTCCACATGTCTGGTCACAGGCTCTCTTCAGAGACAGGACCCAATGGCTGAAAGGAAAAAGCTCCTCCTGCTGGAAATCAGTGTGAGAAGGTAGGGAAAACAAGCCCTTAACAGCTGCCCGGGAGTTGGTTGAAATGGACACAGTTTTGAGCAGTCAGTGCATAAGTGTTTTGCAATAGAAGTCAGACAAAGGAGATTTTCAGATGAGCTCTCTGGGACAGTTTTAAGTAGGATTTAAATCAAGCCAAAGTGAGTCAGTATTAGAATCTGGTCATGGTGGGGTGCCAAGGCAAGTGAATCAGTGGGATTCGTGGAGTTCATGGGATGTTGTGAAAGATGGGACACTGAGATTCTGAAAAAAGGGTAGGATCTCTTACAAGAGGAGGGATCTGGTTAGCGAAGAAGGTCTAGTGTCTGAAGTGTTCTAGGGGAAAGAAGAAAAATGATGAGGGTGAAAGATGGTCCCTTAAGATTGTAGCTCCGGAGGCAGAAAGGGATCTGTCTGCAGGGTTGAGATTTAATACGGGGATCTGGGAGGACAGAGTGGAGGCAGAGAGGACCTTGGTGGAAAAGATGATCAAGCTGGTAAGGGGGCAGAATAAGGATAAATGAAATACTAGGAGAGATCAAGGCAAGGAGGACTACCGGACAGTGGGGAGAAGGCTATAATGGGAATGGGAAAAAAGGTGAGTGGGAGCTGATGACAGAGCCTCTGGTGGCAGAGAGGAGGCCAGTGAAAGGAATGATGAAGGAATGGGACCAATTGTGAAGAGCAGGGCACAATGAGAAGAAAACAGATTGTGCAGGAGCAGAGTCACATACAAGACTGGCAGTAACGGGAAGATGAGACTCTGCAGGATCCTGGGAAGAAAGGCTGATAAATATGCAGAAGGGAAATGACATAGGGTGGGTGGTAATTGATCTGAAAATACTGGTGAAAGGGTGGAGGCCAGAGTTTAAGAAAGCTCAAGTAGAGGATGTGTTGGAACAGAAGGGGACACACAGGGAGCAGCATCTTTTCACAGGATTCCCCTAAGCAGGTCAGACACCGCAGTGATGCTTTCCCAACCCTCCCTGCACACAACTTGACCCAGAAGTTACCAAAACTGCAAAAGACTATGAGCTGCAGCCAGGAGCAGAGTCAGAACAAGAGGGTCTGGCAAGAATAAGGGTACCTGAAGCAGGCTACCCATCCCCTTCCCATTCCCTCACATCTGAGACTTCATTACACTCCTTTGTACCTCACCCCAAGACTTGCTTTCTCATTCCATTCTCTATTGGTTCCTCCTTCAGGAGCAATCCCAGACTGCACTGGGCCCCTACAACTATGTAGTGCATGCTAGGAAGTGAGAAACAGGAAAGAAGGAAAGAGATTAATCACTTCCAGAAAAGGTCTCATGCCACCACAGCTTCTTTCTGGCAAGTTCCACAAGCCAGTATAACAAGAGACTGGGTTACATGCTGAAAAAGTGAAAATTAGTTTGACCGGAAAAAAATGACAATCTGCCATGCCAGTCATCAAGCTGGGAAAACAGACACAGATCGCAGACAAAGTCAGCTGTAAAATTAGCAAGAATTTCTATTTCTCCCAAGGAAACACACCACCTATAAAGTGTCCGAATGACAGTAGCAGAACTATTACTTTGTAACTGAGAAACCTTGTTTTCTAAAATCATAGTTCATTGGAAACTTTGCTTTTGAAATCATTTCAGTAAGAACAAAGCATCCTTTCCTGAAGGATCTAATTCACACTGACACAGAGCACCTGCCTTGATTTTCAACCCAGATTCAGATAAGGGTGTTTGGGATATAGCATTATATATCTATCTTAATTTGTAGTGTCTAAGGAAAGGAGACCTACTGTCCACTTTGCCATTCAGACATGATGTTGCCACTTTACACAAAGCCCTGCTTTGCTTTAGCATATCAAAATACTATTTCATATAAATTTCACTTTATGCCACCCTTCCCCAAATCATATAACTTTTTCCCATTCTCAGTGACATACTCCATGGTTCCTCCAATGTGTGACCTCCATTGCAATGAGCCAATAACCCTGATTTTGTCAGACTACCACGTTGCTCCAGGTGTCCTGATTAGGAAATTTGGAGGGTCTCTGAATATTTGCTCAGATCCCTCCCTACAAAGGATTGGCCTCCATGACAGTAATAATGTGCACATCTGAGACTTCTTGAGTCTCAAGACATTCAAGGTTTGTCTGTCTTTGTGTGGCTTTACACTGAATTTAGATTCTGGTTGTCTCTTTGATTCTTCAATATCAGTTTATATGTCCCCTGGAATTTTTTGGTTTCCCATCAAACTAGTGTCTTCTGGTGAAATTGGGTTTTTAACACTGTCCTGCCTAGTGTTTATCTCAATTTAGTAACGCAGTCGTGTCCGACTCTTTGTGACCCCATGGATTGTAGCACATCAGGGTTCCCTGTCCATCACCAACTCCCGGAGTTTGCTCAAACTCCTGTCCCCCATGGAGTCGGTGATGCCATCCAACCATCTCATCCTCTGTCATCCCCTTCCCCTCCCACCTTCAATCTTTCCCAGCATTAGGGTCTTTTCCAGTGAGTCAGCTCTTCGCATCAGGTGGCCAAACTACTGGAGTTTCAGCTTTAGCATCAGTCCTTCCAATGAATATTCCAGACTGATTTCTTTTAGAATTGACTGGTTGGATCTCCTTGCAGTCCAAGAGACTCTCAAGAGTCTTCTCGAACACCTCAGTTCAAAAGCATCAATTCTTTGGCTCTCAGCTTTCTTTATAGGCCAACTCTCACGTCCGTACATGACTACTAGAAAAACCATAGCTTTGACTGGCAAAGCTATGGTTTGTTGGCAAAGTAATGTCTCTGCTTTCTAATATGCTGTCTGAGTTGGTCACAGCTTTTCTTCCAAGGGGCAAGCATCTTTTAATTTCATGGCTGCAGTGATTTTGGAGCCAATGAAAATAGTCTCTCACTGTCTCCATTGCTTCCTCATCTATTTACCATGAAGTGTTGGGACCAGATGCCATAATCTTAAGTTTTTTGAATGTTGAGTTTTAAGTCAACTTTTTCACTCTCCTCTCTCACTTTCATCAAGAGGCTCTTCAGTTCCTCTTCGCTTTCTACCATAAGAGTGGTGTCATCTGCATATCTGAGGTTATTGATATTTCTCCCAGCAATCTTGATTCCAGCTTATGCTTCATCCAACCCAGTATTTCACATGATGTACTCTGCATGTAAGTTAAATAAGCAGGGTGACAATATGCAGCCTTGACATACTCCTTTCCCAATTTGGAACCAGTCTGTTGTTCCCATGTCTGGTTCTAACTGTTGCTTCTTGACCTGCATACAGATTTCTCAGGAGGCAGATCAGATGGTCTGATATTCCCATCTCTTTAAGAATTTTCCACAATTTGTTGTGATCCACGCAGTCAAAGGCTTTGGCATAGTCAATAAAGCAGAAGCAGATGTTTTTCTGGAACTCTCTTGCTTTTTTGATGATCCAACGGATGTTAGCAATTTGAACTCTGGTTCCTCTGAGCTGGATCTTCAAATCCAGCTTGAACATCTGGAAGTTCATGGTTCACATACTGTTGAAGCCTAGCTTGGAGAATTTTGAGTGTTGCTTTGCTAGCATGTGAGATGAGTGCAATTGTGCTGTAGTTTGAACATTCTTTGGCCTTGCCTTTCTTTGGGATTGGGATGAAAACTGACCTTTTCCAGTCCTGTGGCCACTGCTGAGTTTTCCAAATTTGCTGGCATATTGAGTGCAGCACTTCCACAGCATCATCTTTTAGGATTTGAAAGAGCTCAACTGGAATTTCAGCGCCTCCACTAGCTTTGTTCACAGTGATGCTTCCCTAAGGTTCACTTGACTTCGCATTCCAGAACGTCTGGAAGTTTATCTACTCTCTTCGATTTGTCTATGAGAAATTTCCTGATTTTTCTGGGTATGAGAACTTGGTTTTAGGAAAGAGCTGTCCATACTTCCTGAGAGCCAGGTGACTGCTGATTATTCAAGTCAGCAAGGAGAGGCTGCTTACCCTTTGGGTTGAGGACTCAGCACAAGTGATGTTTTACCTTTGATCAACAGTCAAGCAATCTCTCATGGGCTTGTCTGCTAACAAGCTTTTGCTACTTCCTGGCATAATTCACTGAGAATAAATTAAAATTATGTGACCACTTGGAGATCTTTGACATGAACAAGAATGTTCATTTGAGAAATGCTTGAGGCATAAAGGGAAAAGAAACTCTCATGAGATTGTATAACTGGTCTAAGAGAGATCACTGTGATTAATGTAGATTTCCTCTCTATTTCCATTCTTTAGGGATTAATAAGCACTAGTTTTCGATTGTATGGCTTGATAATACTGTCAAGGACTTGAGTAAGTTTAAAGCAGCTATAATGACTTTCTTTTTTGTGTCTCTATATATATATGAAAAAGGTTTTCCTGCATCTGAACTTTCTCCTCCTCCTTACAGAAAGATAACCTGTTAGTGATAATTTCATATTTGTCTAAAACTACCCTCTCTCTCACTTTTTTTTGTTGTTGTTCTATCCTCCTCTTTTCACCTCACTGGGGACAATTTTAAAGAGTAATTGCTCAGAAAAAAAAAAAACATTGTCACTATTTTGCATACTAAATAATAATAATTATCTAAGAAGTAAGAAAAATGTCAATAAATTGTATTGCATTATATAGTACAGACAAATGTATTTAAAGAATGGACTTCATTCCTATAGCTATGAGGGATGATCTTACCTTCAATATAAGAGCTTATTTTTAGATTTTAAGGCTATTTAAATTTTGTCTCATGAATACAAAGTTTATAAAGTACATTTTTTAAATATCCTGTAATATTTCTGATAAATCAATTGGGACAAATTGAAATGAGTTAATCATATTGATTGTCCTTCCCTGATAGCTCAGTTGGTAAAGAATCTGCCTGCAATGCAGGAGACCCTGGTTCGATTCCTGGGTCAGGAAGATCCACTGGAGAAGAGATAAGTTACCCACTCCAGTATTCTTGGGCTTCCCTTGTGGCTCAGCTGATAAGGAATCCATCTGCAATGTGGGAGACTTGGGTTCAATCCCTTGGTTGGGAAGATCCCCTGGAGAAGGGAAAGACTACATCCATACATGACTACTGGAAAAACTGTAGCCTTGACTAGACAGACCTTTGTTGGCAAAGTAATGTATGTCTCTGCTTTTCAATATGCTATCTAGGTTGGTCATAACTGTCCTTCCAAAGAGTAAGCGTCTTTTAATTTCATGGCTGCAGTCACCATCTGCAGTGATTTTGGAGCCCCCAAAAATAAAGTCTGACCCTGTTTCCACTGTTTCCCCATCTATTTGCCATGTAGTGATGGGACCAGATGCCATGATCTTCGTTTTCTGAATGTTGAGCTTTAAGCCAACTTTTTCACTCTCGTCTTTCACTTTCATCAATTGGCTTTTTAGTCCCTCTTCACTTTCTGCTATAAGGGTGGTGTGAGAGTCGGACTATGAAGAAAGCTGAGTGCCAAAGAATTGATGCTTTTGAACTGTGGTGTTGGAGAAGACTCTTGAGAGTCCCTTGGACTGCAAGGAGATCCAACCAGTCCATTCTGAAGGAGATCAGCCCTGGGTGTTCTTTGGAAGGAATGATGCTAAAGCTGAAACTCCAGTACTTTGGCCACCTCATGCGAAGAGTTGACTCATTGGAAAAGACTCTGATGCTGGGAGGGATTTGGGGGCAGGAGGAGAAGGGGACGACAGAGGATGAGATGGCTGGATGGCATCACTGACTTGATGGACTTGAGTTTGAATGAACTCTGGGAGTTGGTGATGGACAGGGAGGCCTGGCGTGCTGTGATTCATGGGGTCGCAAAGAGTCTGACACGACTAAGCAACTGAACTGAACTGAACCCACTCCAGTATTCTAGCCTGGAGAATTCCGTGGACTGTATAGTCCATGGGGTCACAAAGAGTCAGACACGACTGAGCGACCTTCATTTTCACTTTTAATCATATTGATTAGTGACAATCCTATATCTATATTGCTCTGGGTTTTTTTATATAAAATTAATGCTAAGACAATATTGTAGTATATATAACTAGTATTAAAACTTTAAGACTTAAACTTTCTAAATTTTGTGTATTGGTTTTATGGGGCAAGCAAAGAATCACTGTTGAAACGTTTTAAGATTATAAAATATAAAATTGTTTTTAAGTGAAATCATAGGATAGATGTCTTATAAATGGTTTCGATTTTATTAAATTCTTAAAATGCTACAAATCATGAGGACTTAATTTTTTAGCTAAAATTGTAACTTCCAAATAATTAAAAAGTTAAGACTTTAGAAAATGTTGAGTTACTTGATATATAATATTTGAATAGCTGAACAGTTTCGAAGCTAAAAAAAAAACCCATATACATATGGTTTTGATTTATCCATATTCATATGTGTTATATAAGGGCTATAGATTAATAGAGTGTGTAAGTGTGTTTGGTTGATGTGTTCATTCTGTCTTCTGAAAATGTAAAAGGTAATCTAAAATGTATACCCATAAAAATTTAGTTCAGCAGTTTAGTTTTCCCTGTGTCTGAAGAAAACAAAAATTGGTTACTTTGGCTAAATGTGGTAATCAATAAAATTATAAAAACTGTATTTAGTATAATAATTATGGAAAATGAGAATGTGTTTATAAGACAATGGTTTATTAAGGAATTATTTATTAAATGATAATTTAGTATAATATATACACTGTTTTAATGTGCTGAGATAAAGTATATCTTAAAAACTGAAATTGTATGTGTATTATATATTTATGTATGTCTACATATACATACAAAGCATTTAATATGCTTTGATTCTATAAATGACAAAAAGGAAAATTCAAGGTTATATTCCATGTTAATAGATTTATTCACAGAAAAAGGCTTATAAATCTTTTATTGCAAATTGTAATATACACAAAAAGAGTAATAGTAGGGTTTTCTTTCCATAAAATGAGCAAGTTATTTTGTGCCTATATAAGAGTTTTCTTTTGATTTACCAAAGTATCCTGATAACTCTTTGTCCTCCTGTCATTCTCTTGAATAATAACACAAATTTCTTTTTTTTTTTTTTTAAGTTACTAGATCAGATATCAGAGGAAGACTGTGGTTGAACTTCAGTGAGGACCTTACCAGGTACTGTTAACAACTAACACAAAAGTAATTCCAAGTCAACAGACACACGATACAAAGTACTTGAAAGTCTGTCCTAAAACCTCAGAGGAATTGGAGGAATCATCCCAAAGCAGATAACTGCAGGAAGTGTCGCCTCCCAGAGACCCACCAGACAAGATCACCAGAGCCACAAACTGCCTTTTGCTCTTTTTCTTTGAGCTTTCCTCTCTGCCAAGTTAAGGTTTAAATTGTTGACACTTCTTATCTATGAACTATGATACTTTGAAGGTCTTTATCCTTAATACTGTTTTCTTTTTTTTCCAATTGCTCATTCCTTGGTGTGAGTCCAGTGCCAGGCTGCAGTTTGCTCATGGTTTGGCAACAGTACGCAATTACCCTGTCTGCTGGGTTTGTACTCACTTTGCTTTGGGTGCCACCCAGCTTCGTTTACTATCAATTTCTTGGAATTAATCCACTCATTTCCTTCCTTGGTGGGTAAGACTCAACCAGGAGGTGAGCAGGGGATGAAAAGTAAGAGGCCAAACAACCAGAATTTTAAAACCCCCTGTTATGTCATACATAGAAAGGAAGGTTTCAGCCCTAAATAAAACAATGCTCCCAAAAACTTTTATGAAAATTTAGCTATTCCAAGCAAATTTTCACAAAAGTCAGTGATGGAGGATGAAAGGAGTGGTAAGGGGGTACTTTGAGAAAACGGAATTCCCTGCCGGTTGAGTGGTTAGGATGCCACACTTTCACTGCTAAGAGCTGGGATTCAATCTGTGGTTGGGGAACTAAGACACAAACCACACAGTGCAGCAAAAAAGGAAAAAAAAGAAAACAGAAGACAATAAGAGGAAATGAGACAGTTAAGAGTTCCACGAGGGAAGATGGGCCCCATAGGGTACCCAGTCAAAAAAGAAAACGAGAGGTAACTGTGCCTCTGGTGAGGCCCCAGAGAAGGTAGGAGCCAGTGCCCTGGAGTCTGTAAATGGTCTGGAACTTGGGCCTCTCTGGAATCCAGTGAGAAGGTAGAGACCAGAGGTACACAGGCTGAGAGAGGGCCTGGTTGCAGGTTTTCTGAGGCTCACTGAGAGGCTGAAGGTAGAGACTGAGCTGACCTCGCTCAGAGAAATGGCGAGAGGCCCAGGACTCTGAGGCCGCATCATCTCCCATAGGCTCCCCAAACAGTAGAACGTCAGCTTCCGTGGCCTCACCTCTCTTCTCACAGTGGGGATCTTGATAAAAATGGTTGTCACAAACTGCCTCTAGCAGAGAGCTTGTCCAAGTGGCTGCAGACAACAAGCTAAAATCTAGAAAACCGGGATGGGGGCCTCACCGAGCCAGAAACCCACTCCATTCCCCCACATCCCAGACTTCACACTGCTTGTCTGATTCCTCACACCAAGGCTTTCTTTTACATTCCCTTCTCTGTAGGTTTCCCCTCCAATATCAACCCCAGGCTGCACTGAGCTCCAGACTGCAGGAGTCATCCTAGGAAGAGGGATACAGGAAAAAGGGGAGACTAATCTGTTCACCAGGAAACCTTATTCTGTGCTCCAGTAGATTCTTTTCAGTCAGCCTCTCTAGTCTGAGAATCCAAAAGCCTGGGTTACTTGTGGTGAAGAGAAGAACAAAGTGCTATTTTAGGAGGCTGAGTGGAATGATCCTTTGTGGCAGAGACGTTTCAGAGACTAAGACTTTGAAAACACCAAATTTAGTATATAAAATTGTCCATGACAATAATAGTAAGGGCTTTCACAGACATTATCTCATGTGATCCTCACAACAACCCTGTGAGGTATGGAGGCCAGGAATTACCTCTGAGGAGGAACCTGAATTTTGGGGAAGTTAAATAGCTTGTCCAAAAATCAGGATCAAGGAGCTCTGCTTCCTAAACCAATAGTGGTCCCAGTGTATCTCACACCACCACCAGTGGGCAAGACTCATGGTCCAGCTCCATCATTCTTTCACTCTGCTTCCTAATAGAGACTTGCTCTAGGAACTGACATGCCCAGAGACTGTGGACCTGGGCCTTCATAGGAAGGTGAGATTAACACCTCTAGGTAGCCCAGAGTTGACTAGCCAAAACCTTACCTTTTAATGCTATATCTTTGTTCCTCTTTTTGACTCTGCACTAAAGTTGAGACACTAGAGGAGTGACTCGGACTGAATTTTCACTATCTTCTCCCTGTGCAAGCCATAAACATTCATTTATTCATGGATAATCTGATTTTCCATATTAATTTACTAAAGCTCTGTGATCCATCTCTGTTAGTCACTTTAAAGTGGATAAAAATATTTTCTAGTTTTCCTTTGAAAATTTCATGAAGGGTTTTCTATATGTCATGTTCAATTGATTTTTTCAGTCCTTGTCCTTTGCAGATGAAGGGCACTAATTTCCAGAACTGCAGGTGCATGTATATTCCTTCACATGAGACTTGCCCCTGCTCACAGAGGCTCAGCATCTGATTCAAGGCTTTCAAAGGCTCAGAGGATTGCTCTCCATGGCAAATAGAACAGAAAGGGAAGTCTTGGCTCAGAGACACCTCAGATGGAACAAAACAGGTGAACAAAAGTTGAAGGACCCTGTCCTCCTACAGGAATCCTGAACTCAATAGTCCAATCCATGGCCAGTGACTCACTGTGATCAGGATTCTACTGTGGGTTCCTCTACCATGCCCAAGAAGGTCTGTGAGCTTCAAGCCCTCCCCTGTTCCCCATATTCTAATCTTCCCTAAGAGTCTCCATCTTAGGTGTCTCTCTGTCCCAACATAATTGATTTCGAAAAGGAGGAAAAGGTTAATCTCTGCTGGTGCCTGGCCCTAGGATTCCTTTGTCAAATTAATGTGTCTGTTTTCCTATATGTCAGTAAACTTTATTTCTCTAAATGGTATTAGAGGAATGGAAAAATGGATCCCATGCTATACAGAAAGTATGAAATGGAACTAGAACCCCAAGACTCACTGAGATGCATTTGAAAGCAGAGTTTAGCTGAAGTGCACCTCAACCTCAGACAGCTGAGGAGCCGTGGAATAGTGACAGTGTTCTTGAGGGTGGGAGAAGACCCTTAACGAGTAAGGTGAACTCACAGTTCCTCTTTACAGCAGCCAGCCTGATAGCTCCCTCCAGCCTTCCCTGGGTCTTCTAGATCCTTCCATCTTTCCATATCATAGATACACTGTAGCATTATTTTCTATTTATTCCTCCTACAATACTAACTGTGTTGTCCATTACCTCCTTGGTCACCTGACCTTTAATCTTACCAATTATATAGACTTTGAAAACATGAAGTTCTTCCAGGAATTTTTGCTAATTCCCAGAGATTTGCATTCTCAGGATTTCCTCTGTTCTCAGGTTCAGCTTCCTACCTCCCAGGCCAGACATAAGACACAAGTCCACATTCACTCATAAGAGTCCTTCACATAAAAGCATTAGTGAGCAATGCAGTCTTTACAAAAGATATTGTAAGAGTGATGAATAAGGCTATGTATGGGGAGACCGACCTCCTGGCAAACAGCTTTAAGATCCCTGACTGCTAAATTAAGCACTGAATTATTTCCTTCCCTGAAACAGTCCTAGCCCAGGGCACTCAGTCCTTTCCCAGCCAAATGATGAGGTTTTGCTGAACTGGCAGCAAAACTGTCTCTCAAGAATGAGGGATAGATTCTCAGTTAACATTGCTTCTGAGATAGCATTGTTTTTAGGTCCTTTCAATGAACAGAAAAAGAAAAAAAAATAACCATAAGTCCATATTAATATGTACAATTCAAATGTAACACCAGGTTTTTACTTTGCATCTCATTTCTCCCACAATGAAAACTTTGGATCTTAGTAACATTAATGTTATTTGTTCTATCCTTACATATATATATATATATATATATATATATATATATATACACACACATATATATATATGTAATTTTAAACTTGTACAAGCATTCCGCCTAATAATAAAATTGAGTGAAGTTTCAAATTATTTGCAATTTTTTTCCCTTAGAATATACCCCACCAAGAAGATAAACCGGAAGAGCATGTTCCAAAGTCACTTGAAATAATTCTTAATCTCTATGTGGGTATATAACCAATTTGATAAAGAGTTAAGGTTATTGGTTTCAATTCATTCTCCATTTTAGGATTAGCTTTACTTTCCCTGTATTAAAACTAAAACATTGACATAGGTCTAAGTCAAAAATAAATAAATTATACTCAGAGACGTCTCACTCCCAGCCCTTTCATTTGATTCAAAACTAGATTTTATTTCTTCTCTCAAGATGTAGAGGAATGTGAGAAGCAGGAAAGGGTAGGAACTTTGTAGAAAGAAACTGTGATCTAAATCCACCTGCTGTTTGAGGTTGGGAGTTGGGCATTTCCTACTTTTTAAGACTTGATTTTTTCATATGAAAATGAGAACAAAATAACCATCTCCTAGAAATATCCTGCAGATTAAATTAAATAATATCTGTGAATTGCCCAGTCCGTATTAAGTACTCAAAACATGACACATATTCAGTATATTTTATCTGAAAAGCTTAATAAAACTTAGAAATGTTAGACCAGCTTGTCACCCAATTTTGGTGTCCTTTTAAAAATACTTTTCCATAATGTAGAAATAATGTTGTATGATAATACTTGAGACAGAATTCAGAAGATCTGTATCTTCTATAGCCTATATCTAAAGAGATATAAAAGTAACTTTTATCTAGTAGAACCCAAAATACTAGATTGTTTGAATGGCAGTAGTAAGGTAGACTACCAAGAAAGAGCTAAAAAGGAAGGATACTCAAAAGAGATACATTATGGACTGAATGTTTGTGTCCCTCCACAATTCCTATATTGAAACTCCCACAATGTGAACATGTTAGGCGATGGAGCCTTTAGGAGGGGATTAGGATTAGACAAGGTCATGAGCATGGAGCCTTTGTGAATGGCATTAGAGCCTTCGTAAGAGTCACTAGAAAGCTTGCTTCCTGTGTCTCTCTCCTGCCATGTGAAGACAGCGAGAAGACGGATATCCAGGAAACAGGCTCTCAACAGACACCAGATCTGCCGGCTCCCTGATCTTGGACTTCACAGCCTCTAGAACTGTGAGAAATAAAGTTTGTTGTTTAAGCCACCCAGTCTATGGTATTTTTGTTATAGCAGCCCCGACAGACTAACAAACATCTGTTACAGAACTAAATGAAAGTGGGTAAAGTCCTCGTTGCTGTTTCGTCACTAAGTCATGTCCAACTCTTTGCAACCTCACAGACTGTAGCCCACCAGGCTTATCTGTCCATGGGATTCTCCAGGCAAGAATACTGGAGTGGGTTTCCATTTCTTTCTCCAAGGGATCCTCCCAACCCATGGATTGAACTTGAATCTCCTGTTTGGCAGTCCTCTCCTTTTTGCCAGGCAGATTCTTTTGCCACTGAGGCACCTGGGAAGCCTGATAAAGTACTTAGCAAACTCAAACTGAGTTCAAAAATGAAACTACATACTATATTATCTATAAAACATGCCTAAAACAGAGACTTAAGAGAATTAGAAAGGCCGAGAGAATTAACTGATAAAGATAGATAATAAAGTAGCTAAGTAAAAAAGCAAGTACACAAAAATCAAGTTTCTAAAATTCTACCTAGGGACTTAAGATTGGAGAGGGAATTTGTGGTAGGAGAGTAAGGTACTGTTTTTTAGGACTGAAAGAAACATTCTAATAAAAGGTATGTTTTCCCTGAATCGATAAATCATTGTAGCTTAACAGTTGGGGCAATTGTCTAACATGGGAGGAAAACTGGATATAATCCTATATATAAGATCTTTTTAAAAACACCATAAAAAGCTCTAGAAGATTATCATCTTGGAGTAGGAAAAGCATTTATATTTTAAAGCTATTTTCAAAGTATAATAGTAGAGCATGCTTTTAATAATTCAAACAGCACATAAATGTATAAACCACAAAATGTAAACACTCTTTCTATCCCTCTCTACTCCCACTGCCTAAAATGGTGAGGTAAGCACAGTTAACAATTTGATGTGTATGGAAAGGCACACCTCACTGCCTGCGTTTAGTCCCGTAGCCACATCACACTTAGCGGCAAAGGAGGCTGGTAAATGCAGTCTGCAACTGAACAGCATATGTCCACCTAAAAATCCTATCGAAGAAGATTGTTTTGGTAAAACAACCTATTTTCTGCCATGGCCTTCATCCTGCTTTACCCATCTTCAACAGGAAGGCTTGGCTTTTTCTTGATCTGGCTGTGAACCTTTGCCATTTGCTAAATTTGGCCTTGGTTGGGGGAAGTCTCCTTAATGGCATCACATCTCCTGGTGACATATAGTTGGCCGTGTGAGCTCCCCAACAGTGATGGAAAAGCTGGGGCCTGAAGAGGGTGTCTGGGAACTCAGGCTAGAGCACCAACCCATTGTGTTCTGAAGATACGGTTTTGATGTGTGGAGTCCTTCCCCCCCAGTACTGTGAAAGAAACTGGCTTGGCTGTTACTGGAGGTAATTTCATTCTTGCTCTCCATAGAGGGAGCACAATCACATTGTTGCTGCAAAGAGTGCACTCCTGCCAGGCCACTTGCACCTGCAGACAAGTCTGTTCCTCTTTACGTGCTTCTTTAAGGATTAAAAAGCAGTGCAAAGACTTTGGATAAGCCGAGCTGCGTGCAACTGCACCAGAAGCTCCAATGCTGTGGAGAGAGTATAGGACAAAACCCTGGGGGATCTCACAGTGGTCCCAGCTCCTCTGTTCACCAGCGATGTATCCTTGGCAAGCTGCTTCCCAACCCAGAGCCTGTTTCCTCATCTGAAAAGAAGTTGGAGCAGATCATTTCTGTTTCATTTCCCCAGCTGTCCATGACCTTTTCCTATCTATTTCTTGTTGGGGTCTATTTCTTGTTGGGAACACTTCAGCAGTAACCTTAGGGGAAAGACAAATCTTTCCTTCTCATCTGTTTCTCATGTGTCCATTACCAGACATGGAAGAATCCAAGGTCTTCAAAATGACTCACCCCTGTGCACCTCCTGGAGACCAGGAACCTGGGCTGATGCATTGGGTCAGTCTCAAACAGGTGTCAAATGGATTTTAACACGGTGTTCACTATTGGGTCCCACAATCAAGTCTACAGGGAGACTGGAAAGAAAGTGAAAATGAAAGTGAAGTCGCTCAGTCGTGTCTGACTCTTTGTGACCCTGTGGACTGTAGCCTACCAGGCTTCTCCATCCATGGGATTCTCCAGGCAAGAATACTGGAGTGGGTTATCATTTCCTTCTCCAGGGGATCTTCCTGACCCAGGGATTGAATCTGGGTCTCCTGCATTGGAGGCAGGTGCTTTAACCTCTGAGAGACTGGGGTAGGCAGCAAACACTGAGAGGAATGAAAAATGTGTGTAATGGTTAGAGCAGTATTTTCTCTTTAAGACTCTCTGGACACACCCAGGGCATGACACATCCTGAAGCTAAGTCTTTGGTTTTTAAGGGTGAAAGTGACCAAAAACACAGATCTCCATAAAACCCACTACAGGATAAGTAAATAAAGAATGAAATGTCAATGAGAGCACCTCTTTCAGGCTCTTACACTATGTTGCCAAAGTTTCTCCTTTTCTTAAAAATAAATTTCATCTGCATAGCACATTTACTTGGAGGAAAAATTGAAAGGCATTAAAGGATACAAATTAAAAAGTAAATTTTCCTCTCACCATTTCCAGTTCTCTGAGTTCTCACAGAGCTTGTATTTCAGAGCCAGCCCACGTCCACACTTGCATAAATGCAGGTCTATAACATTGGGGGACCTCTATGGTGGCCTTGGTTTTCATAAAACTGCTGTGAGTGTAAACTACATTTAGTGCTAAGAATAGCTAGAGTTGCAAGTAGAACATTGGCAATGATTTTAGTATTCTTCACTTTCACTCAGTCCTTGAGGCATTTCATTCATGCCCTTGGTGGTCGTGGTGTAGTAGCTAAGTCATGTCTGACTCTTGTGACCCCGTGGACTGTAGCCTGCCAAGATGCATGGAATTCTCAGGCAAGAATACTGGAGTGGGTTGCCATTTCCTTCTCCAGGGAATCTTTCTAACCCAGAATCGAACCTGGAACTCCTGCATTACAGGCAAATTCTTTACCGATCAAGCTATGAGGGAAACCCATTCATGCCCTTGGCTTTCCTCCAATCTGAAACCTCCCAGGCCTCCACTCCCGGCCCTGCTTTCTTTCCTGAGCCTATACTTGGATTCCAGCCACATCTCTCCACCTGGAGTAGGTACCCCAAACTCAGGTGCCAATGGAATTAGTCCCTTTCCCCCAGACCAGCTCCTTCTTATCTCTTCCCAGGCTCCAGGTTTCCCCACTCAACTGTTAGGAATGTATATCACTTCTCTTTCCCTCCACCTTCTGCCTCACTCCTCTGGAAAGCCCCTTCCTCTTCCTCACCTTTTCCTTGCCAAATTTAATTTCATTGTCACCTCTCACTGGAGCAGATACGTACATAATGCTTATTCTGTGCCAAGCACTATCCTAAGTGCCTCACAAATATCAACTCATCTTATCCTCACAATAACCCCATAACAGATATGCTATTATCATCCTCATTTTACAGATGAGGAAACTGAGCCCAAAATAATAAATAACTCCATTCCCTAAGCTCTATTGTGCCTCTTTTGACTACATTTTCTATGGCCTCTTCTTATGCCTGGAAATCTTCCTGAGTCCCCACTATTGTCACAATAGTTTCAAACTTTTAGTCTATCTCCCTCCATGTAAAATACTGCCAGATAAAATTGCACGGGGCATGTTCATACTGGAAACTTACTTCTTGTTTATTGAAATTTCAACTTAACTGAGCATCCTTATCATTATTTGCTAATTCTGACAACCCTACTCCCACAAAACCACAAACATCTTGGCAGCAAGACTAATTCATCTCTGTGTCCCAGCCACCCACCCTCAGGGGCTAGAACAGAGCCTGGGCCAGGTGGGCGCTCACTCACTTGACTGTATTAAAGTCAGGTGCTCAGTGAATGGTGAGCGCCTGCCATGTTAGCTTTTACTATGCTTTGCATTTGGAAAGCTATGTCCCCCCGCCAATGCACCAGATAGTGATTTGTGCATCATAGTTAAATCCAATGTCTCTTGGAGTCTTACTTTTCTCATCAACAAAATGAGAATACTGTTCAACACCCACTCCCCCATGCTGTTTTCTAGGCTGCTGACAAGGATCAAATGCCACAGCTGAGGTGCAAAGGTGATTTGAAACTGAGAAAAGCTGCACTGTTGTGAAAGATGAAAATAATTACCAACATTAGCATATCTAACTTAATAATAGGGAAATACTTGGCCTATATCTAATCTGATTTTTCAGTAGTTTTAAACATTGAAAGCTACTAATTGATTGCTAAGAAACAGCATGGCAAAGGAACTGAGACAGTGAGAAAATCCAGGTTTTCCTTGATAGCTAAAAGAGGGTAGAAAAAAGAGCAGAGGGAAAAGACCCATCGGAGACAGGAGCAGACACTGTTCTGGTAGGTGCCCCTCCAGAAACCCCAATGCCCAGTGATCTGGGTCAATCCAAGATCCCCTGAAACTGCCCCAAGAATTGTTTTCCATATCATGTTTCTTATTACTATTTCACCAATTTAGGAAAATAAGGCCCCAAATGGTAAAATTCCACATCCAACTTCTTCAAGTCTTAGACATCCACATGTTAGGACTGAATCTGGCCACTTCTTCCAAGACCTGAGTGAGTAGAAAGTTGCTTCTTGGTTTCAGAAGGAAAAGGAACAAGCTGCAAAAATATCCTAATGTCTTTACCTACCTCTTCCCCAATTACTTAAAATTCATCCTGTGAGTTGCTGCCAATTCATTGAGTTAAAACTTTAGGGATCTGATTTACTTGGGAATCTGAACACACAACCAGAGATTACAATGGGTGGAAAAACATCATTCAGAGGAGAAAGGATGGTGGTCAGTTCATGCAAAGATCCAAATTCTTGGAAGATCGTTAGAAAAATGTTGCCAGGTGGCCAACATTGAGGCTGATTCCTTGTTCCAACTCCATCTGGAAGGTAGAAGACCTTGAATTACTTGGTTTCGATTTATTCCCTGTCTTAATCCAAAATGCATCAAGATTGCCGGGAGAAATATCAATAACCTCAGATATGCAGATGACACCACCCTTATGGAAGAAAGTGAAGAGGAACTAAAAAGCCTCTTGATGAGAGTGGAAGAGGAGAGTGAAAAAGTTGGCTTAAAGCTCAACATTCAGAAAATGAAGATCATGGCAATCTGGTCCTATCACTTCATGGCAATAGATGGGGAAACAGTGGAAACAGTGTCAGACTTTATTTTCTGGGGCTCCAAAATCACTGCAAATGGTGATTGCAGCCATGAAATTAAAAGACGCTTACTCCTTGGAAGAAAAGCTGTGACCAACCTAGATAGCATATTGAAAAGCAGAGACATTACTTTGCCAACAAAGGTCTGTCTAGTCAAGGCTATGGTTTTTCCAGTAGTCATGTATTGATGTGAGAGTTGGACTATAAAGAAAGCTGAGCGCTGAAGAACTGATGCTTTTGAACTGTGGTGTTGGAGAAGACTCCTGAGAGTCCCATGGACTGCAAGGAGATCCAACCAGTCCATTCTGAAGGAAATCAGTCCTGGGTGTTCTTTGCAAGGAATGATGCTAAAGCTGAAACTCCAGTACTTTGGCCACCTCATGAGAAGAGTTGACTTATTAGAAAAGACTCTGATGCTGGGAGGGATTGGGGGCAGGAGGAGAAGGGGATAACAGAGGATGAGATGGCTGGATGGCATCACGGACTCAATGGACGTGAGTCTGAGTGAACTCCGGGAGTTGGTGATGGACAGGGAGGCCTGGCGTGCTGCGATTCATGGGGTCACAAAGAGTCGGACACGACTGAGCGACTGAACTGAACTGAAAATACATGCCAGTGACCAAGATATTTTCAGCTGTATATGTGGACTTTTAAACACATAATTGTCTCAGTTCTCTGATCTATTTGAAATTGAACCCCCTTAGACTTTTTTTCCTCTACAAATGTTCTGGTTTTAATTTCTAGAATTTAATTTATAACAGAAGCACATAAAAAGGTGAGAACTTCCTTCTCCACTACCTTGGTTTTCATTGTGTGGCAATCTGATGGTGGAATTACCTTTTGACACTTAATGCATTTTTAACTATCAATACTTTTGTAATCAAACAAGGGCTTTGAGAGGAATTTAACACTTGCCACAAGTCCTAGCTTGTTCTTACTCCAGGCGGCCTCTCTTCTGGATTCATGCTGGGAATAAATCATTTGGGAATCAAATGCTTTCTTGTTCTCAGCTGTTTTTGTATTTTCTTCTCTTACACCTAGCTTCATCTACATTGGCAAATGAAGTGAAGGATTCAGACTATTACTCAGATAATGTGACCAAAATTCCTCTTATAGGAATTTTATTTGTTGGTGAGTCTTAGAAGTGAAAGTAAGGGCTTACCTTTAAATCCAAACAACTTGACATCCAGTGCTGTTGGGCAAAACCATGGCCAGTTAATAGAGTTTTGCTGGAACAAAATCTACTTATACTTCTACACCAGGGGTGTTATTTATATCTATGAGTCTCTTGCTCTTCCTCCTCTCTGTAAAATCAGAATAACAATTCCTACATTGCCAGATTGTTGATGAAATTAAATGAGATAAATATGAAGATTTTTACACGCAGTAGATATTCTATACATATTTTAAAACATATTTGTACAAAGATACAACACTTCATGGCAAATAGATGGGGAAACAATGGAAACAGTGACAGACTTTATTTTGAGGGGCTCCAAAATTACTGCAGATGGTGACTGCAGCCATGAAATTAAAAGACGCTTGCTCCTTGGAAGAAAAGTTATGACCAACCTAGACACCATATTAAAAAGCAGAGATATTACTTTGCTGACAAAGGTCCATCTAGTCAAAGCTATGGGTTTTCCAGTGGTCATGTATGGATTTGAGAGTTGGACTACAAAGAAAGCTGAGTGCCGAAGAATTGATGCTTTTGAACTGCGGTGTTGGAAAAGACTCTTGAGAGTCCCTTGGACAGCATGGAGATCCAACCAGTCAATCCTAAAGGAAATCAGTCCTGAATGTTCATTGGAAGGACTGATGCTAAAGCTGAAACTCCAATAGTTTCGCCACCTGATGGGAAGAACTGACTCACTGGAAAAGACCCTGATGCTGGGAAAGATTGAAAGCAGGAGGAGAAGGAGACAATAGAGGATGAGATGGTTGGATGGCATCACCAACTCAATGGACATGAGTTTGAGCAAGCTCTGGGAGTTGGTGATGGACAGGTAAGCCTGGCATGCTGCAGTCCATGGGGTTGCAAAAAGTTGGACACGACTGAGCGACTGAACTGAACAACACATATTGTGTTATATATTGACCAGAAGATTTATATTGTGCTTTACAATTTATAAAACACTCAGCTACATTTTCTCTTTGATCTTCAACAAAGCATTGGGAAGTGTAAGGACAGGTAGTCGCTGTTTTACAAACGAAGAGCCTGAGGTTAAATAGCTTTCCTAAGGCCACACAGCTAGTGTGAGTTGATCTGGACAACCCTGAAATTCTCCATCACCTCTATGTTGATGCCTCATGCTCCACACACGTGTGTGTGTATATGTGTTCAGTTATGTCCAACTCTTTGAGACCCCATGGATTGTAGCCCACAAGGGTCCTCTGTCCATGAAATTTTCCAGGCAAGAAATACTGGACTGGGCTGCCATTTCCTACTCCAGGGGATCTTCCTGACCCAGGGATGGAATCTGTGTCTCCTAGGTCTCTTGAGTTGGCAGGCAGATTCTTTACTACTGCACTACATGATTCTTAAATGTGGCTTCACATTAGAACTACTTGGAAATTTTAAAAATAAATATTAGTAACTCGTCCCACCCCCAGAAAGTTTCACTTAACCACTCTAAAGTGTGGTCTGGGCATCAATATTATTTTTCACATTTCTCATTTCTCCATTTTCAGTTAAACTTTGATTGTGAGATAACAGTAGATTCATGGACAGTTGTGAGAAATAATACAGAGATCCCATTTCCCCCCATTAGTAACATCTTGCAAAACTATAGTATAATATCACAGCCATAACACTAACATTTATACAGTCAAGATGCAGAACACTTTCACCATCATAAAGAGCTCTTGAACTTTCCTTTTATAGTTATACCCAGCTCCCCCTACCTACCTATCCCTAGCCCATGGGAACCACTAATCTGTTCTCCATTTCTATAATTTTTGTCATTTCAAGAATGTTACATTAGTGGAATCTTGTAGTATGTGACCTTTTAGGATTGCTTTTTTTTTTCACTCAATATAATTCTCTGGAGATTCATCCAAGCTGTATTTTAATCTCTCTCTCTCTTTAGTCACTAAGTCGCATCTGACTCTTGCGACCCCATGGACTGTAGCCCACCAGTCTTCTCTGTCCTTGGGATTCTCCAGGCAAGAATACTGGAGTGGGTTGCCATTTCCTTCTCCAGTATTTCAATAGTTTATTCCTTTTTATTGCTGAGTAGTGTTTCCCAGTATGGATGTACCAGCTGATTTCATTGTTGAAGGACATCTGAGTTGTCTCCAGTTTCTGGCTATTATGAATATTTAGATATAGGTGTTTGTGCAAAAAGAAGTTTTCATTTCTTTGGGGTAAATGTCTTAGTGCAATTGCTAGCTGGTATGGTAGTTACACGTTTAGTTCTGTAAGAACCTACCAAACTATTTTCTAGAGTGACTGTATCATTTTATATTCCCATGAGCAATCTCGTGTGAGTGATCTACATTCTCATCCTCACCAGCTGTGATGTTGTCATCATTCTTTGTTAAAAGCCATTCTGATGTATGATAGTTCTCCTTGTGGTCTTAATCTGCATTTATTTCTCTAATGCTTAGTGATGTTGAGTTTTTTTTTTTTTTTTTTTAATGTGCTTATCTGCCAACTGAGCTTCACTGGTGGTTCAATGGTAAAGAATTGCCTGCAATGCAGGGGTCATGGTTCAATTCCTGGATCGGGAAGATCCCCTCGAGTAGGAAATGCAACCCACTCCAGTATTCTTGCCTGAAAAATCTCATGGACAGAGAAGCCTAGCAGGCTGTAGTCCATCGGGTCACAGAGTTGGACATGACTGAGTGATTGAATACGGGCACATTTGCCAACTATATATCCATTTTAGGAAATGCCATTCACGTCTTATGTTCATTTTTTAATTCGATTATTTTTAACTGTCTACTTTTGAGAATTCTTCACAAATTCTAGATACTACTCCTTTGTTGGATATATGGTTTTGTAGATATATATATGGATATTGTAGATGTTTTCTCCCAGGCTATAGATTTCCTATTTTTTTGCTTAATAGATTTTTAAAAATAGATTTAGAGAAAAATTGAACAGATAGTATAGAAAGTTTCCATGTACCAGCCCCCCAATCTGTACACATTTTCCCTATTATTGACATCTTGTAGTCATGTAGCACATTTGTAATAATTAATAAACCAATATTGATATATTATTATTAACTGAAGTCCATAGTTTTTATTGCTGAATAATGTTTCATTGTACAGATGTACCACCATTTAATCTGTTTAACGACATCTCAGTTGCTTCCAGTTTGGGGCAATAAGAGTAGAGATTCTATAACCATTCATGTGTAGGTTTTAAGGGAACATAGGTTTTCAATTCACTTGAGTAAATACCTAGGAGTGTGGTTATTAGATTATATGGTAAGAATACATTTAGCTCACTAAAAATATCAAACAAAAAAACAAATTGTCATTTAAAGTGGATGTACCATTTTGCATACTTTATATGGGATAAATATATTTTCATATGCATATTTGCCATCTCTATAGCTTCTTTATTGACATGTCTGTTTAGATCTTTGGCCCATTTTTTAATTGGATTTTTTATTGTCTTATTGTTGAGTTTTAAAGAGTTTTTTGGATACAAATCCTTTATCAGATTATTAGTTTTGCAAATATTTTCTCCCAGTCTGTGACTTGTTTTTTCATTTTCTTAACTGTGTCTTTCACAGAGCACAAGTTTTTCCTGTTAATAGAGTCCAACTTAGTTCAATTTTTTCATTCATGGACTCTGCTTTTGGTGTTGCATCTGAGGTGTCATCACCAAACCCAAGGTGATCAGATTTTCTGGAAAATTTATAGGTTTGTGTTCTACATTTAGGTCTATGATTCCATTCTGAGTCAATTTTTGTGAAAGGTATAGAGTCTGTGTCTAGTCTCTTTTCTTATATTTTTGCAGAAGGATGTCCAATGGTTCTAGCTCCTTTTATTAATATTTTCTCTACTGAATTGTTTTTACTCCATTGTCAGCAATCAATTGATTATATCTGTGTGTCTATTTGGGAACTCTCTATAGTGTTCACTGATCTATTTTTTCACCAGTCCCACACCGTGTTGATTATTGTAGCTTTATAGTCAGTCTTTAAGTCAAATAATGTCAGTCTTCAAATTTTTTCTTCTTCCTCAGTGTGGTACTTGCTATCTTGGGTCTTTTTACTTTCCATAAAAATTTATAATCAGTTTGTCAATATCCACAAGTTACTTGCCTCCAAGGGGGGGTGTAAGACTGTTTCTCCGCTGGGCCCCCATCACAGGAGCATAAAGAGGAGAAAGGTAAGTGCCAACTAGCCCCACCTCTCATCACCTTGCTCTGCCTCGGTGCTGCTGCATGAGGCCAGAGGCACAGGAGCACAAGACCCACTGACACTACCCTACGGGGAGATCAGAACGTGCACCCACCTCCGTGGTGTGGGAGGATGAAGCAGGAGGTCAAGTCCTTCCTCAGCCCCATTGAAACCCATTCCAACTGTGCTTTTTTTAGATTTTTCTGTCTGTCTATTTGACATGCATTCATCACTGGGCCACTTATATTAACTATATTTTCTTTTTTGTGATGCTCTGGCATTTGGAGGCCTTACAAAAAATAAGAATATACAGTTAATATAAGTATTCCTAAAGATAATAACAAGTTGGCTACAAGCACATCTTCTTTCACTTTTTGGAGTCTTCCTATGTTGGAGAAGGAAATGGCAACCCACTCCACTATTCTCGCCTGGGGAATTCTTTGGACAGAGGAGCCTGGTGGGTTACAGTCCATAGGGTTGCAAAGAGTCAGACACGACTGAGTGACTAACACACTTAGTTTTGTTTGGTGGGTTTTATGGTCAAAGTTAAACAAAGCTGGACACTAATTTAAGTGATAAGAATAGATTTTAATCACTAAATGCTACTATAGGAGAGAAAAGAGTTCCATCTTGATTTATACAGAGGTGACTGTGAATTTTAAAGGGAAAATGAATACATAGAGAGGAAGTCAAGCATGGGCTTGAGGAGAGTCAGAGAAGTGAAAAATAACAAAATTAGGAAGCAGAGGTTAGTCCCTGGGAAACCCACCTGGGCCTGCCAATTGGTATTTATTGAAGTTAGACTCCTTCCCTCCCACAGAGCCTGGGAGATAAGGAGTCTATCTTCCTTCAGGTATTGGCTGAAGCAAACAGTAAATTCTTCGAGTATCCTGAGTTTTCACAGACAGACACTCTAAAGGGTAAGGGGGTCATCCTAGGGATGCAGGTTAAGTTAGTTTAATGTTTTTTCCCACCTTTCTCAGCTTCCCAGGTGGCTCAGTGGTAAAGAATACACCTGCAATACAGGAGGTGCGGGTTTGATCCCTGGGCCAGGAAGATCCGCTGGAGAAGGAAATGGCAACCTACTCCAGTATTATTGCCTGGGAAATCCCACAGACAGAGGACCCTGGCAGACTATAGTCTATGGGGTCACAAAAGAGTAAGACATGATTGAGCAGCTAAACAATGACAGCCAGTCTTTATAGGCCAAAGCTGAGGCTTAATTAAGAGAGGGCTCAGGGGACCCTGGCTAGAGTTTGGTCAAGCAGAGTCTCTGTCAGTGTGCAGGGGGTTTTAGTTGTAAGAGGGAGGACCTGAGAGGACAAGATGACCCCATCTTGGTGCCAGAAGTCCTTGACATGAGGAATTTTGAAAGCTCCTCGTGTGATTCTAATAAACAACAAAGTTTGAGAACCACAAGGCCAAGACAAGAGCTTTGCCCTCTGCTTTAATGCTCCCCATCACAAAGACAAATTATTTTATGGAGACTGCATGCTCTGTGTACACGTGTGTGCAAGCATGTACATCTGTACAGGTGTATGCATGAATGCAGTCACACACCAGGCTGAGAGGCAGATAAGAGGCCTGGCTCTCTCAGGCAACAAGAAGAGGAAGAAAGTGCTGAGAACTATGGAAATGTACCAAGCTGCATTTGTTTAGTTTAGTTCAGTCGCTCAGTCATGTCCAACACTTTGTGACCCCACAGACTGCAGCACCCCAGGCTTCCCTCTCCATCACCAATTCCTGGAGCTTGTTCAAACTCACATCCATCGAGTTGGTGATACCATCCAATCATCTTATCCTCTGTCATCCCCTTCCCTTCCTGCCTTCTATCTTTCCCCGCATTAGGGTATTTTCCAATGGGTCGGCTCTTCGCATCAGGTGGCCGAAGTACTGGAGCTTCAGCTTCAGCATCAGTCCTTCCTATGAATATTCTCAGAACTGATTTCCTTTAGGATTAATGGGTTAGATCTCCTTGCAGTCCAAGTGACTCTCAAGAGTCTTCTCCAACACCACAGTTCAAAAGCATCAATTCTTCGGCATTCAACTTTCTTTGTGGTCCAACTCTCACATCCATACATGACTACTAGAAAAATTATAGCTTTGACTAGATGGATCTTTGTCAGCAAAGTAATGTCCTTGCTTTTCAACATGCTGTCTAGGTTGACCATAGCTTTTCTTCCAAGGAGCAAGAGTCTTTTAATTTCATGGCTGCAGTCACCATCTGCACTGATTTTGGAGCCCCCAGAAATAAAGTCTGTCACTGTTGCCATTGTTTCCCCATCTATTTGCCATGAAGTGATGGGATCAGATGCCATGATCTTAGTTTTTTCAATACTGAGTTTTAATCCAGCTTTTTCATTCTCCTCCATCACTTTCATCAAGAGGCTCTTCAGTTCCTCTTCACTGTCTGCCATAAGGGTGGTGTCATCTGCCTATCTGAGGTGGTTGATATTTCTCCCGGCAATCTTGATTCCAGCTTGTGCTTCATCCAGCTTGGCATTTCGCATGATGTACTCTGCATATAAGTTAAATAAGCAGGGTGACATATACAGCCTTGACATATTCCTTTCCCAATTTGGAACCAGTTTGTTGTATCCATGACTGGTTCTAACTGTTGCGTCCTGACCTGCATACAGATCTCTCAGGAGGCAGGTAAGGTGGTCTGGTATGCCCATCTCTTGAAGAATTTTCCACAGTTTTTTGTGATCCACACAGTCAAAGTCTTTGGCATAGTCAATAAAGCAGAAGTAGATGTATTTCTGGAACTCTCTTCCTTTTTCAATGATCCAACAGATGTTGGCAATTTGATCTCTGGTTCCTCTGCCTTTTCTAAATTCAGTTTGAACATCTGGGAGTTTTCTTGGTTCACACACTGTTGAAGCCTGGCTTGGAGAATTTTGAGCATTACTTTGCTAGCATGTGAGATGAGTGCAATTGGGTGGTAGTTTGAGCATTCTTTGGCATTGCCTTTCTTTGGAATTGCTGGAAAAAATGGGGGTCCCGGCAGAATTCACCCATATATCCATTTATTTGGCCATAAAATTGAGAAGGGGTGCTTCTCAAGGTTGTGGGTGAGAGCTCACATTCACAGTCTTACTGATCCAGTTTCTTCAGGCACTCTATCAGATCTAGTCCCCTGAATCTATTTGTCACTTCCTCTGTATAGTTATAAAGGATTTTATTTAGGTCATATTTGAATGGTCTAGTGGTTTTCCCTACTTTCTTTGATTTAAGCCTGAATTTTGCAAAAAGGAGTTCATGATCTGAGCCACAGTCAGCTCCCGGTCTTGTTTTTGCTGACTGTATAGAGTTTCTCCATCTTCGGCTACAAAGAATATAGTCAATCTTATTTATAATCAGATAAGAATATAATCAGTGGAAACAGTGACAGACTTTATTTTCCTGAGCTCCAAAATCACTGCAGATGGTGACTGGAGCCATGAAATTAAAAGATGCTTGCTCCTTAGAAGAAAAGCTATGACAAAACTAGACAGCATATTAAAAAGCAAAAACATTACTTTGCTGACAAAGGACTGCCAGGTCAAACCAGTCAATCCTAAAGGAAATTAGTTCTGAATATTCATTGGAAGGACTGATGCTGAAGCTGAAGCTCCAATAGTTTGGTCACCTGATGCAAAGAACTGACTCACCAGAAAAGACCCTGATGTTGGGAAAGAGTGAAGGCAGGAGAAGGGGATGACAGAGGATGAGGTGGTTGGATGGCATCACTGACTTGATGAACATGAGTCTGAGCAAGCTCCAGGAGTTGGTGATGGACAGGGAAGCCTGGCATGCTACAGTCCATGGGGTCGCAAAGAGTTGGACATGACTAATTGACTGAACTGAACTGATCCAGTTTCTATACTCTAGTTTTCTCTGCTAGACAATTACAGCCTAAAACCAAAGAAGTGGCTCGCTCTCTCTGCAATTGCTCAAAGGTCATCCTTAACGCACTATATTTCAGCCTGACTTTCCCATAACTCACTGAGTATAGTTTCATTGCTTCATTTGAATTCTAATTATTATTCATGTGTTTATGCAAATACAGAAGCCAGGAGGGGTGAAACTCCTTTTAGAAGCCATGCTGTGGTCTCTGAAATGTTAAAGGCTCAGAAAATTGGCACATTGAAGGGCTCCATCTCAGGAAAAGGACATTTTTCTAGACCAAGTGCTGCCTGAAAGCTTTGGCATTTCTGGCCGTGAAAATGAAAGAGGAGGTGGGCCCTGAGGCTGCCCTGGAGCAGAGGTTCCCACATCAGAATCCCTGGGGGCCTGGGAGATCACACTGGTACTGCCACTGGTACTTCCACATTCTGATTTAACTGGGACTAAAGTTAGGCACTGGTGGTTTTTTAAAAGCTCCCCAGGTGATTCTGACAAGAAACCAGGGTTAACAGGCTGAGAACCCTAGAGATTCTGCAGAATTCTGGGACAACAGCAAAACGTCCAGGCCTGGTAAATACAATTAAAAAGCCTCGCAGCAATACATACCACTTATTTTCCCCAGAGCACCTACAACGAGCCAGGACAGAGATGGAGGAGACATAGTCTGTTCTTTCCACCAAACTGGGCAGATGATAAAAGCCAAGGCTGGTAATGCAAGGCCACAGTGGTAGGAAGGGGCAAGCAGGGAAGAATGCCTTCCAGAGGAGCAGACATTCAGGTTGTGTCTTGAAGAAGAGTGGAACTTGGACAGGTGGTAAAAGACATTCTGACCTTATAGAGCAGAGCTTCATGGTGAAGCAAAATTATTGTTAAGACATGAAAAATTTAACATAGAAATTTCCCTGCCATTTGAGCCGCAACCCTCTCCCCTTAGTGTGTAATGTGTATCTCTATTATATGTTGGGGCCTCCCTGGTGGCTCATATGGTAAAGAATCCGCCTGCAATGCAGGAGATCCGAGCTCAATCCCTGGGTTGGGAAGACCCCCTGGAAAAGGGAATGGCAACCCACTCCAGTGTTCTTGACTGGAGAATCCCAAGGACAGAGGAGCCTGGCATTACATATTAGCTGCTGCTGCTGCTGCTGCTAGGTTGCTTCAGTCGTGTCCGATTCTGTGTGGCCCCAGAGACAGCAGCCCATCAGGCTCCCCCATCCCTGGGACTCTCCAGGCAAGAACACTGGAGTGGGTTTCCATTTCCTTCTCCAATGCATGAAAGTGAAAAGTGAAAGAGAAGTCGCTCAGTCTTGTCTGACTCCTAGAGACCCCATGGACTGCAGCCTACGAGGCTCCTCCATCCATGGGATTTGCCAGGCAAGAATACTGGAGTGGGGTGCCATAGATGCCCTCAAAAGAAGAAGGCTTACTTGCAGAGAAAAAAAAAATGCAATACTTTTTACTTGGTCAATTTCAAGCTACCAACACAGTTGAACTGGCTTACAAAATTTCTGAATAATCAACAATGGGCTCTCACAAGCCATTAAGATCTAGTTCCGGCTGCATCACCAAATCCCTATACTCCCCCTCCCAACTGGTTAAGAACCTCTGCATTACAAGACAACGTGGATTTAATTAAAAACAAAAACAAAAAATCCGCTTATCAAATAGAACATCGTTAATGGTCTGTACTGTAATAGTTAATTGTTTAAACCCAGCTCACACAGATAACTCTTGGGGAAAACTTAGTAATACACGTGAGAGAGAGAGATCAGTCTCCCCAGATAAGGCAGTAAGGGTAACAGGCCTCTTGCCATGGGTAAATAGTAGGATTTCACTGCAGGATGTCACCGTAATACTTGCTAACTTATGTCTCTGGAAATCTGAGGCAAGCTGTCTCTTGTTTGCTAAAGGATTGGCATTCTTACCTTTTACACCTTGGGATGATCATGAAATTACATCATATTTGTTGTTCATGGATAAGCTCTATACAGTCATCAAAAGCAAGACCGGGAGCTGACTGTGGCTCAGATCATGAACTCCTTATTGCAAAATTCAGACTTAAACTGAAGAAAGTAGGGAAAGCCACTAGACCATTCAGTTCAGTTCAGTCCAGTCACTCAGTTGTGTCTGTCCCTTTGCGACCCCATGAATCGCAGCACACCAGGCCTCCCTCTCCATCACCAGCTCCCGGAGTTCACTCAGATTCACA
Source organism: Oryx dammah (assembly GCF_014754425.2). Taxonomy (NCBI): domain Eukaryota; kingdom Metazoa; phylum Chordata; class Mammalia; order Artiodactyla; family Bovidae; genus Oryx; species Oryx dammah. The sequence continues at coordinate 96,664,525 of NW_024070185.1, forward strand.
TCCATTGAGTCCGTGATGCCATCCAGCCATCTCATCCTCTGTCATCCCCTTCTCCTCTTGCCCCCAATCCCTCCCAGCATCAAAGTCTTTTCCAATGAGTCATGAGGTGGCCAAAGTACTGGAGTTTCAGCTTTAGCATCATTCCTTCCAAAGAAATCCCAGGGCTGATCTCCTTCAGATTGGACTGGTTGGATCTCCTTCAGATTGGACTGGTTGGATCTCCTTGCAGTCCAAGGGACTCTCCAGAGTCTTCTCCAACACCACACTTCAAAAGCATCAATTCTTCGGTGCTCAGCCTTCTTCACAGTCCCCTCTCACATCCATACATGACCACAGGAAAAACCATAGCCTTGACTAGACAGATCTTAGTTGGCAAAGTAATGTCTCTGCTTTTAATATGCTATCTAGTTTGGTCATAACTTCATAACTTTTCTTCCAAGGAGTAAGCATCTTTTAATTTCATGGCTGCAGTCACCATCTGCAGTGATTTTGGAGCCCAAAAATCTGACACTGTTTCCCCTGTTTCCCCATCTATTTCCCATGAAGTGATAGGACCAGATGCCATGATCTTCATTTTCTGAATGTTGAGCTTTAAGCCAACTTTTTCACTCTCCTCTTCCACTTTCATCAAGAGGCTTTTTAGTCCCTCTTCACTTTCTGCCATAAGGGTGGTGTCATCTGGATATCTGAAGTTATTGATATTTCTCCCAGCAATCTTATTCCAGCTTGTGCTTCTTCCAGTCCAGCATTTCTCATGATGTATTCTGCATAGAATTTAAATAAGCAGGGTGACAATATACAGCCTTGACGTACTCCTTTTCCTTTTTGGAACCAGTCTGTTGTTCCATGTCCAGTTCTAACTGTTGCTTCCTTACCTGAATACAGATTTCTCAAGAGGCAGGTCAGGTGGTCTGGTAATTCCCATCTCTCTCAGAATTTTCCACAGTTTATTGTGATCCACACAGTCAAAGGCTTTGGCATAGTCAGGTATGACCTAAATCAAATCCCTTATGATTATACAGTGGAACTGAGAAACAGATTCAAGGGATTAGATCTGATAGAGTGCCTGAAGAACTATGGACAGAGGTTCGTGACATTGTACAAGAGGCAGGATCAAGACCATCCCCAAGAAAAAGAAAGGCAAAATGGTTGTCTGAAGAAGCCTTACAAATAGCTGAGAAAAGAAGCTAAAGGCAAAGGAGAAAAGGAAAGATATACCCTTTTGAATGCAGAGTTCCAAAGAATAGCAAGGAGCTTCCTCAGTGATCAGTGCAAAGAAATAGAGGAAAACAATAGAATGGGAAGGACTAGAAATCTCTTCAAGAAAATTAGAGATACCAAGGGAACATTTCATGTAAAGATGGGCACAATAAAGGACAGAAATGGTATGGACCTAACAGCAGCAGAAATTATTAAGAAGAGGTGGCAAGAATACACAGAAGAACTGTATAAAAAAGATCTTCATGACCCAGATAATCACAATGGTGTGATCAATAACCTAGAGCCAGACATCCTGGAATGCGAAGTCAAGCAGACCTTAGGAAACCTCACTACAAACAAAGCTAGTGGAGGGACTGGAATTCCAGTTGAGCTATTTCAAATCTTAAAAGATGATGCTGTGAAAGTGCTGCACTCAATATGCCAGCAAATTTGGAAAACTCAACAATGGCCACAGGACTGGAAAAGGTCAGTTTTCATTCTAATCCCAAAGAAAGGCAATGCTAAAGAATGTTCAAACTACTGCACAACTGCACTCATCCCACATGCTAGTAAAGTAATGCTCAAAATTCTCCAAGCTAGGCTTCAACAGTACATGAACCGTGAACTTCCTGATGTTCAAACTGGATTTAGAAAAGGAAGAGGAACCAGAGATCAAATTGCCAACATCTGTTGGATCATTGAAAAAGCAAGAGAGTTCCAGAAAAATATCTACTTCTGCTTTATTGACTATGCCAAAGACTTTGACTGTGTGGATCACAACAAACTGTGGAAAATTCTTCAAGAGATGGGAATACCAGACCACCTTACCTGCCTCCTGAGAAATCTGTATGCAGGTCAAGAAGCAACAGTTAGAACTGGACATGGAACAACAAATTGGTTCCAAATTGGGAAAGGAATATGTCAAGGCTGTATATGTCACCCTGCTTATTTAACTTATAAGCAGAGTACATCATGAGAAACGCTGGGCTGGATGAAGCACAAGCTGGAATAAGATTGCCAGGAGAAATATCAATAACCTCAGATATGCAGATGACACCACCCTTATGGCAGAAAGTGAAGAGGAACTAAAAAGTCTCTTGATGAAGGTGAAAGATGAGAGTGAAAAAGCTGGCTTAAAACTAAACTTTCAAAAAATGAAGATCATGGCATCCAGTCCCATCACTTCATGGCAAATAGATGGGGAAAAAATGGAAACAGTGACAGACTTTATTTTCCTGGGCTCTAAAATCACTGCAGACGGTGACTGTAGCCATGAAATTAAAAGACGCTTATTCTTTGGAAGAAAAGCTGTGACAAACCTAGACAGCGAATTAAAAAGCAGAGACATTAATTTGCCAACAAAGGTCCATCTAGTCAAAGCTATGGTTTTTCCAGTGGTCATGTACAGATGTGAGAGTTGGACCATAAAGAAGGTTGAGCACTGAAGAACTGATGCTTTCAAACTGTGGTGCCAGAGAAGACTCTTGAGAGTCCCTTGGATAGCAAAGAGATCAAAGCAGTCAATCCTAAAGGAGATCAGTCCTAAATATTCATTGGAAAGACTGATGCTGAAGCTCCAGTACTTTGGCCACCTCATGCAAAGAGTTGACTCACTGGAAAAGACTCTGATGCTGGGAGGGATTGGGGGCAGGAGGAGAAGGGGATGACAGAGGATGAGATGGCTGGATGGCATCACCAACTTGATGGACTTGAGTTTGAGTGAACTCCGGTAGTTGGCACTGGACAGGGAGGCCTGGCATCCTGCAATTCGTGGGGTCGCAAAGAGTCGGACACGACTGAGCAACTGAACTGAACTGAACTGATGTGAAGAATTGACTCATTGGAAAAGACTGAAGGCAGGAGAAGGGGACGACAGAGGATGAGATGGTTGGAGGGCATCACCGACTCGATGAACATGACTTTGAGCAAGCTCCAGGAATTGGTGATGGCCAGGGAAGCCTGAATTGAATTGAAAGGAATCATTTATACTTTTTTTTTTCTTATGTGTGCGTGCTCAGTCGTCAGTTGTGTTCGACTCTGCATCCCCTGGGTCTGCAGCCCACCCAACTCCTCTATCCATGGGATTTCCCAGGCAAGAATACTGGAATGGGTTGTCATTTCCTACTCCAGAGGGTCTTCCTGACCCAGGAATCAAACCCAAGTCTCCGGTGACTCCTGCACTGGCAGGCAGATTCTTTACCACCTGAGAAGCTGTTCTTGTAAAAGAGATGGAAATTTTACAGAACGGAGACAAGGGCAGAGAAGCATTTTGGAATCACAAACCTTTGATTTAACACAAGACTTTGATTTACCAGGTGAGTAAAGTTGGGCAAGATTCTTAACCTCTCCAAGCTTCAGGGTCCTCACCTGTAAAATGCAGAAAGATCCTTGTAACTTGTGCTTCACAGTCTGGGAGGACGTCATTTCCATTGGCACATACTGAACACCTACCCCATGCCATACTTGCACGAATGAGGCAGTCCAAGTGCCTGCCCTTAAGAAGCTCAAGTTTAACCTCACAGATGGACAAACATCTAAACAAGGGAATATAGGCCAACGGCCAACAGACATGCTTAAGTTTCTACTCTAAAGTGTGAACGTGCTATCTGACATTCTCTAATACCATGACAAAAATTCTTCACATGTGATAGCTTTTGTGTTGGGAAATAAATGAAGTGTTGGTCTTCACATTTCAACTATAAAAGTTGTCTCCAGCCCTGGCTCCTCCTCCATGCAGACTGCTCAGGAGGAATGCCATTGTTGAGAAGGAAACAGAAGCAGTTAGAATGTTCTCAGTCAGAGTGGAAGACACACACAAACTCTTACCTGAGGGATGAGGATGAATGCTGATGGAAACAAAGCCTGTTGGCCTGATGGTAGAGGGTGCTCTGGGCATGGTTTCACTAGGAGCTCACTTTGCTTCAGGACAGCCAGCCCTTTCTCTGAGATTCTCTGAGTTCCACACTCCTTGGTGGGTCAGCTTCAAGCTGGCTTCTTCTGGAAGGTAACAGATTTTGCCACAGCACCACATATACTCCAATTTCAAGTCAACCTTCGAAGCGAAAGGTCTGTGTCTCACCCTACAGGGTGGGGACGCAGACAGATGGACAGCTGAGGTCACATGCTCACACCCAGCCAACCATTGTGGCCAGGTAGATGGACTGGTCTGATTGGCTTAACCTAGGTCATATGCTCTGCTTTGGGTGCTGGAGTCGGGAGTCAGCCCCGGGTCACATCTGATGCCCATATAGAAACTGCGAGTTGTAGGTAAGAGATGAGGGGGGAAATGGAGGGCATCAACTATTGGTTCTACCTGGGGCATGTTAGCGAGACCTGAGTGTGACTCGTGCTTTGGGGGAGCCACAACGGGCTACAGGTGAGGTTCACGACCTGCTCTTCATACAGTCCTCTCCTCCTCTTCCCTGTACTAGCACTGCTATCCCAGAGAGAACTCTTCAATTTTTTTGTCTGCAAAACATCGCTTACAGGCTCACCCCTCTACCTGTGCAGAGGCAGAGAGGGGAGCTATGCTCTCAGATAGAGACCACTAGTTACCATCTCCGCCCCCAACCTGTCTGTCACGCACACTTCTCTTCCTCCTCTACTTGGCATTTCCAAGTCTCAAGCCTCTTCTCATCCTCCAGGACAGGAAGTTGCCCTCCCTTGCGGGGATCACCTGCACATTTCAGACTGCAGCCTTTCTGCCCTGCATCCATTCTCCTCCAGAATCAAGCACAGATCTCTGGCTTCCTGCAGTCCCCCTACCATCCTCATTTGTAGTGGGTTATATATCTATATTTCTCTACTGTCACTTCAGTGAAGCTTAGGCGGAAGAGGAGATAAACACACGTGGTCAGTCACCTAAGCTGAAATGTGTTGACCCATATTTTTCTATAAAAATTAAATCTGTCATGCCTGTGGTTGGCTTAAATAAGTTCATATCAGAGTCTCCTAAGTGATTCATGTTTTCATAGCACCTGCCACAGCGATGCTTTTGGAGGAGATGAACAGGAGGTGAGAGCACTGAAGCTGTGACTGTGGAGAAGAAGTTGTTGAGAATGGAGGGCGTGAGGAGAACAGATTGTGGAGGTGGGGCGGTAGACACAGACATCGTTTTCGGCGATTGTCAAGACCAGCATGTGGAAGAACATTTACATGCAGCACTAACTTACTGCCTGTGTGATTTGGGGTATACTACATTCCCCTCTGTAAGCTTCCACTTTCCTCTCTGTATCTCATCAGGCTTTTAAGAGAAATATCAAGCCAAGGTTCTTGGGTTGCAAGCCACAGAAATGAAAGCTGGCTAATAAAAGTTATGTTGAAGCAGCAGGTATGTATGAAGACATCAGAGAGGTAGAGACTTTGGCAACATAAGAATATAGGTCCTACTGAAAGAATTCACATTCCAGAAAAAAATTATTTTCACTGCTTAGCCAAATCAACTGTGTCGACTGGCACCATCAGCCTCCAGTCTGAAGCTCTCTCCATAGGCAAGAGCCCTGCATAGCACCAAAGCCCTGTCAGTCCCAGAGGAACTCCAACTCCAGGCTACAAACCCAATTCTAGGCAACAGGGAAGGCCCAGATGCCAGGGCATTAGGTGATAAAGGTGATAAAGAACCACGTCTGGTTCTTTCCCAAAACTGCAGTCCCTAGCACAGGACTAGGGACAAAGGGAGCCTCACAGAATGCCCCCAGATCAGGACTCTTTGTCTAAGGTAAGAAGTGGCTCAGGGATACCTGATGGCCCATCAGATTACACAGCTCACCAATGGCTGATTTCACTGACTCTGCTCACGGGCCCCCAGTCATGGGCCCCCATCTGGAGGTGAGGGTAGAAGAGGCAGGAACAACCCTCTTCTAGGCAGACAGTCATTCACCAGCTGAAGTCCTTCACAAGTCTTGATGTCTTCTCCTTCAGCCCCAAAGCTACCAAGTGGTCACCACACCCAGCACTTCTTTCTCCATTCGCAGCTTTTCAATACACACACCTCCACCTTCCCACCCCCAGGAACACTGAGCTCAGGCCTTGTTTCCTTATCAATGTGGCTGCCCCCAGTAGCTGTGTGTGATCCCGAGGAAAGGGCCACACTGGTCATTTCTGTCTCCCATCTGGGTCTCACCCACAGTAGATGCTTGGTTAAGCACTTAAAGGTTGCTAACCATTAAGAATCATTGCTATAGTTTAAATGTTTGCTTCCTCTCTCCCAGTCCCCAGCCCCCAGCTCCAAATTCCTATGTTGAAAATGTAATCCCCAAAGTCATGCTTTAGGGGAGGGAGACCTTTGGGAGGGTAAGGCCTTCATGGATGGGATTAGTGCCTCAACAGCAGAGGCCCCAGAGACATCCCTCATCCCATCCACCAAGTGAGAACGTAGCTGGATGTCAGGGGTCTGCAACCTGGAAGAAGCTTTTCACCGGAAGCCTGCCATGCTGGCACCCGGCTCTTGAACTTCCAGCCTCCAGAACTGTAAGAAAATAGATTTCTGTTGTTTACAAGCCACCCCACGTGTGGTGTTTTGCTATAGCAGCCCAAACCAAAGCATCCATGTTTGTGTGCTTGTACTAAGTTGCTTCAGTCGTGTCTGACTCTGTGCGACCCCATGGGACACCACTGTCTATGGAATTCTTCAGGCAAGAATACTGGAATAGGTTGCCATGCCCTCTTCCAGGGGATCTTCCTAAACCCAGGGATCAAACCCACATCTCTTACATCTCCTGCATTGGCAGGCAGGTTCTTTACCACTGGCACCATCTGGGAAGCCCTCCTGGAAATAATCATGACCAGGGTCAGGAAACCCAGGCTCAACCACTGACATGGCCCCCTCCATCTTGGTCCTTAGTTTCCCCATCTCTACAGGAGGGAGAGAACCAAATGATTTCCAAATGGTCTTCTGGTTTCTCTTAACATCTTCCAGATTCAGTGGCTCCTTGTGACGCTGTAAAAATAGCCATAGTTTTGGGGCACTGGTGGGTAGAAATGGCCCTTCCCACTCAGGAGACACCCATGGGCTGTACCTTTGCGGGGTAGGGAGGTGGGTGTGGCAGATGGTTAGGGAGGCAGTCAAGCAGTGATAAAGCTGTGGGCAGGCGACCATCAGGGGCAAAGACAGGAGACACCTAGTTTGAGTGTCCCACTCACCACATAAATTTGTAACCCAAGCCAGTCCCTTAATCTGAGCCTTTGTTCTATAGCCCCTTGGTCTATGGGTGAGCAAGCAATATGAGTGTTGGTTGGATTGGGCTTTGAACTGGGCTCTATGATGATGTCATCCTCAGGAACAGGGCAGAAGGGGAGGTGCTGGTGAGCCTCCCCTCGCCCCTGCTTCTCCCAACCCAGCAGATACAGACTGAAAGCCCAAATCCCCCTCCCCACCTTCTGCTATCAGCCTAGAGCAAGAAATCCAGACCAGAAAGGAGCCACTGCACTTTAAAATTTTATGTGAAATTCTGAAAATGTGTATAGAGTGGCCTGTGGCTGCCTGCCCCAGACCTGGCCAGTGGGGACCCCTCTGCTCAGCACTTGCTGTAGATGGCCGCACTGCCCCGCTCCTCAAACTCTTCCTTGCTGACCCAGAGCTGCTGGAAGGCCTGCAGGGAGGCCAGGATAGAGCCACCGGTCCACACGGAGGTCTTCCTCTCGGGAGCCGCGGCCACTGCAGGGCTGTCCCCGGGGCAGAGGAGGCTCAGCTCCCTCTGGAAGCGCTCGGGGAAGCCGTCCAGCATGGTGCAGCCGCCGCACAGCAGCACGTTGGCGGCCATCTCCTCCTTGAAGCCCGCCTCCTGGCAGCGGTTCAGGCAGGCAGCGGTGAGCGCGGGGAGGCCGGGCTGGTTGCTGCCTACCAGGGTGGGCTTGAAGAGCATCTCGGCGCACTGGAAGCGCTCCTGGCCGATGGTGATGAGCTTGCCATCTGGGAGCTCGTAGTCCACGCGCAGATCCTCCAGGCACAGGCCGAGCTCCTCCTCAGGCTTGAGGGCCGAGTAGCAGCACTTCTTCTTGATATGCTCAATGATGTGCAGGTGGTCGTCAGTGAACCTGTGGCCGGCCTCGTTGAGCAGCTGCAGCAGGTAGTTGGTGAGGTCGCTGCCCGCGTAGTCGGCTCGACTGCTCAGGCCGGGCAGCACGTCGCCCTCAGAGATGGGCACCACGTGTGAGACACCATGCCCGCTCTCCACCACCAGCCCAGAGGTCTTGCCATAGGAGTAGATGGACAGCAGCGACTGGGACGTCACGTGCATGGCAGGGATGCCGAAGGTCTCGAACAGCAGCTCCGCATACTTCTCCCGGTTGCTCGTGGGGCTGAGCGGGGTGTCAGAGACCAGCACAGCATGCTCCTCGGGGAGGATCTTCATGGCCGTGTGGAAGATGTACTCCCAGATGCTCTGGATGCAGTCCCAGTCCACCACAATGCCATATTTGAGCGGGTTGATCAGCTTCAGAGGCGCCTCCATGTTGAGCAGCTCGTGGCCCACGTAGGTGTCCTTGCGGGTGTCCCCGGAGTCGGCCGCCTCCGAGTAGCGCTTGCCCACCGTGGAGGAGATGAAGTAGGTGGGCCTTGGCTCGCCCGCGTAGCCACACTTACAGTACTGGGAGCCGAGGTCGATGATGAGCGCCTTGATCTTGCGCACCTTCTCGGGCTTCATCTTCAGCTGAGTGGCCGAACTTGTGTCCCGGATGCCAGCATCAGGACCTGGCAGTGTGCCTGCCTCTCCTGGGTCCCCCTGAGCCGTGCCCATCGGCTTGGGGCTAGGGCTGTTCCTTGTCGCCATCTGCCTTCCTTGCTCACCTGTCTCACATCCACATCCTAGTGCTCCCTGGGGAGAAATGAGGGTCTGTCTCTAGCAGTGACTTGGCAACCCCTTGGAATTGTGATGTCACATGGGCTGGTCCATTCTGGCAGTTGTAGTGGGGGGGCTTGGTCTGGGCAGGCCCTTGATCTATCCCCCGCCACCCCCCGCCAACCCCATTGGCCTAACTCAACTTTGCTTCAGGACAGAGCAGGTGGCCAGCACAGTTTTAGAAATCCAAGCACATTTGCGTCTCAGAGGTTTCTGCTCTTTCTCGCCTTATATCCTTATTCCTAATCCCCCATTCACTAGCTGATCACCTCTTACTTCTCAGCTTGATGAAAGGGTGATAAGGTAGGCTGCAGTCCATGGGGTTGCTAAGAGTTGAACACGACTGAGCAACTTCACTTTCACTTTTCACTTTCATGCATTGGAGAAGGAAATGGCAACCCACTCCAGTGTTCTTGCCTGGAGAATCCCAGGGATGGGGGAGCCTGGTGAGCTGCTGTCTACGGGGTCGCACAGAGTCGGACACGACTGAAGCGACTTAGCAGCAGCAGTGAGCCAAAGGCTTCCCCGAGTGACGCTAGTGGTAAAGAACCCACTACTGGATGTAGTGCCAATGCAGATGTATGAGACACGGGTTCAATCCCTGGGTCATGAAGATCCCCTGGAGGAGGGCATGGCAACCCACTCCGGTATTCTTGCCTGGAGAATCCCATGGACAGAGGAGCTTGGCAGGATACGGTCCATAGGGTCACAAAGAGTTGAACATGACTGAAGCGACTTAGCACAGCACACACACAGCCCGGTGAGCCAAGCACTGCAGCAGGCATCTCACACGACACTTCACAGAATCCTGGGAGACAGGCAGAGATGAAGAAATCAAGGTTCAGAAGGCAAATGACTTGCCCCAGAGCAAACAGCTCTTGGAGTGTGCTGTAACCCAAGTTCCTCCAACTTCAATGTACCAGGTCTCCTTAAAGCATTCGAGAGCTCTAATGATAGCAACCCGGCCACAAGCAGTGCCCAATCTAGTCGGGAAGATGAATGGACGCAGAGGAGTTTGCAGGTGGACGTCTGTTGGGAGGACACAGGAGCACAGAGGGAGGGAGTCAGAAGGTTCTGCAAAGAGGGGGTGCCCACATCGAGTACTGAAAGGTAAGTGGGTGCCTGTCAGGTAGCTTAGAGGAGGGAAAGGCATCCCAGGCACAGAGCGCAGCCTGAGCAAAGGCTCTGAGGGAAGCATGGTGCAGTTTCCAGTAGTTAGTGTTTGGAAAAATAGATGAGGATAAGGTCGTGGAGGCAACTAGGTGCGTGTGCTTGGTCATGTCCAACTCTTTGCAACCCTTTGGACTGTAGCTCGCCAGGCTCCTCCGTCCATGGGATTTTTCAGGCAAGAATACTGGAGTGAATCGCCATTTGCTACTCCAGGGCGTCTTCCTGGTCCAGGGATCGAACCCGCATCTCTGGAGGCTCCTGCATTACAGGTAGCTTCTTTACCCGCTGAGCCTTCAGGGCTTGGGGGGACCTCAAATGCTAGAGGTAAGGGCTTGGATTTAACTGATGACACAAAGGGCTAAGGACAGCAAGCATGGGCAGTGGGGGAGGAGCTTGTAAAACCGAGCATGCCAGGCTTTGAGTGTCTTAGTGAAGTGGGATGCACAGGTCAAGTGGCACAGGGTGAATAATGACCCGCCCACCCCCCACAAGATGTCCTCATCTGAACCCCTGGAATCTGTGAATATGTTACCTTTTGTAAGTGCTTGGCAGAGTTGCCATAGCAGCAATTCGTCCTAAATCAGATGGTATCACATCTTTGCTCAAAATTCTCTAGTGCTTTCTGACCTCACGCAGAGTTAGAGCCAAAGTCCCAGCAATGGCCTGTGAAGAGAGAATCTGCCTGCAATGCAAGAGATCCAGGGTCAATCCCTGAACATCTTTGGAGGAGGAAATGCAACCAACTCCAGTATTCTTGCCTGGAGAATTCCATGGGCAGAGGAGCCTGAAGGGCTACAATCCACAGGGTCCAAAGAGTCGGACATGACTGAGTGACCAACACCCTCCCCCCCATATATTTATTTTGGTTATTGTCTGTCTCTCCTCCAACCCCCACTGACTGAATATAAGTTCTATGAGGGCAGAGATTTTTGTCCTTTTTTTCCCCTCACTGCTGCCTGCCTTGCACATAGCTAGCACTCAAGAAATACTGATTGGATAAGCCAGGTTTATTACAAAGTTTAGAAAAAAGGAAATCACTTCAAAAACTCTATCTCAAATATACCCTAACACAAGACAAAGGTTCCCAGTAACTAGAAAGCCCTGGGACACTCGATTATGTCATAATCAGTGATGTCACCACTGGAGAAATTCTCAAGTTGCCCTCTTATTTCAGTCTTTCAGGCCTTGAGGCTGGTGGGATTGAGGAACTTTCTGAGAGCAAGATGGCTCTTGAGAGTGTGTGGGCACCACAGGCAGCAGTCATAGGGGATGGGCCATCCGAGAGAGTAGGTGAGCAGGGCTCCCCACAGACACAGGTCCTCCAGACCGCCTCCTTGAAGGATGGCCCAGCCAAGCGGGCAGTGTGGGTGCGCCGGAACCATTCAGAGCCAGAAACTACAACATCACCTGAGGTCAAGAAGCCCAAGCTAGAGCTGACCAAAGCCGTGGTCGTGGACCTTGGCACAGGCTACTGTAAATGTGGCTTTGCCGGGCTGCCAAAGCCCACGCATAGGATCTCAACCACAGTGGGCAAACCCTACATGGAGACTGCCAAAACCGGCGACAATCGCAAGGAGACATTCGTGGGGCACGAGCTTATCAACCCAGAGGTTCGTCTCAAGCTGATTAACCCTCTGCGACACGGCATCATTGTGGACTGGGATACAGTGCAGGATATCTGGGAATATCTCTTCCATCAAGAAATGAAGATTGCCCCAGAGGAGCATGCGGTCTTGGTTTCAGATCCACCCCTGAGCCCACACACCAATAGGGAGAAGTATGCCGAAATGCTGTTTGAGACCTTCAAAACGCCCGCAATGCACATCGCCTACCAGTCCCGCCTGTCCATGTACTCCTACGGCAGGACCTCCGGCCTGGTGGTGGAGGTCGGCCACGGTGTGTCCTACGTAGTCCCCATCTACGAGGGCTACCCTCTGCCCAGCATCACCGGACGGCTGGACTATGCGGGCTCTGACCTGACAACCTACTTGATGGGCCTGATGAACACTGCAGGGAAACACTTCACCGAGGGCCAGCTGGGCATCGTGGAGGACATCAAGAAGAAATGCTGCTTTGTGGCCCTGGACCCCGTTGAAGAGAAGAAAGTCCCAGCTACTCAGCATATGATCCAGTATACCCTGCCAGATGGGCAGGTGATCTACCTATGCCAGGAAAGGTTCCTCTGCTCGGAGATGTTCTTCAAGCCTTCTCTGATCAAGTCCATGCAGCTAGGCATCCACACCCAGACGGTGTCCTGCCTCAACAAGTGTGATATCGCCCTCAAACGAGACCTCATGGGGAACATCCTGCTCTGCGGGGGGAGCACTATGCTCAGAGGGTTCCCTAACCGTCTGCAGAAGGAACTGAGCAGCATGTGTCCCAATGACACCCCGCAGGTAAGCGTGCTGCCCGAGAGAGACACGGCAGTGTGGACTGGGGGCTCCATCCTAGCATCGCTTCAGGGCTTCCAACCACTGTGGGTCCACCGCTCTGAGTACGAGGAACATGGGCCTTTCTTCCTCTACAGAAGGTGCTTCTGAACTCCAAGACAGTATGGTCGCTGTGCCATGCATCGGCTTTGCTGGGTGAGCACCCATCTCACACACAGGGAACAGAGTCAGCCCATTCACTTCTGTAGTAGTAAACAATCCTCATGTTTCCTTCCACAGTGTGTTTCTCTTTCCTTATGCATTGAGAACTTCATGCATGAAGCATCTGCCTTAGAATATGCATTTGCCCAAACAATGGTGGGGGCTGGACGAAGGAGAGGGGCAGTGGGGGTGGAGGGGTGGGGGGAGGGAAGGAAGGGGGAATGATTATGGACCAGAAAGACATGCATTATGTTGATTGCTGAAGTACTGGGGGGAGAAACTATCTCTACAATTACTCCTCTGTCCCTTATTTTGTATATCCCGCACATAAAGTACTGTAGTATTGTTAAACTCTGGGAGTGTGATAGATTTAATATAGTAAATGCTGTCGTGGCATGTAAGAATATCCCTTTCAATAAACAGCAACAGGAAGTACACAGTAATGGTTCAATCTCCCACAAAGGAGCAGAGCACACTTCACACTTGATCAGCACCTCTGAAGGCTCGGAAGAGCTGATGAAGATGTCTGACAACCTGCTTTGATTGTACTTTCTTTTAGTCCCAGTAGTCACTTATAATGTCTCAATATCAGTTCTTACCAAGCCACCATGGCGACTAGCTGCTGAAACCCATGCGTTATGAGCAAAGTATGTGTTATCTTAAGGGAAAAACTCTTCAGGGAATAGGTGCTATATAGATTTCCCCCTTTAAAAACTGGAGGAAGATTTATCTTGGTTTATCAGCACTAAGGTCATGAGGATGCAACCCACAGACAATCTCCAGACACTTCCAACAGCAGCTGCTCATCTCCGACAGGACTGGATTCTCCATCAACCTGCAGGGTATACAAGGAGTTTGGAATGGGCTCAGGATAAAGGCTGCCGGTTTTACAGTGGATGCTGTGGGTTTGTGGGAGGTTGTTCCATTCTGGTCACTCTAACCCAACTGAGGAACCGAAGGAACATAAAGACCCTCATGGCCTGGAAGCCCTTCCAGGGCCCAGCATGGTCTGGGGTATTCCTGCAGGCAGTTTATAAGTAGCTCACCGGACTCCTCTGTCCATGGGATTTGCCAGGGAAGAATACTGGAGTGAGTTGCTATGTCCTTCTCCAGATCTCCCTGACCTAGGGATCAAACCCATGACTCCTGCACTGGCAGGTAGATTCTTTACCACTGAGCTACCAGGAAGCCCGTGACTTGAGTCTATTCACCTATAAAATTGAATTCAAACGCCTACCTCACACAGCTGATTATCCATATGAGATATAAAACAACAAAAATAAAGTTTAGCTTTGAAAAAACTATCAGAGATAAACATTTGAAAACTAGTGTGTGGCCTCCAGGAAGTGATCCTAAGAGTTGTTAGATAGTATTATCTTGTAGATTTCTTCCACTTAAATACAGGAGCCCAAATGCCTTACTAGGATCCTGAGCCACACATACACCCAAAGGCACACACATTCAAGCACGCATGGGAGAGCTATGGCATCTCTACCAGGCTCAGGGAGAAGCCCTACGGAGCCGTCCTTATAACCTCCAGGTTTGCCTTACAGACAGCCTTGAAAGACGCAAATGCCTCAGCCTGGAGGCCTGGTGAGTAAGCACAGATGGCTGGCACCAGCAAGCTAGAGGAAAGAAGCAAAAATACCCACAGAAGGGCTTAGTCAGCAAGGGTAAGCTTTACCCTGGAGGCTCAGGGCATCAGATAGGAGTTGGGTACACTGACTTGAGAGAGGTCTGCCTTGTTTACCTGTTTCTGCCCAAACCACTACTGTCAACACTCGAAGAACATTCATTGATGGGAAGGTTGAAGTCTGGTTAATTCTTAACCTTTGGACCTCTTTGACAGAGTGGTTAAAGCCTATGGACCCCTCAGAATAATATTCTTTAAACACATAGGATTATAGAAATACACTATCTCCAGATTCCTTAAGGGTCTATGAAGCCCCCAGTCAAGAACCCCCAAAAGGTGAAGAGGGTCTTGATGAAGTGGAGGCATGGGAGATGATTCTAGAGAAGCCATCCTAGGAATAAATGCCATACTGCATTTTAAAATGAAAAATACCAAAATAAGGCTGAACAACTGTATAATCTCTTTTCAAAGCACTTTTATGAATTCTCTCACTTGTTCCATATTAATAGCCCTTGCAGAAAAAAAGCATCTTCCTCATACAGAAAAAAAAGATGAAAAGTTTTTAGTAAGTATTTGAAGCCATCTTAGCCCACTGGTTCCCAACTGGAACAGTTTTGACTACCGAGAGACATTTGGTAATGTTGAAAAAGCAAGAGTTCAAGAAAAAAACATCTATTTCTGCTTTACTGACTATGCCAAAGCCTTTGACTGTGTGGATCACAATAAACTGTGGACAATTCTGAAAGAGATGGGAATACCAGACCACCTAACCTGCCTCTTGAGAAACCTATATGCAGGTCAGGAAGCAACAGTTAGAACTGAACATAGAACAAGACTGGTTCCAAATAGGAAAAGGAGTACGTCAAGGCTGTATATTGTCACCCTGCTTATTTAACTTCTATGCAGAGTACATCATGAGAAACGCTGGACGGGGAGAAGCACAAGCTGGAATCAAGACTGCCAGGAGAAATATCAATCACCTCAGATATGCAGATGACACCATCCTTATGGCAGAAAGTGAAGAGGAACTAAAAAGCCTCTTGATGAAGGTGAAAGAGGAGAGTGAAAAAGTTGGCTTAAAGCTCAACATTCAGAAAACGAAGATCATGTCATCCGGTCCCATCACTTCATGGCAAATAGATGAGGAAATAGTGGAAACAGTGTCAGACTTTTTTTGGGCTCCAAAATCACTGCAGATGGTGACTGCAGCCATGAAATTAAAAGACATTCCTTGGAAGGAAAGTTATGACCAACCTAGATAGTATATTGAAAAGCAGAGACATTACTTTGCCAACAAAGGTCTGTCTAGTCAAGGCTATGGTTCTTCCAGTGGCCATGTATGGATGTGAGAGTTGGACTGTGAAGAAAGCCGAGCACCGAAGAATTGATGCTCTTGAACTGTGGTGTTGGAGAAGACTCTTCAGAGTCCCATGGACTGCAAGGAGATCCAACCAGGCCATCCTAAAGATCAGTCCTGGGTGTTCATTGGAAGGACTGATGCTGAAGCTGAAACTCCAATACTTTAGCTACCTGATGCAAAGAGCTGACTCACTGGAAAAGACCCTGATGCTGGGAGGGATTGGGGGCAGGAGAAGGGGATGACAGAGGATGAGATGGCTGGATGGCATCACTGACTCAATGGACAGGAGTTTGAGTGAACTCCGGGAGTTGGTGATGGACGGGGAGGCCTGGCGTGCTGTGATTCATAGGGTCGCAAAGAGTCAGACACAACTGAGCGACTGAACTGAACTGAGAGATATTTGTGGTTATCGTAAGAGGAGGCAGCGGTATGTCATACTGGTACCTGATGGGTAGTTCAGTTCAGTTGCTCAGTCATGTCTGAATCTTTGCCACTCCATGAACTGCATCACGCCAGGCCTCCCTGTCCATCACCAACTCCCAGAGTTCACCCAAACCCATGTCCATTGAGTCAGTGATGCCATCCAACCGTCTCATCCTCTGTCATCCCCTTCTCCTCCTGCCTTCAATCTTTCCCAGAATCAGGGTCCTTTCAAATGAGTCAGCTCTTTGCATCAGGTGGCCAAAGTATTGGAGTTTCAGCTTCAACATCAGTCCTTCCAATGAACACCCAGGACTGATCTCCTTTAGGATGGCCTGGTTGGATCTCCTTGCAGTCCATGGGACTCTCAAGTCTTCTCCAACACCACAGTTCAAAAGCATTGATTCTTCTGCGCTCAGCTTTCTTTATAGTCCAACTCTCACATCCATACATGACCACTGGAAAAACTATAGCCTTGACTAGACGGACCTTTGTTGGCAAAGTAATGTCTCAGCTTTTTAATATGCTGTCTAGGTTGGTCATAACTTTCCTTCCAAGGAGTAAGCATCTTTTAATTTCATGGCTGCAATCACCATCTGCAGTGATTTTGGAACCCAGAAAAATAAAGTCAGCCACTGTTTCCCCATCTATTTGCCATGAATTGATGGGACCAGATGCCATGATCTTAGAGACCAGGGCTATTGCTCAATATTCTGTAATGTACAGGGTAGCCCCCTACAACAAAGCATGATATAATCCAAAATATCAACAGTGCTCTTGAGAGTCCCTTGGACAGACAGCACAATCAAGTCAGTCAATCCTAAAGGAAATCAACCCTGAATACCCATTGGAAAGACTGATGCTGGAGCTGAAGCTCCAATACTTTGGCCACCTGACGCAGAGCTGACTCACTGGTAAAGACCCTGATGCTGGGAAAGATTGAGGGCAGGATGAGAAGGGAGCCACAGAGGGTAAGAGGGCTGGATGACATCAACTAAATGGACATGAGTTTGAGCAAACTCTGGGAGATAGTGAAGGACAGGGAAACCTGGTGTGCCGCAATCCATGGGGTCACAAAGAGTTGGACACGACTTGGTGACTGAACAACAAATCAACAATGCTGAGAAACCCCCGTTAGCCCAGTGGACACACAGGCCAGAGAAAAGACTCAGTTAGTTAAATGACTTTGTCCAAAGACACTAAGATGAGTGACCATGACTTTGTTCTTTCCAAATACCAGGACATCTGTTGGTCTTGAAGTTCCTGGGACTTCAAAGCCAGTAAGAGTACTGGAGGAACAGCAGGCATGAAGCACAGATAAGGGCTGAGGGAGCAAGAGAGCGCAGGAATTGAGAGCAGGCCTTCAGGGCTGCAAGCATCATCACCTTAACTGTGGCTTGTGTACAAATCTCAGATATTTATGGGGACCTAGTTTCTAAAATGGTCATCCTCCCCCAGTTACTATGTGACAGACAAGGAAGGACAACCAAAGGCTCCCAAGGACTTGTCCAAGTAGTACTTGTAGTGAAGCACAGAAGATTACAGGCAGCCACAGGAGGAGGAAGAAAGCTAATTTTGCTTTCCAAACTTGTGTGTATGAAAGTCGCTCAGTTGTGTCCAACTCTGAGACCCCCGTGGACATACAGTCCCAGGCCAGAACACTGGAGTGGGCAGACTTTCCCTTCTCCAGGGAATCTTCCCAACCGAGGGATCAAACCCAGGTCTCTCACATTGCAGGCGGATTCTTTACCAGCTGAGCCACAAGGGAAGCCCAAGAATACTGGAGTGGGCAGCGGATCTTCCAGACCCAGGAATCGCACCAGAGTCTCCTGCATTGCAGATGGATTCTTTACCAACTGAGCTATCAGGGAAGCCCTTCCAAACTTATAGTCACCTGCAATTACTAAGAACTGTCAGTTTAACATCCTCTTCAATTAGAGAGAATCCCTCAGATGTATGCACATGTGTGTATATACACACATAAATGTATGTGTGCGTATATGTAGGTATATATGGAAAATAAATTTATTTTAAAATATGCAGCACTAAGAAATTATACCAAGCTCTACTGATAAAAACATAATAAGCTCCTGCCTCAGCTTTTTTTAAGAGTCTAAATTAAAATGCACTTTGATTATAGGAGACAATCCTCTGCACAATTCCTTTTGATGTGCAGAGCATCTGACCAAAGCTGATTCAGTGGCACCAACAAAATAATGGAGGCTTTTAGCTGCCTGCAGCATGAATTTGCTTTGGGAAAAGCCCAAATTTGGGGGAAGAATCATATACTCTCCTCTACAACTTGACAGAATCTTTCTCCAAAATTAAGCATTCATCTCTACCAGGAGGTTCTCCTTTACCCATACACAGCCATTTTCCCCCATGACTTCCCCCTTGATGTTGCCCTTCAATTTGGAAGGTTTGCTCCCACCTGCTGCTTCTCCAAATGAATAAAATCCCATCTTGCTCAGATGAGAGTTAAGTGACAGTAATTTGTATTCACACAAGTTATTTTTTGCTGCTTCATTATTTTAAGGAAAATGAATTTCCACGCAAAGTCACGCCATTATCAAGACATATTCACTTCTATAAGCATGGATCCCTCTACTATTATCCATAGCAAGAACACTGTATTAAAATGTCACGTGAGTAGTCACAAAGCACTTGCAGCCTCTCGATGCTGTGCACTTAATTACAGATCTTCTTTTTCTATTATTTTGTGAATATTTTCAGACAAACAAAAAACTGAATTATACAGTGAACACACCTAGATTCTGTAGTTTACATTTCGCTATATTAGGGAAAGATTTATTTGGTTACACTGTTCTGGCTATGTCCACACTCTGAGGATCAAAAGCAGCACTTACTGTTAGCTTACACAGAGATATACAAGTCTGGTTCTGATATTAAAAGCATGGAAGAGACTGTTAGCCTTACCCAAGAACTCAGCAACAAAAGTGTTGTTGTCAAAATGAATTAAGCTTTTTCTAGACTCACTGAAAAGGGAAAACAATTCCATTTCTTCCAAAGAAAACAACTAAAAGACAGAAGTCAGTTAAGCACCAGAAAGAAAAATAAATGAAATGGCCTGGACACTGACAAAAACACCATGTTAAAAGAAACAACATTTGGAGGAAAAGGAGTAACTTACTACTGTGCATGCCATCTGATGCATACCGCTCACCATCCCAAACGTGCACAATACTGTTTCAGAAATTCTAGACTGTTCCAGTTCTGATACTGCTAATTCTAGCAGAACATTCACAGGCAGTAAAATCAGTCCCTATGGACATTGTAGTGACGGGAGGCTCAAACTGGTTGTAACTGGAAGCATATCACCTGGTAAGATATTACTGTCAGCATTGGAAAGCTCAGAACATTCGAGAATAGATTTCAATTTTCATTCTGCTTAGTTCAAGGTGAAGAAGTCATTTAAATGACTGAATCTGACCAAATGTTGAGACCACTAATAGCCATGTTGTTTATATATAATGCTTTCCTCAAGGAACATAAAACAATTTTAAAACATTATTTTACTTTTCTTCACACTTGAGATAGAAGCCACGAAATATTATTCCCAATTAACTGAGGCACAAATCAATTCTATGATTTGTTTATAGTCCCAATTTGATTCAGATCCGTAGCTGGGAACCAAACCCAATGTCCTGATTACCATAAATACCATAAATACGCTCTCAACCAGCACTAAGTAGAAGAACGGTAACTTTTACAAAATGACGCTCTATTGGTTGGAGCTTCAAGTCTTGCTAATGATCACAATTACATGCAAAATACAACAGAATTTGTGTCTGCCGAGGTCTGCTGTACAGAGCAGATCTCCCCAGAGCTAAGGTAGATGGTCTTCTCTTCCCAGCTCCCCAAGCCAGGCCTCGAGGAGTGAGGAGTAGAAGGAAGACAGCTTTCTCTGCCAGGGCCCCTCGCTGAGGTCAGTCAGTCTAGAAGGGTCAGTTTCCACTGGGTTCTTCTGTCGATCTTTGGTGGCATAAAAAGCTCAGCATCTAAAGGAAAGGAAAGAGAAACTGTAACAGACACACTCTTTTCTGTTGGTGGGAGCTGAGGCAATCGCTCTAAGCTAAAACGAGGTGACTGGGCTTTGTACCGATAAGATGAGCTTCAGAAGCAGAGTTAATGTTTGTGTTACCCTAACAATTTCCTGGTCAGAGCAAACGCAGCCTAGAGGCCCTGCTCCAAAAAGAGGAACTCCACTTGAACTTCAGGCAGGTGAGAGGGTTGAAGAAAAAAATGCCCACTAACTGATTCAAAGTCAAAGAATATTTTCTATTTCAAATGGGAGAGTGTGGTGGTTGTAGCGATGACAAGGCTGTATACATGTATTAAATTTCATCAAACTATACACTTAAAAGATCTGTACATTTCACTGTGTGTAAAATTTACCTCAATTTTAAGACTAAAAGGAAAAACTGGTTGGCATGTTTTCAGTAAGCAAAGCTAACGGACAGAAAATACTTAAAAAAAAAAAAAAAAACTAGAAAAGGCAGGTGACAGTTGGAGAAAATTTGTCCAATAAAACTTCCAGGCCCTCTTTCAGATACATTTATGGAGTTATTTAAGTAGGAATAATAAATAATAAGTAGAAACATGAGAAAATATGTAAAGAGGTTCTTTCTTAGTATAAATACCACGTATTAACTTACTGGCAGGAAAGAAACTATTCTGAAAGACTGTATGACAGCAAGGCATGACATCTTTCATATCTCCATGTCTGAATCTCATAGCACAAAGAAAGTCATTTCATAAAAATACTTTGAGGACTTTTATCAATTTTTCCAAGGACTTCTCTTTATCCTTTGATAGTCAAAGCAATTTTGCTATCAACCATAACAAGTCCAACTGGTCTATGATTCAAGCACTACTCTGGTAAAACATGAATCCATTTTATGAAATAGATTCCATTTGTGCAAGACCTGGAATCAACTTGTGTGGCACTACACTGCATATTAAACATGAAACAGAAAACGCCCCTTCAGGTCACTGCTCCCCGACAGTGTTAGCTGGGCAGGGGCAGGCGAGCAATATTTGAGTGGCACTAATTCTGTGAGTAGCTCATCTGCCCCTTTCTGGGTTCTGAGAACTTCTTTCCTACAGTCTACACCAGTGTTCCTACACGGGGACACAGATAATGCACATAATGAGCTGATGATACGTAATACAAATATGGAGGCTGCTGATAATGAGCAGCCTAAAAATTTTAAAAGTCTTCAAGGCTCAGCTGGGAAATCAAAGTGCTCTTTGATAAAGCCAACTAGACCACGCTAGGGAAAGATGTGCGACTGGACTTGACCTGAAGGCCAGCATCAAGCCAGCAGTGAGGAAAACAGGGGAAAGAAACCACAACTGGATTAGACACCACAAGCTACACAATTACCAAACAGCCTCTAGTCTGAGATGAACTGTGAGCATCTCAGAAATAAGTGTGTGTTTTGGGACTGACACCAGAAGCAGCCTGCCAGCCTCCAGGAAGAAGGGGACCTAGGGATACAGCAGTTAACTGTCTGGATATATGAGCTTAGCTGGTATGGAAGGTGGTAAGTATATTCCTGGTAGCAAAATATACCATTAAAGTTAAACTTGACATGGCTCTCACAAAGCCAGTACTTCAAATGTCATCAAAATGCTAACACAATATAGCATTTGAATGAAAAACTTTCAGAATGCTGCCTGTCACATGCCAGAAACGCAAACAGCATCTATAGTAACTGCCAACTTTTCAAAGCTGAAAAGAAGTTACTATGCTGGAATGATCCACATGAAGGGCAAATACTTTGGCACCAAACTGATCTGTCAAAAGTTTTTTTTAACCAACTTTGAAAAGAAAGCCTTTAGGGTTTTTAACTTTGAGGAATATGTAACCTAACTGCTGAGAATCATTTCCCCCCACCTCCCAAAATAAACAGAAACATTTTATGTATAATTCAATAGGAAATGCAGATGAAATGATAACCTTCTTTGGATCTGTTTTCAAATTATACTATCAATCCTAAGGATGACTAAAAAGGTCTGGCTCTTCAGCAAGAAATGTGAAAATGTCCCCAAGACACAATGCAAAACTGTCAAGAGCCAAAAATGATGATTCAGAAGAATTCTTAAAATGTACGTGCAGATTAGACTGTTCAGACTCAAACTTCATCTGTGATGACCTGTATGGATGCGTATATGCCACTGCATGACAAGTGTGCAAGTCAGAACAAGTTTTTAAAAAATTATACATTTAATGTCACACTGGATCTCTCATCCCCCAACCCAGGTTCCTAACACTAAAGGCATTAAACTTATTTTACTAGAGAGGCTCTTAAAATAGAGGAAAAACTGCAGTGACTCCCCAATCTCTTATACTACTAACCTCAACACTTACAAAAATATATTTCTTCTGCTTAGTACTATAATAATTTAGAGAGAAAAATACTAACCAAGAACAGGAACGGAAGTCTTCTGTTGTTGGTAAGAGGCCATGATACTATTTGCAGTAGAATTGGGACCTAGAACCTAAGTAGAAAGTAGACTGAATCAGCAAAGATTATTTTATACTTCTGATGGCTGCAAATACCTTTGCAGCAATAAGTAGCCTTTCATTTTCATTATGATATCAAACACATATGTGATTTTAATTTGACAGTTTCTCCCATCTCCATTCAGACCTTGGTATCTCCTGTCTACCAGAAGGTAATAATGGGGGGAAAACAGAAAAGGAAAAGCTCAGTGATAAAAGCCTGGTCCTTTCCAAATGAGTGAGCCAAACCCTGGGGAGGGGTACAATAATAGATTATAGAATACACAGAGCATGAGACTGTACTCAAAGATTTGTGAGAATTTTTACATTAAAATAATATGTACACAAAATGGAGGAGAATGCAAACTCCACGTGTGTTCAAGGTGAACAAGAGACTTCATAGGAAGCCCACGCCTGCAGGAGCCTCAGCGGGCATACACCAGGCCCTCTGCCCTGCCTTCACTCAGCTCTGTGCCCGTCCCCTCCTGGCGCACGCCCAGCAGCGATGCCACATGCTCAAAGCACCGCCCCGTGACCCATGGTATCCTACACATATGACATTACCGTGCTTTAACAGCCAGAGCAAAAACACAATTTTCCTGTCATTTCCCCTAAGACTCCTAAACTGGTGTCTTAGGTGTTAATATGATCTGAATAGGTGAGAATAAGGGAGGGCCTGGGGAGGCATTATAAATTGTTAGCTTCAAAATCGCAAGTTTTGAAGGTGATCACATTTCTTCTAGGAAATACCTATTATAGTAAATTCAAGTACTTATGGGAGGCTAACTCTTAGTTGCTTTTATAGTTTTTTCTTTTAAATGCTTTGATATCTACCTTGTCATGTAACCTTCAAAACATTCAGTGAAGTATACCAGAGAATATTATTCTCATTTATAACTGAGGAAATCAAGACCCAGTAAACTTATGTATTTCATAAGCCTATGAGCTGACTTTCGGCCTCTTGTTTCAGCTCCAAACCCACCCTTCTATACACTGCTTGTGATGTTGGGATTGTGGGCCTGAGAAAACACCCCTCCTCTGATGGCTGTTATTCTCCAACAAAAGCAGCCAACAGAAGGACAGGCCGAGGCTGGATGGAGGAAGGAGATGGGATCTGTTGCTTCATTTGCTTGCTTCCACTCAACAGTGGCTCTTTACCCCGCAGCATCTGTTCATTCCGGTTTCCATTTATTTCTATACACTCTGAACCAGCCTCATTTGCCCCCTCAGAAATACCAGCACCCGATGGCTGCCCCTGCTTCACGGAGCTTCCAGAACCAGGTCTGCAAGGCCCACCTCCAAGCATCTAAATTCTAAGAATCTCAAACTCTTCCTTCTGTTCTTTCAGTCCTACGGGTGTAAGCCGCTGCCCACACTTACTATCTCAGGGTTCCTTCTCTGTGTTCCCCTTCTGCCTTTTTGGTCCTCTAGTACTTGGTTAACCAGTTCCATTTATTAAAATCTCTCTGATAAAATATTAGCTGTGGTTTCCATTGTCCTTAATGGACCCTGATGGACAGACCAGCCTTTCAGAATCAAAATCAAAACACTGAACAACAGACCTGAGGTGTAAGAGACTGTGCAGATATAAACAATAAATAGATGACAAAACATCAGAATTCTTGATGGGACACAAACAGCTTTAACACAATTCGTAATCATGTCATAACAACACAGAAGTGACAAGTCAAATTTACGGCAATTATCTGGCTTCCTTTACAGAATTCAGATCCCATCCATTAGTGTGCACAGAGAGGTGAAGGGCCAGTTCTGGTCGACCTTAACAATTTCACTGCAGGTCAGGGGCAACCATCTGACTCCCATCTTCTCTGTGACAGTGGTTTCATGTTGAAAAGAGGACTAAAAGCAAACTTAACCTAGGCCAAGGTGTACTACAAGGTCAATCACAAAATCTTCTTACCAACAGCTTGCTAAGATAATTTAACTGTGGTATGTGGTATGTTTTAAGAAAAGGAAAATCTTTTGCTTTGACTGTTAAGACACTATGAGAGTAATAATCTGTGAAAGTGATTTTAACATGAAAAGTACATTATGTTTTTGAGGAAAACTTACAGGTGTAGCTGAGCTCTGCTGGGGGGTGAGAGTCCAAATTTCTGGAAGAGACCTTTCCATTAATAGCAGAGTATCTTCAAAGGCCTTCTGTAATTCCCTTCCTTGCTCATCAAACTCAAAGAGAAAGAGCATCTTTAAAATATGGCCTATTTCATCTAGAGAGAAGAAATTTGAGAGAGTGGTTAAGTTGTAATACCAGCTCCATTGCTAGAATCCTAACAGAGATTCTTCCCAAGCAAAAAATATCTAGTATCACACAATATCTTCCATATTTTCTCCTTTCTCCTCCAAAGCTAGAATAATTTAACATATCTACTACAAAAAGAAAACAAACCCACTGCAGCCCAAGCAGGGGATGTGTCTCCTCAATCCTTATCCTGATTCCAGTGACGCATGCAAGCGTGCTACGTCACTTCAGTCGTGCCTGACTCTTTGTGACTGTAGGGACTGTAGCCCACCAGGCTCCTCTGTCCACGGGGATTCTCCAGGCGAAATACGGGAGTGGGTTGCCATGCCCTCCTCCAGGGGATCCTCTCAACTCAGTGATCGAACCTGCATCCCTTATGTCTCCTGCATTGACAGGCAGGTTCTTTACTATTAGCACCATCTGGGAAGGCCCCAGGGAAATTCCCAAAAGGCCAAATAGAAAGATAGATGTCTTTCTCCAGACCAATAAGACTGATTCCCAAGTCCACGATATAGCAAGTGAAGGGGATGGACTGGATTTTAACCTTTATTTTCATCCCAGAGCAAACCTGCTTAACAGTTTAGGCCCTGTGTGGCCTTGGGTAAACTTTCTGATTTCAATGATTCTCCTTCACATCTTGGGTAGGTGAATGCCAGTGAGAAAGGCCTCTGGGCTGAGAAGTTTTGTTTTACGAATGTGCCCTGAAGTGCTGTATTTACTATGGTTTTTATGTGGGCAAGACTCATCAGTACTGAAAATATACCTTTCAGTGTCTCAGTGCCCTGCACCACTTCACTCAGCGCCTCCAAAAGGGCCACATCCTCCAGTGGGCTCCCCTCCTTGAGGCTGTGCTTCTTCCGCTCTGCTTTGCGCCGATTCTTAGATGATCGCCTGTTAGAAATCAGAGATGTTTTAAAAGGGGCTCCCCTTAAGCCCTTCCCACTAAAATCTGAAACAAGACAAGGATGCCCACTCCCAGCACTTCTCTTCAACGCGGTACTGGAAGTCCTAGCCAAGAAAAAGAAACAAGAGGTCATTAGGAATTGTCATTAGATTGGGATGACATGACACTGTATTTGGAAAACCCTAAGGACTCCACATAAAAACTTCTAGATCTGATAAATGAGTTCAGCAAAGTAGCAAGATAAAAGAATGACATCAGAAACTGGTTGCATTTCTTTATAACAGCAATGAAATCTCAGAAAGGGAATGTAAAAAACAATACTTTTTAAAATCACAGTCCCCAAAACAAAATACTTACGAATAAACCTGATTAAGGAGATTAAAGACTCATACACTGAGAACTATAAACATTAAGAAAGGAAACTGAAGATGATTCAAAGATATGGAAAGAAATCCCATGTTCTTGGACTACAAGAATTAACATTGTTAAAATGGCAATCTACTGATGTAATGCAATCCCTATCAAACGACCCAAGACACAGAACTAGTTTTCATAGAACTAGAACAAATAATCCCCAAATTCTATGGAACCATAGGTGACCCAGAACTGCTAAAGCAATGCTGAAGAAAAAGAACAAAGCAGGAGGCACAGCCTTCCCAGACTTCAGACACACTCCAGAGCTACAGGAATCAAAACAGCACAGCATTGGCACAAAAACAGACATACGGATCAATGGAGCAGCAGAGAGCGCCCAGAAATAAACCTGCCCACCGACTACCAGGTAGTCTTCTGTAAGAGGGTCAGGAATATAAAACGGGAAAAAGTCTCTTCAGCAACTAGTGTTGGAAAAGCTGGACAGCCACATGTAAACAGAGGCAGTTAAAACATACCCTCTCACTGTACACAGAAATAACCTCAAAATGGCTTAAAGACTTAAACATAATTAAGACGTGACACCATAAAACTCCCAGAAGAGAGCATAGGCAAAACATTCTATGACATAAATTGTACCAACGCTTTCTTAGGTCAGTCTCCCAAGGCAATAGAAATGAAAACAAAAGTAAACAAACTTACCAGCTTTTGCACAGCAAAGGAAACCATAAAAAAAAAAAAAAAATGAAAACGATCTACAGAATGGGAGAAAAATATTTGCAGATCATGCAGTAGACAAGGGCTTCATTTCCAAAATACACCAATAACTCACACAACTCAACAACAAAAAACAAACAACCCAATCAAAAAATGGGCTAAAGATCTTAACCGACATTTCTCCAAGAAAAACATACAGATAGATGGCCACCAGGCATGTGAAAAGATGCTCAACATCACTAATTATTACAGAAATGCAAATCAAAACTACAGTGAGGTACCACTTGACACCACTCAAAATGGTCATCATTAATAAGTCTATAAATAAATGCTGAAGAGGGTGCGCAGAAAAGGGAACCCTCCTATACTGCTGGTGGGAATGTAAGTTTGTACAGCCACTATGGAAAACAGTATGGCGGTTCCTCAGAAAACTAAAAATAGAATTACAATATGACCCAGCAACGCCACTACTGGGCATATACCTGGAGAAAACTCTAATCCAAAAAGATACATGCACCCCTATGTCCATAGCAGCATTGTTCACAACAGCCCCAAGACAAACAACCTAAATATCCACTGACAGATGACTTGATAAAGAAGATGTGATATATATATACA
This sequence comes from Oryx dammah, assembly GCF_014754425.2. Classification (NCBI taxonomy): domain Eukaryota; kingdom Metazoa; phylum Chordata; class Mammalia; order Artiodactyla; family Bovidae; genus Oryx; species Oryx dammah. The sequence goes on from NW_024070185.1 coordinate 96,692,137, forward strand.
ACAGACTACTCCTCAGCCATAAAAAGAATGAAACCATGCCATGTGCAGTATCATGGATGCAACCAAGATTATCAAATTAAGTGAAGTAAGTCAGAAAGAGAAAGAAATACGGTATCATTTATACACGGAATCTAAAATACAGCACAAATGAACCTATCTATGAAACAGACTCAGACACAGAGAACAGACTTGTAGGTGAGGAGAGGGAGATGGATGGACCGTGAGTTTGGGGTTGGTAGATGCAAACTATTACACTGGAATGGATAAACAAGATCCTACTGTATAGCACAGGGAATTATATTCGATATCCTGGGATAAACCACAATGGAAAAAAATATAAGCAAAGAATATATATATGTGTATAACTGAATCACTCTGCTGTACAGCTGAGATTATCACAACATTGTAAATCAATTATGCTTCAATAAAGAAAAAGAGGAGAGCTCTCCTTGTGCTCAGCAGATTAAAATGAATGTAGCAATAACTGTGGTCACCAACTTTTTGGGAAACCAGGGTATATACAGATGGTGCTTGTATTTTTGGGAAAATGGTGAAGGTGTTAAAATGATACATAAAATTCAACTGGTAGCGAAAAGGCAGGAAATAATAAGGAAGGCCCTAAAAAGTGATGCCTGGCCTTGAAGTTTTAAGATACAGAATAAAATGAGATTACATTTGATAATTCAGAGCTGGAACAATGAGAAGAACAACCAGCTTCAATTTTGTAGTAAAGACTAAATAAATTTAAAGGCAACAAAACTAAATTTAAGTAAGAAGGCAGACATATCAGATTGGAATTTTAATATAAAATATATAAATGAACCCCACATTCTTTCCTGCCTCAGAGGTCTTTAATTATGCCATTTGTTTCATCTGGGACCCTCACCCCAACTCCCAAAAGCCCAGTCTGAGTGGCTTTCCTGCAGTTTCTGTTTATCTCACCCAATCTCACAGATGTCCACTCTAAATTCCTAAAACACCATTTGGTTTAAATATACCATCATGCAATGTTTTCTGTTTCCCAAGTAAGTCTACAAATTCTTATTAATTCACATCTCCTTAAAAGGTTTCTGTAATATCCACTACAGCTAGTTCAGTAAATACTTCTGACCAACTGAACTTTGAAGAAGCGTGAACTCGCTTTTCTTTATAATCTTTCTGGTTTCTCAGTGCCTACATATTACATATAGTCACTTAATGTATTTGTTAAATGAATGAAATCAGATGTTAAATATAAACTGAGTACCCAGTGGAAGTGCCATCTGAGCAACAGGCAAACACACAGGCCACGAAGCTGCAGCAGAAAACAGCTGCAGTCAAGTCTGAGCTCTTAGACATGCTGGGAAGGTCCTTCCACAACTTCCCCAGTCCCCCGCCTCCTGCCGCACGGTCCTGGTAGAAAGCCGACCTCTTCACTTCTCCTTTCTCCACACACCCAGGGAATGGTGAGTGTGCGGAATAAACATGATACATACGCTGATATCCTAGAGTTACTATGAGAGTATTTGCCACTCATGTTACTGCCACTCATGATACTGTTGGTTTCAGAGAAGAGATCTGACTCTTGACCGTGGGGTGCTTCATCATCTAGAAAAGAAGAACCAGACACAGAATTGAAAACTCCCTGGAGATAAGGTTCACCTTCAGCAGGGTAAATGAACTACAGTTATCCAGGTCACCTCCAATGAGGTAGGAAAACTACTACAAAGCTGATCTAAAATACAGCACAAATGTGTATAACTGAGCCACTAGACTGGCACAACACTGTACACCAACTACTCTTCAATAAAAAAAAGGAGGTGCTCTCCTTGTGCTCAACAGACTAAAATCAATGTAGCAATAACTACTAGTCACCAATAGATATTAAATACACTTTTACTATTGTAAGCTGGCACTTTACCAAACGTCTTTATTCTTTTCTTAAAGCAAAGGAACTTTTGGAGATGAGGAGATTCATTCTGTAAATACTGCAGTCAGTTCCTCTGGCTGGGTGAGTGGGGAACGTTTGGCAGACCTCTTCCCATTCATGCTTGATTCTGCCCTCAAACTCTCCCCAGTACCCATGACAAAGACACACACGTGCCCTTCACAGAGGCCTCAGACTTCCACTTGGCACAGTAACCACACTGCAGGACACAGTAAGCGGCTAGTAAGACAGTGTGTGACGCTGCCTCACCACCACCCCCAAGCTCCACTGTCTCCAGGCAGGCACTCACCCGGGTTCACCTGCTGGGCCTGCTCCTTCAGCTCTCGTACCACCAGCAGACGTTTTTTATGGCGACTGAATGTGGCTGTCTGAGAGTCCAGAAATGCCATATAATTTTTCTGGGCTGAGGGTGCAGATGGAAAGTAATTTAAACATGTTTAAGCAAAGAGAAAAAACTAGAATGAGAGGTTGGCAAGGGAGTTGGAGCTTAATGAAAAGAAAACAAGTTATCAAGTTTTTCAAGTAAAATTTTTTTCTTTAAATTTAATGGAGAATTACCCAACAATGCTTTTGGAGAATGAACTAGAGATTGAGATTCAAGATCTTAAAGTTCATCAACATCATCCTAGAAAACATTCTACCACTAAACCTGTAAAATCACCTGAATAAGAGTCTTTAATATCTAACCCAAGAGAGGACTGGCAAATAAAAGGAGTGTACAGGAAGCTATTAACAAAAACAGGAAGAAAGTCATGAAATGCTTCCTAAACCTGTAAGTACTTGGTCTTTGCTGATGAATCATCAGCATTTTTCTAGGTTCTCATTAGTGGAGAAAAATTCAAGTAAGAGTGAGCCAGAAGGATTGTTACAGGGCCCAGGAGGACGCTTCCAGGACCCAGGTAGGAGTGTGTAAAGAGAATGATACACAGAGAACTCTCCCAGTTTTAAGCTGGACAGGGTAGTAGAGAGCAGACAGGGTAAGAATGTGAATGCATATTAATATCAGAAAGGCTAGACATTACTTACAGGGTAGACTGTGCAGGGCTTAAAATCAACCTCTACTCCCAAAGATTTCTATACGTCAAACTGACATCCTACTCTTACATTTTGCATTTAAGGAATTACAATGTACACTAGAGTATTCTAGAACTGATTAACACTCATCTTTGATTAATCTTCTGCAAAGGTCCTTTTTATTTTTATTATTTTTTTGGACATGCCATGCAGCATACAGGATCTTAGTTCCCCGACAAGGGATTGAACCTGTGCCCCCAGAACTGGAAGCTGTCTTAACCACAAGGCCACAGGAAAAGCCCTTCTTTTTATTATAAAAAATTTTTTTATTTTGAAAGTTCAAACCTACATAAAAGTTGGTTTGAACCAACAGTTCAATGAATACACACACACACACACACACACACACACACACACACACGCTTCACTTAGATTTATCAATTATTATTAGTCTATATTTTTGGCTTCCTCTTTCTCCCTCCACTCTCTCTCACACACACATAATTATTTTTGTGGAACCCTTTGAGAGGAAGTTACAGATACAATCCTTCCCTCCTAAATACTTTAGCATCTCTCTCTTAAGAATCAGGATATTATGTATATAATCACAATATAATTATTAAATGCAGAAAATTAACCATTTGATATATTATCAAATAGTTCATATGCAAGTTTACCAACTATTCCCCAATGCAAAAATTTTTAATTGTATCTTACCCACAGGTTTTTAACATTCAAATATTTCATGTGTGACTATTTATTTAACATCATTGTCGCTACTGTTTAGACACTAAGTCTGTCCAACTCTTCATGACTCCGTGGACTGTAGCCTCCCAGGCTCCTCCATCCGTGGGATTTCCCAGGCAAGAATACTAGAATGGGCTGTCAGTTTTCTTCTCTAGGGGGATCTTCCCGACCCAGGGATCAAACCCATGTCTTCTGTAATGGCAGCCCATTTAACATAGCACATTGAAAAACCATGGTCAGAATTCAATTATCCCACCCAGTGGAGAACTCTGGTTGACTCAATAAAGTGTGTTCTTTCGTCACTGACGTGATTATAGGATGTAACAGCAAGGACAGTACTCTCCCGCCTCCATCTCCCCCCATCTTGATACTTCCAAATCAGGAATGCTTTCTAAAATACAACCCTCACCTTCTAAAACGGAAGGCTTTATGTTGGTTTCTATAATATCTGGTCTGTTGTATTTATGTACCTAAAAGGAAAAATAAGATAATTTTAGGCAGGAAAACTTCAAGTCACTGGAAAGTTAAGACGCTAGGGAATGGATCGCTTTCAGAGTGTCCAGGATATTTTCCAGAGGAACAGGCCTACAAGGCGGCCAAAGAAAACCCAAATCGTTTCAGTAAAAAACAGTAACATTTCTCATTTAGAGGGCTAATTCCACACCTCAAGAATAAATTAAATGATTTAAAAAGCACTGCTTATCCTTAGACCAGAACCTGAACTACTTCTGCCAAGCTTCGGAAGCCTCAGAAGACCAGGGACTCCGGCTGACTGTCTCCCCGCTGCAGGCCCTCGTTCTACTGAGCACTTCAGGCAGGGAGGAGTTCTGGCGCCCTCTTACCAGTCTCAGAGCTTCTTCCCAGGCAGCGCCTTCTAGCAGCACGAGCACAGCTTCTTCATGGTCCTGACAAGGGAACATCAAGGAAGATAACAGGCTAATGGGGCAAGCATGTCAGATGCCACCGTATCAAACTGCAAAACTGCCCAAAGAGCTGCCTCTATTGCTCACAATCCTAGTTCTCAGCATAGGGTCTGGCCTAGAGCGGATGCTTGATAGATGCTCATGCAAAAGACAAATAAGGAGTGTCAATTCTGGACCACAAAACACAAGGTGAGCATCATCTCTCTAAATCCCTGAGCACTGAAACCACGAGAGAGACTGGTAGAAACGCCCATTTCCCCAGCTGCACCTCCAAGTCTGATTCGGGAGATTTAGGTGGGCTCCTGAATTAACAAGACCACACTGTGAAAAAAGGGTCAACTAGAACTGTAACCTTCCAAACCATTTTTCTTTTAATGCTTATTTTTTTCTCTTTGTATTTCAAACAACTTCAAACCTATAAAAAACTGAAATAAGTTTAATAAACATCTGTATATCCTACAGTCTTTAAGCCATTTGTGATGCTTATATCCTTACCACTAAAAACTTTTGATTATGTACCCTAATATATAATTACGTTATGTTCTTAAAAAGCACATAAAACAAAACACGTTTTTAAAAGATGAAATAAAAGAGACAACTGGCTGGATTTCTTCAAGTAATCTCTATCATAAAAAAGGTGTGTATAAACTAGATAAAAAGGGATTTAAAGAACATAAGATAATGAATACAATACATGGACTTAGGAAGGAATCTAATTTGGATCAATCTACTATAAACAACTTTGGAATATTGAGGGAACTTAACTTTTCATTACTGGATACATTAAAATGTGTCAACATGGAGAGAGGAAGATTATAGCCAAACAAACCAAATTTACAAACAGTATAATTTCATTTTGGTTAAAAAGTACATCTGTGTGTAGAGTGCGTGTGTGTGTGCGCGCATGTGTGTGTGTAGGGGGGTGAGCAGGGAAGGTAGAGAGGAGAGAGGAAACTCTGGAAAGAAACAGTCGCAGAGTCGGACATGACTGAAGTGACTTAGCATGCATGCATGCATGAATGGTAGGGATGAGGTGTTTTTATTTTCTTCTATTTGCTTTTAGTATTTTAAACAATCTATATACATATATACTATTTTAAATAAGTTACTTTTAACTAAGAAGGTTAAATAAACATTTTCTTCTCAGACCCCAAAGGATCATTTCAGGCCTATACCGTATGTCCCAAAGAAACACAGTATATGTGTTTTGCTTGACTGGAAATGTGTGTGTGTGTGTTATTGACATAAAATTCATATATTAATAACATACAATAAATAATTTTAAAGTGTATTTGATGCTGTTTACTATAGCACAATGTTGTGTAATCACAAGCTCTCCCTACTTTCAAAATTTTTTTTTATCATCACATAAATACACTTCATATCCATTAACCAATCCCTCCATACTTCCCACTCCTCTCACCCCCTGGTAACTTCTAATCTGCTTTTTGTCTCTCTGGATTTGCATAGTCTAGATATATTATATAAAAGGAGCCATACAATAGGTGACTTTCTGTGCCTGACTTCTTTTGTTAAGTATATGTTTTAAAGATTCATCACTTCTTTGTTCCTTTCCGCTCCCCTTATTTTTTTGGCTATAGCAAAATTCAATAGAAAATGTACCCTTTTAGCCATTTAATGTATAGTTCAGGCGTATCAAGCAAATTCACATTGTTGTGAAACCACCACCACTATCAATTTCCAAAACTTTTATCTTGCAAAAAGGAAATTCTATATCCATGAAACAATAAATCCCCTCCCCACCCCCCATCTTCAGCAACCATCGTTCTACTGTATCTCTATGAATCTGACTACTCTAGGTACCTCATATAAGTGGAATTATACAATATTTGTCCTTTTATATCTAATTATTTCACTCAGCATAATCTTTCCAAGTTTTATCTAAGCTGTAGCATGCACCAATTTTTCATTATTTTTTGACTGAATAACATTCCTCCATATGTGCCTATGTGTTCAGTTCAGTCGCTCAGTCATGTCCGACTCTGCAACCCCATAAACCGCAGCACGCCAGGCCCCCCTGTCCCTCACGAACTCTCAGAGTTCACCCAAACTCATGTCCACTGAGTTGCTGATGCCATCTAACCATCTTATCCTCTGTCGTCCCCTTTTCCTCCTGCCCTCAATCCTACCCAGCATTAGGGTCTTTTCCAATGAGTCAGCTCTTCGCATCAGGTGGCCAAAGTATTGGAGTTTCAGCTTCACCATCAGTCCTTCCAATGAACATCCAGGACTGATCTCCTTTAAGATGGACTGGTTGGATCTCACTGCAGTCCAACAGACTCTCAAGAGTCTTCTCCAACACCACACTTCAAAAGCATCAATTCTTCGGTACTCAGCTTTCTTTACAGTCCAACTTTCACATCCATACATGACCACTGGAAAAACCACAGCCTTGACTAGACGGACCTTTGTTGGCAAAGTAATGTCTCCATTTTTTAATATGCTATCTAGGTTGGTCATAACTTTTCTTCCAAGGAGTAAGTGTCTTTTAATTTCATGGCTACAATCACCATCTGCAGTGATTTTGGAACCCAGAAAAATAGTCAGCCAGTTTCCCCATCTATTTCCCATGAAGTGATGGGACCAGATGCCATGATCTTCATTTTCTGAATGTTGAGCTTTAAGCCAACTTTTTCACTCTCCTCTTTCACTTTCATCAAGAGGCTTTTGAATTCCTCTTCACTTTCTGCCATAAGGGTGGTGTCATCTGCATATCTGAGGTGATTGATATTTCTCCCGGCAATCTTGATTCCAGCGTGTGCTTCTCCCAGCCCAGCGTTTCTCATGATGTACTCTGCATATAAGTTAAATAAGCAGGGTGACAATATACAGCCTTGACACACTCCTTTTCCTATTTGGAACCAGTCTGTTGTTCCATGTCCAGTTCTAACTGTTGCTTCCTGACCTGCATATGGTTTTCTCAAGAGGCAGGTCAGGTGGTCTGGTATTCCTATCTCTTTAAGAATTTTCCACAGATTCTTGTGATCCACACAGTCAAAGGCTCTGGCATAGTCAATAAAGCAGAAATAGATGTTTTTCTGGAACTCTCTTGTGTATGTGTACATATATCATATTGTTCACAGCAGCACTATCCACAATAGCCAAGATACGGAAACAACCTAGATGTCCATCAACAGATGCATGGATGAAGAAGTTGTGGTCCATATATACAATGGACTACTACTCAGGCGTAAAAAAGAATGAAACAATGCCATGTGTAGCAGCATGCATGCAACTAGAGATTACCACACTACATAAAGTCAGAAAGAGAAAGACAAATTCCACATGATATCACTTATATATATGGCGTCTAAATATGACAGAAACGAACCTATCTATGAAGCAGAAACACACTCACACTTATAGAACAGGTGTGCAGCTGCCAAGGGAGGTTAGGCAAGGGATGGAGTGGGAGGGTGGGTTAGCAGAGGTAAGCTATTACATATGGAATGGATAAACAACAAGGTCCTACTGTATAGCGCAGAGAACTGCTGACATGTTCAGTATGCAATGATAAACCATAACGGAAAAGAATATTAAAAAATGTATATATATAAAACCGAATCACGTTCCTGTATATTACCACAACATTGTAAATCAACTATACTTCAATATAAAAGAATTTTTTTAAAAAGTCAATGCAATTTACCCTATCACTGGTCTAAACAAAAAACAGATCTTGAGTCATTTGGCAAAATTTAATACTCATTCATGATAAAAACTCTCAGAACCAGAAAAAGAGGAGAATTTTCTCAACCCAAGAGGGCGAGGACTGGCAATTTTTTTTCCATAAAAAGCGAGACAGTTAATATTTTAGGCTTTCTGGGACAGACTGTTACAAGTCTTCAAACTCTTGTGGTTTTAAGTGCAACAGCAGCCACACAATGTATAAACAATTGGTGGGGCTATGTTCCAATACAACTTTATTAACAAAATGCGTGGTCAGCTAGCTTTGGCCCCCAGGTTGTAGTTTGCCAAATCCAATAAGAGCCTTACCAGTTTCTCACATCTACTGAACAAACAACTCCTTTGCCAAAAACTAGCAAACATCACACACAGGGTGAAAGACTGAACTTCTCTAGCTAGTATCACTCACTGTAGACAAGACCAAGAGTTAAAAACTCTATAAGGGTCCATACTTAGGGAGATGCTACATTTTTATGAGTTTTTACCTCCAGGAGCCTTAAGAGAACTTCTCATAGTGAATATGAGGAAATATCCTCATATTTCTAGCAGGGGGAAGGAAAAAGGAGATGTGAAAATATACCCAAAGCATGCTGATTTTAACAAGACCTGCTCTCAAGAGGAAATATTTTGCCAGAGCCTAATCAAAGAGGGTTTCACCAGGACCTCCAATGTGGGGGCAGGGAAATACCCAACTCTGGCCCACTCTAACTTTCCTGTCCTACTGAGGGGTGAAAAACAACCGACAAGCCCTGGTGAAGTTCACAGCTGAAGCACATACTCAGACTGAGGCCTAATCACAGGACTAGAGAACACGCCTCCTCCTACCCAAACACCAGCCTCATCATGTCACTAAAAGCCTTCTGACCAAATTTCCTTTTACCCAGGTACACATTAGGCTTTTGACAAAAAATTACAAGGCATTTTTAAAAAGGGATAAAAATGCAGTTTGAAGAGTCAGAGCAAGCATCAGAAACTGACACTGATGTGGCACGTATCTTGAGATTATGAGGCTGGGAATTAAAAAATGAGTATGATAAATATGATAACACCTCAAATGGAAAAAAGAGACAACATGCAAGGACAGATGGGTAATGATACCAGAGACAGAGAAATCCTAAGAATCAAACAGAAATGTTAGAAATCACAAGCAAGCATCCTATCCATTTCATTAACCATCTTCAGTGGGATATATCTTCATGTTTTCAGTTGAATCACCATCTTCTCTAAGATCTAGTGATATCAAATTTTAGTTATCTTCTTTCACTCATCCTTATTACACAAAAGACAATGAAGTATTATAAAAGCATAATTTTGTTATGCAAGTGTGCCTGCTAGTAACAACACTTTCTGATCAAAGACCAAAACTCTACAAGGAAGGAATCCCTGGTAACATTTCTATGCCTGTGTCCTTTGAGTCTGTGGCCCATGACAATGCATGGATTTACTGTTTTCATAATAAATTAACAATTCTATCAAAAGCTCGTATGGATACTTTATAATCTGCTGGAAAACTGGAACCCAAAAAGCTGCCTGAGGTAAAAGAGACATTTCCAAGAGAGACAATGGGAGTGAAAGCCAAAAACGGAGGTCTCAAGTTCAATCACTTTGGTTTAGAATGGTCTTTTCTCATTGTTCCTACTTTGGTATGTTAATATAAAAAATATAATTGCCTTATGATTTAATTTCTACTTTCCACCAAGGTCAAGCCACTAGTGCATATTAGAATTCTTTGGTATTCTACCTCACAGAAATTACAATTATTTAGAGATATACTGAATTTAGATTCCAAGTCAAGTAGGCAAGATGGAAGACCTTCAAGGGAAATATTATCTCTGGATTTTCTAAATAGCCACAGTTCCTTTCATTTTCATGACTGCTAAGGTACAAATGGGAAATAATTACTTGGTGTGTGAGTGTTGCGGGGGTGTGAGTGGAAGGGAAGAACTGAGTTTACCTGAGCGTACTGTTCCAAAACTGTGGCTGCATCACTGTGTTTCCTCTGCTCAACTAGCTTTCCTGCAAAGACAATAATAAGCATTTGACTCTCCTAGTTGGCAAAGATCAGCATTACCAAAACACAAGGGGAAATGGTTTTTAGTGGTACTATTTAAATCAAAATGGTCTCCGACATATTGGAGATTGAGCTCTACAGAGTATACACTCAAAATGAGCTGCTTTAAAATAGCATTATTCAAAAGTGTTCCCCAGGATTGTTCAGAGAACAATGAAAGGCAGGACCAAGAAACCATTCTCAGGCCAAGCATGTTTGTGCAGCACTGGGTAAGACAAGTTAACCGTTCTTTTGCTGATGCTTCATCAGTATGTCTGATGCCTGCGCTCAGTCATGTCCGACTCTTTGCAACTCCATGGACTGTAGACCGCCAGGCTCCTCGATCCATGGGATTTTCCAGGCAAAAATGCCAGAGTGGGTTGCCATTGCCTCCTCCAGGGCTCTTCCTGACTCAGGGAGCTAACCTGCATCCCCTGCACTGGCAGGCAGATTCTATACCACTGAGCCACCTACGGCATTATGTCTTTTTTGCATCAAGCAAAGTATTAATACTTTGTGAATTTCTATGAGATATAGGCAGGAATACCAGAGTCCTATCCAAAAGTGGCAGGTAAAATCTAAATTTAGCATGGGATGTGAAAATCACATATAGTCAAAATCATTCAGGAAAAAATGCTTACAAAGGCGTTCATATGGAAACTGACCTAGCACTCTCACTCTTCCTCCAATAGGAAGATGCTGCTGTTTCTTTGGTTGAGCACTAGATGGGGGTAGTTGGCATTGTCGAGAACGTGGCAGTATCTTTAGATCTGAGAATCACTCTTGGTCGAGTGGGAGTGTGGCTCGATGAGAGGCACATAGAAACCAAAGTTAACTAAGGGGCTGGCAGGTTCATGTCTTCTATTCCATGCTAATTCCAGGGCATATTATCATTTACAAAACCAGGAAGAGTCACTTCCACTAAACAGCTATCTTTTCTCTCTTTTGGTGACTTGTGTAAACTGCCTAAGTTAAATGTACGAATGAAGTGACTTGGCCACTCTCTTCTCCACCTTCTTCTGCTAAACATCTGGAAAAACTAGGTATACTGCACTATAAGGCATGAAAAACAGGAAGCTAAGAGTCACAAAAAATGTAAGATAACAGACCCCAAGAACAGTATAAGCTACAAATAACAAGTTTCTAGAGCAGACGTATCAATGGAGCCAGAATGAACAGTTTTAACAGGACTCAAATAAGGACTTCTCAGTACTTGTAAAAAGACTTCAGTTTGGAAATCGAAAGGGCTTATGGAAGAGTCTACAGAACCAATATGCTGAGCTACCAGGGAAGTCCATCTGATAACCAGAAAATGCCAGAAAAATAAAAGTCATAATCTCACACATTTTTTTAATCCCAAGGGGAAAAAAAACCAAGTGAAATAACTAGAATATGTTCATACATTTAACAGGCTGTAATTTGAAATTTTTTTCAAGACTGTTTTAGGGGAAATCCTAACAATATTTATAAGACTCTTGAAAATTAGGGGGGAAATATACCAGCCACTCACTTCAAGCATGATTGAGAGGGCCAGAGCCCCACCTGTCTCTTCTCCTGGGCACTCTGGGAATGCCACTCCACTCTAAGAAATCAGACTCTGCAATAGCCTCGCCTCTGGTTTCACACCCTGAAACAGCTAAACTGGCTCTGCTTTCGGACTGCTTATACATTTGGCCTCATTTCTGAAAACCACCATTATGTTTTCATTTTCCAACAATCTACTGTCTGAATGGCTCCATCAACAATCTATTTGAATGGCTCCATCCCCAAATTCATCTTTACATTCTTATAGGGCTCCTGGCTACCCAGCTACACTGTACCAAGTGTATCTATAAGGTGTGAATTTCAGTGAATGAGGTGGAGAAGGAGGGTTAGCTAGGTCATCGCCAACTTAAAGTTAAGTGTTCCTGGGACTTCCCTGGTGCTCTTGTGGCTAAGACTCTGCACTCCCGATTCAGGGGGCCTAGGTTTGGTCCCTGTTCAGGGAACTAGATCCCACATGCCACGACTAAGACCTGCCATATCCAAATAACTAAAAATATTAATAAGTAAGTAAGTATTTAAAAAAAAAGTTAAAGCGTTCTCTAATGACTCCAGCTCTTCCCTCCCCCAAGGACTGGAACACAAATACGGAAAAAATCCAGCTTCAACTACTGCCGAAGAGAGGGCAGATCTGCACCGTGGGAAGGCCTGCCAGAACTACGAGAGAGAGACGTGAACTGCTTTCCCTATCGTGACACCGCATCCAGGGACTCTTGTAGCAGTTCAACTTTTACTCTACCTAGTAAGCCATTCCAAATTAATTTTTATCAGCGCCTGTGAGAGGGCACCTAAGTGGGCTGCCTTACAGGTATTTGCAAAAATTCCACACGAAACCAAAGAAACACAAACCCTTAGGGGAAGTTCTCGTTTGGGAGAACCTTAACAACCGTGTTTACCTGCCAGAGTCCTGCTCAGGCCAGCCAGCTGCTCTGCGGGCAAGTGAAGCTGGGCCGCTGCACAGAGCGCTTGCTGCCAGCTGCCACAGGCCAGAAAGGCGCTGAGAGCTTTCTCGTGAGCACCGCAGCGGGCGAACACAAGCCCTGCCGGCTCATGGAGGTGCTCCCGTAGCAAGTGTTCCCCGTAAGCAATGCTGATGTCCTGGGACAGGAGGAGACACAGGGTCAGTGAGGAGAGGTGGCAACTTGTTCTTTAAATCTCCAGGGAAGGCTGTCTTGGTCATTATACTTGAAATTCCTTGGAATTACTTAGAAAAACCCTGTGGATGACTAATGAATTCAATCTTTTTTTCATTCAAAACCTTACTGAGGATATACTGTTTGTTCATCCAACAAATAATTACTGAGTACTATTTAGGGCAGTGGGAGTAAGACAGCAATGCAAAAAATATAACAAGGGTTAAAAAAAAACCAGCCAACCAACCAAACACAGAAAACTCTAACAAGAACCATGACCAAGCCACTGTTCTGGTGGTGAAAGAGAACATACTTTATAAACCCAACATGGTCAACAATATAATGGTAGACAGTGGTAAAGGGACACAGTGATGGGAATGCTATTTCAGAGGGCTGTGAGAAGCCACGTGAAGAGTTAAGGGAGAGTGTTCTGCTCCAAGAGCACGGAAGGCACCGTGGCGATCAGGCAGGAATGAGTATGGAACACACAGGTCGGAATAACAAGGCGGCCAGTACGACTGAAGCAGAGAGTGCACAGGAGAGGAACAGATCATGAACATGAGAGCAAAGAGGCGGCCTCTGGCCAAATTCTCTGTTCCCCAAGCTCAGCATTAGGCAGGGAAAAAGGAGGGATATTACATGGGGTCCCTGCCCTTAAGGGAACCCAAAGCCTGGTGGGGAAAAAACCAGTACAAGGCAGATTGATAAATGCCATCCCCAAGGCAAGAAGGAGGTGTGCTGGGAGCTCAGTGTCTGGCACCTCATGCAGGAATGGTTTTCTGGCAGAGGAGAACTGAGTTTAGAAGGACAAGGAGGGCTAAAGGACAGGGAGGTAGAGGGCTGGCAGAGAAAGCCAATGGCTCAAGAGGAGGCAGCGGCCAGATCACAGCAAGACGTGTGCAATTTGTGGACAAAGTGAAAATGGTGCTGATGATGGCATGGGCTCCACACTGCAGGTTCTTGGGCAAAGTGCTTCCTCATTTAAAACTGTGCACAACACCTACCAGGCTGTTGTGAGATTTCATGTAACATCTGGTAAGTGAAGTATCTAGCATATGAGAAAAGCTAAACAGATGTCTGTTTAAACAAATAAACCAAACTTCATGCAGAATTATATGGGAAAGATGCACTATTCAGGATGCTCGGTGAGGCCAGGCTGGAGGGGGCAGGATGGAAGCCACCAAGGTATTTCCAATGAGGATCCAGCGACAATGCCTAGGTTTCTGGCCTGGGCAACTTCTTTCCAAGAGGAACAGATGAGGGCCATTCTCTCAGATAAGAAGTTCAAGATAAGAGTAATTAGTTTGAAGATTAACTTTGAAACCAAGGAAAGTGTCAGGGACACAAGATCCTCATCCCTTTCCAACGGCAGCACAAAGCAAAACCAGGAGCACTCATTTCACACGTTACCCACCTTGTACTGCTGCGAGTCTGGTGGGTAGAGCTTCAGAGCTTCGTTATACAAGGTTTTATCTTTTATTAAGTTTAAGCATTCTGGGAAGTACTCCGGTCCTACAGGAATAAGATTCATACACACACAAGCTTAAGACTGGAGAAGCATAATGGATTTCATCTCTACCACTGGTCCTTACATAAAATCAACAAGGGAGCTTTTTAAGACCTGCATAATTAGAGTATCCAGAGGAATGGAATGCAGGAACGTGAACTTTAATGAGCACCGCAGCAGATTCTGAGATTTGAGAAGCACTAATTGGGATCAGAGTTCTGCTCAAAAGGAATTTTACACGGCCCCTGAGAAATGACCATCCAGCCCAGTGTTTTCTCAACCTTCTTAATAAGAATCATCTAGGGAGCTTATTAACCATGTACACATGCCTTGAGTCCCAGCCTAGCCCAGATGAACCTGATTCTCCAAGAACACAGACCTGAACGCAAGCACCTCAGGCAACTCTTCTAGTCCCTGTCTCAGCTGTCAGGGAAAAATCATGAAAACTGAAGGCCGAGGCTCCAGCAACAGTCAGGCGTGGGTGAAACGACCACCTGGCATCGTGCTGGTTCTACTTCATACGACTGCCAGTCAGAACTGTGTCTTTTGGGCCACAGAAGGTATGGCCACTCAGACAAGCTGGGTGTCTGCATACACCACGAGAAGAATGAAGCATCAACCAATTGTGATTTTGAGACACAGAAGTGAATTTCAAAGGTGATCACTTGACCCAAAAGGGTCTGAACTATGGGGCTCCCCGAGTTCACTCAGAGACATCTGCTGTGCCCTCAACTTTTCATAACTGACAGCTCCCCGAGTTCACGCAGACATCACTGTACCCTCAGTTTATCAAAACTGACAAAAATAAGGTCTGCGGCCACAGCTGTTAACATTTTCAGGTGTGGAAACTGAAGTCAGTCTGTCTAAACTAACATTTGACTTCAATTTATACCCTACCAAAGAATATTTGAACAGAAATAAATATACTAACTCATACTTACCACATTTGCTTAGGTGGCCAATGGCTTTTTCATACCGTTTCAAGTATTTATCTATAGTGAACCGCTGATAATTCGTTTCCATTTTCTTAAGTGTATTCAGAAATGGAAGATATTCTTTGGGATCCTAAAAACATTTTTTTAAAGGATAATTTTAGTGCCTGTGATTATATTTACTTTTAAAAATAAAAATATATAGTAATTATAGCAATAAATCCAAAGCTACATCATTTTCAAAATATGTGAAAGCGAAATTTGTTAGTTGCTCTGCCATGTCCAACTCTTTGCGAACCCAGGGACTGTAGCCTACCAGGTTCCCTGTCCAAGAAATTCTCCAGGCAAGAATACTGGAGTGGGTAGCTATTTCCTTCTCCAGGGTATCTTCCTGATCCAGGGATCGAACCTAGGTCTTCTGCACTGCAGGCAGACTCTTTACCATCTGAGCTACCACAGAAGCCCTCTTCAAAATATGTAGTATATTAATATATTAATTATATAAAAAAATCAAACTACATAGAACCACATTTGGAAAAAACGCCTTAACATATGGGTGTTCTTAGTTTTCACTCAGAATAATAATGACTAACTCTTAGCTAAATCTCACAATACCAATTGTTTCATAGGTTAATAAGGAAAATAAGATTCCCTCATTGTCAGGAAACTTAAAATCTAATAGAGGAGATAGACTGGTACATCTGGTAGGCATTGGGTGTCATAAAAGCACATAGGAAGGCCGTCTCATTCAATCCCTGGATGCTGGGCAGGGAAGCAGCAGCAACAGTTTACAGAAAAAAGGTCACCTGGGCATCCTTCAACCAAGATGAGAGAGAACCAGACAGGTGAACAGAGAGGATGAGAGTGCTGGAAGCTCATGGGCCCAAGGTAAACAGAAGTAACACTACCTGCAAAGGTATGTGGCAGTTGGGAGACAAAAGTACTGCCTTGCATCCACTGCAGAGAAAAGAAGATAACCTCAAGAGGTGAGAACTGAGAGATTCACAAATACCGGATCACGGAAGAGATTTTAAGCATAGAGCCTCTGAACTTCTTCCTGGGGGAAGGCAGAGCCTATGAAGGATTGTAAGCAGAGGAATGGGGATCAAATTTTTCTCTTTGGGAAGGTCATTCTGGCAAGGGCAAAGAAAGGAATGATAGGGGCTGAAACTGAGGGTGCAAAAAAAAAAAAAAAAAAAGAAACAGATAAAAAATGTGCAAAACCAGAGGTGCTCAAACTTTTGGACCATAGCATGGCAAGGTGAGACAAAGAGGCCTTGAACCCTTCTATTCTCCAGGTTCCCAGTTTCCACTGGAGAAAGATGCTGCATGATAAAGCTGGACTATAAATCAATCACCTGCTGTATTTCCTTAATAAGACCACAATTTGTTCTCATTTTTGCTTGTAAGCTTGAAAACAATCAAATAGCTTTATTTCAATTGTTCAATCTAGCAATCAAAACACTCTGATAAGCCCAGAACAGTGATAGAGAATGTACTTTAAGTATGACCCTGGAGACTGGCAGATCTGCCTGAAGGCCTTTAATTTCAGCCCAAACCCTGCACGTCAGGAGCACTGCTTCACACTCTCATGTCTGCATCAACAAACGTGCTAACTATGTCGAAGGAGTAACTCCACATACCTTCTGTGACTTCTCAGCTACCATGAGCACCAAATCAAAGTCATAGGTCCCAAGAGAATGGTCATATAACTCATTGACATCTACCAGAAGCAGCAAATACTTCAGGGCCTCCTCGGCACTCACAGCGTCGGGGGCTGGCGGAGCGTTTCCTGTCGGTGTGTAAGGAAACAAGAGAACAAAATCATTTGGGGGAAAAAACCCACACACCTAGCAGCATAACCAAAAAGAGAAAGTAACACATTTTCCTGACACAGGTGGACACCAGACGGAAGACAGTCCTTTGATGATTTTGTACATACTTTGTAGAGCAGCACCAAAAGAAACAGACCCAGGTTTTAAAGTGGAGACCAAAAGGCCACAGTCTGAATTGGTGATGTGGTGCTGGTCCTGGTCAGGGCTATCTCCCGAAGACTGAAGCCCCGATGTCAGTCGGGGCCCCGATACACACAGACTGTCAACATGTCTCTACCTTGAAGTTCGTGTACCTTCTGCAGTGCAATCTCCAGCTCTGGGGTAGTTTTCTTCACGTGAGAGGTGAGTATTGACAGGCAGTACCTGCAGTGATACGTGAAGGACAGCACAATAAGAGCGATGAACAAGATGAAGAAAAACTACTACCCACTTCTGTTTTTCAAAAGATGCCAGATCACGACAGCACACGTACTTGCGAGGGTTTATGTTCTCCATGGCTGCTCTCATAGCATCACAGATGAGGTCTACTTTCTTCTCATCAGGATCGCTGGACTGTGGAACAGTGCTCGGAACTGGTGGAGGATACATGGTCTTTGTAACATCTTCTTCCCTAAGAATAAGTGTGTATTAAAAGGGCACAAACCAAACATGTGTCCCAGCTACCAAACTACTAACACGTATGCTGGAGTGTTGATGAGATAATAAATAAAAAATAACAAAATAAATAAAATTAAAAAATAATAAAAATGGCTTCTGGAAGGCAGTTAATTCTAAAAATAGTCATATATAGTGAAAAGTGGAGAAACTAACTGAGAAATGAAACATCTACAGAAGACTTAAATGGTAATGCTTATAGATGTTACATTAATATAGCCCCAAACTGGGTCTAGTACAGGTGTCCACTCACAGAAGAATGAAGGAATGAACTGTAGCATATTTATACTATGGCATACTGTGCTTCCCTGCTGGCTCAGATGGTAAAGAGTCTGTCTGCAATGCAGAAGACTCAGGTTTGATCCCTGGGTTGGGAAGATCCCTGGAGAAGGGAATTGGCAACCCACTCTAGTATTGCTGCCTGGAGAATTCCATGGAGAGAGGAGCCCAGTGGGCTACAGTCCATGGGGTCACAAAGAGTTGGACATGACTGAGTGACTAACACTTTCACTTTCTTTCTTTTTCATGGCATACTACTGAGCAATAAAAAAGAATAAACTAGTGATATATGTAAAAACATGGGATGAATCTCCAGATAACATGCTGAATGAAAGCAGCTTTTACACAGAAAAGTCAGTATTACAGTATACAATTCATTTCTATGAAGTTCCTGAACAGGCAAAATTGATCTTCAGTGAAGAACTCAAAAGAGCAGTTGCCAAAAGGGTGGGGAAAGAATAAATGGGAAGGGATCTGGAGGAACTTTCTGAGACGGAAATGTTCTCTATCTTGATAGGGGCCAGGACTGCATGGAAGCATACATTTGTCAAAACTCAGTGAATGGTACACTTATAATCTGTGTATTTCGCTATAGATAAATCTGACATGGAGGGGGTGGGACCCTGTACACAAAGAATATACTCTAGTTAATGTTACACAAGGTGAAGTACTGACAGGCAAAGTGGATTTATGTCTACAACTACCTTGAAATTTGTTTAAAATAAAGATGAATGGTGGATGGACAGATGGTAGATAGTGATAACGCAAATACAGGAAAATATGAACTATAGAATCTAGGTGATGGTACAAGATGCTTGCTAGACAACTCTCTCAACTTTCTTACATGTTCAAAATTTTTCATTTAAAACCTTAGATAAAAGTCATTGCAGAAAAAGAAGCCATTTATTTCAATTAATAGTTTTTATATGTATACCTAAAAATAAAGTCAAAGAATAATTTTCATGACATGTTTTAAAGTCTCAGTTTTAAAAAGGGAAAAGAGTAAAAATCCAGTACATGTGGCATCTAAGAGTTAAAGATTTAAAAAATTATATTGAAAGCAAATTTTCTCCTCTATTTATCAGTTTGATTTCCTTAACCAGAAAAGAGAAAATTATGGATATGATACTCATGAATTATTCAAAATACTTACTTCAATTCTGTGAAAAATAAATTAATATGATTCACAGACTCTATCTGTCTTATGAAGGTTTCCACATTTTCAAGAAACACCTACCCAAAAAAAGAATTAAAAAAGAACAAAACATCTTAGTTCAGATCATATTAATTCAAGCAGATCATATTAATTCAAGCTAAAGTACACTATGATAAATATCAGAGTTAGAATGTTACCTTAGGGTTGTGATCGTGAATCAGATTGAGATTAATTCTCAGTTTTCTCATGCATTCAAATGCTTCTTTAAACATAAGTCTGGGGAGAGACGGAAAATGGAGAGAGGGGACATTTCACAGAAACTCAGCTCCTTGGACTCAGCACATTTTCATAAGGATATAAACCAGTTAAAATTAAGACTACAGCCCAACTACTACTGGATTTCTGCTCTGAAATCATAGAATGAAAAAAAATCAGGCACCAGGTTCATTTACCTTCCTAAATGGTATGACGACTTAGTCATCAAGGCCATCTGAGGACTTGATCCCCACACACTCACACAAGAAAATCTTTATGGAACTCAGGGCTAACTTCTTGTTGAACAAAATGTTACTAAACATTTACCTTTCCAATATAAACTTTCCCCCAAATTCAAAGATGCAAACAATGGATCATTTCCTTCGCAACAGTGGCTCAGGTATTTTGGGGTCATAGGTCTTTTTATAATTTGCTGAAAGCCTTGGACCTTCTGCCCAGATAAATACACAGATACAGGATAGCGTAAAATTGCCCTGGGTTCACAGGCCATCTAAAGCCCATATGGATCCCCTTGGGCTAGGAAGCTGTTTAATACCATGAGCCTCATCATTCCTTCTCCTAGGAATGTCTTCTACACCATACAATTTAAGAATCTAAGTGCCAAAAGAAGAAAGTCTCTGAGAATCTGATTGAAGATATCTGTAATGAAATATTTAAATACTTTCTAAGTTTTAAAAATCTTAATACTTGCTGCCTTTACACATAAGTCATAACAATAAGCTAACTAATCATATATACGGTACTTACTTGTCCAACCACTTTCGAATCTGAGCTAAAACCAGGGCTCGATGATGAACAACTTCTAAGTTTCCCCTTGGCATCTTAAAATAAATAAATCAAATCAATAACATGTTTAATTAAACAGAAAAAAAGTTAAATACCCAGGATATACCACTTTACCTAACTCTTCTTCGAGAATTAACACAGCACTGTAAAATGAGCACACTTTTGGCAAAATCTAGTTGTGCTCAAAATTTACTTTAAGAGGTTTCCCTCTTAGCCTTACTGGGAAGAGCCTGTTTTAACACTACTTTGAATTATGCTAATACAGAACTTAGCAAGGAAAGGCTTATAATAAATTAATACAAATGATAAAATATAATCCACAAGAACTGTCTGGTATTTACTGTCAAATGACAGTAACACAGCCTGAAAAATCAATGTACCTGTAATATAAGCTTTGTGTCTTGAGGCACAACAGTGACGATGCGTGAACCCCTCTCCACCTTCCGCAGAGACTCGCCACTTGGCATGTAGCTGCTGCTCAGACCTGCCTGCAATGCTAAATACACCACAGACCAAGCCTTGAGAATCACTGTCACGACAAGCTACTCTCCATTAACTGCAGCTGAAATGGCACGTTACCCGAAGGAGGAGGAGGCCATTGATAATGAGGCCGGACTGCTCTGTCACTCAGCCTTCAAGACTATCAGCCTTTCAGATAAACAAGGTCATCCCATGATCTCGCCCTCTCTTACAGAGGCCTCATGCATGATGCACAAACAACTTCTCAACTGACATGGAAACCAGTGGAGGACTGGGCAGTTTCTCTATGTCTTAGCTTTATCAGTACACTACAATCACATCAATAAAAGAGTCCATTTCCAAGTTAGAAGCAAAGGAAACAAGTGGGCTACTTCTTTCTTAGTGACAGAACTGTGTGCACGCACACACACACGCACAGGGGAGGGGCGCAAGGAATCGAGGAAAACCTGCAGCCAATTTCCTACAAACCACAAGACAGAGTCCTCCAGACATACAATGGAGGGCGGCCACAAAGAAGGCTGAGGATATCGCCAGTTTGCCATCTACACAGTAATTCAAAGTAAAATATGAGTTATGTTAAGAAGTTCCCTGAAAGTTTTATCTCAGGGTATGCTGCTTTAAGGAAGGACCTCCCACTCTTTGATAACTGGCGTGGAGTGATTTAACTGAGATATTGAGATAAGAGGCTAAGTAAATGAACTTGACGTTTTCTCCAGTCTAGAACTCCAGGATAAAAAGCCAAAACTACATGACAAACATAGAAGTCATGGAGACTTCAGAGGACAAATGATACTAGAAGAGATACTATCTTCTATCTTCTACACTGTAAGCTTACTTTTCAGTGAAGCATCTCTCAGGCAAAAGCACTGGCAGATATGAGAATGAGTCGTCACCAATAAAAACTCATCATATACAGCAAATGATGTGATATTTGATGCAACCTACAATAGGTTGGGGAGGCAAGGGGGAGAGTTAGTTATATTACTTGGAATCAAGATGGAAAAAGATCCAGCATCAAAACATGCCATGTTACCTCCGTGTCATTGATGAAAAAGCGACATCTGTCAGTCAGACCAAGGATACATTCCTGCAAAAAAATAAAATATGAAATCACCAACAATTCTAACCAAACTGGGGCTTCCCTGGTAACTCAGTGGTCAAGAATCCTCCTGCAATATAGGACACGTGGATTTGAACCCTGGGTCAGGAATATCCTCCTGGAGAAGGAAATGGCAACCCACTCCAATATTCTAGCCTGGTAACTCCCATGAACAGAGGAGCCTGGTGGGCTACAGTCTATTGGTTCTCAAGAGAGCCAAACTCAACTTAGCAACTAACCAAACAACTAACCAAACTAGTGAAACCAAATTTTTCCTGTTATATGGTTCTACTGTCCTATGATTTCACACTTAAATCCCTGTCATCGGGACTCAAGATGCCTAAGATGTGGTTGGTCCAAGGTAAAGTGGTCTATGATGCCATCCAATCCATCAGAAGCCTCGACATTTCTGTCTCCTACACATCTCAAATATATCACCTTGCATCCCCCACTGCCTCCACTCCAACAGTCACTTCCACTCTCATCCCTTTCAACATACTCCCACTGGGCAGCCACAATAACCTTTCCAACCGTGCAGGATATCACATTACTTCCTGATTAATATCATCAGTTTCTCAGTCTTTGTTAAGTGAGCAAATGCATACTCCTCTGCGTCTAGCCATTGCTTCCATTAGGTTCCTTGCATAAGCTGAGCTCTAAGTTGATTTACAATATGCACAGTTCTTCTCCCTGAAACATTCTCCCTTTCTCAGAGATAGAGCTTTCTTTTTCTTCTCATCTCAGCACATATCCCACCACTTCCTAGAGACTTTCCCAGCGCACCAGAAACTGGCCTCCGCACCCTCACAGCGGCCGTCCTCTAATCAGCCTCCACCATCAGCCTTCCTCTTGCTCTACCTCTACACCTGCTCACTGACTTCACTCTCCTATCAGAGGGGGCGGCCACACCCATACTGATAGATTAAAACTTCCAGAAGGGCAGGAACTGGTCGGCAGTTTTGTTCTGTAACCAGTGCATCCTACCTCCTGCACAATTACAGGCAATTCTAATATCTGATGAACAGTAACTTACTCAAGACCCATTTCAAGATTACATTTCTGTGTTCCCCAAAAGTTACTTATAAGACTAACTTTGTTAGTTCTGTCCATGTTCTGTTTTGAATGTTCTATACAACTGGGGATAAGTCTGCCAACTGCATTTTTTCTATTTTCGAATTGATACCTCCAAGGAAAGCAATCAACTAACTACTATTGACACATGTGAGGCAACCTCTTAAACCTACTTTGTAAACTGAGAAGCTGAGGTTCAGGAGAGTGAGTTAACTTCCCACTGTTGCCTTGAGATTTAGTGGACACTCAGGTCCACTTTCAAAGCACACACTCTTTCTAGTTAATGCTGGGTCACTGCGCTATGAGGTAAATTCTTCTGCCTTGTGTTCACTTACCTCTCCTCCAATCATGGCCAATTCAATCTGCGTGCATAGATAAGGAAACCGAACAGGAAACCCATCAGGGTTCTTCCACGGTTCAACAGCCAGAGAGGGTGACTCTGCAGGTTTGGCAAATGAGGTTTAACAAAAGCTGATCTGCTCTTTGAAAAAAAACTCTCACATCAATGCTTGCCAAAACACTTAACATGCAATTTAAATCATTTCCCAAGTGTGTTTTGGAAACTCATGAGAATAATCTGGTTCGTGGCAAGAGAAAAAATATAGCCAGAACATATTTGCTGATTCCACTCTATAGATTAAGGTTTTCTAGGGTAGTTAAAAGACCTAATAATCAATGTGGCACTGTAAGACACTCACAAGTACACTTTCTCAAGATTTACATATGTATACAAGTCATAAACATGCTTTCCCAATATCCTGATACTTACCCCAAAGGTACTTAAATATCTGGCCACCAGCCACCTGCAGGGCTACTGACTTGGTCTTGGGGTTGCAACACAGACTGATTATGACCCCGTCCACTGTCACAGATGAACTGAGAAGAGTGGAAAAAAAAAAAGGAGATGAAAACAAACAAGAATAGACCATTCTTCTCAAAAGTAGCGACAATTCATTGATTTTGCAAAAAAGAAAAAGAAGCAATTTCCCTCTGGTGCTGCACTGACTCATTCAATACAACATAAAAATAAACATGTTCATATACATACTAACACACATTTATATACACACCAACACACGCATGTTTATATACATAGTAACACACATATGTTTATATACACACTAACAGATAAACTACTGCAAGCACAAGGCCAGGTAATGCAATTACCTGTCAACATGACAGTATTTTCCACAATGTCAGGAAGCCAGGTGTCTGCACTGTGAGGTCATCTGTCCTATTCTGGCAGCATGCAGCTTATTGTGAATCACAATTTGCTGCCTTCAGTAGACAATATGGTGTCAATATTTATCTGCCAATATTGGGTTGGCCAAAAAGTTGATTCAGGTTGTGCTATACCATTGTGCCCAAAACCTGAATGAGCTTTTTGGCCAACCCAATACAAACTGCGTTAAATAAAGCACTACATCTGTAGGAAAGTGAGCCTACTCAGTATCTCTATGGCTACTGTACTTATCCCTAGAAATCTGTCAGTTCAGTTCAATTCAGTCACTCAGTCATGTCCGACTCTTTGCGACCCCATGAATCGCAGGCCTCCCTGTCCATCACCAACTCCCGGAGTTCACTCAGACTCACGTCCATCGAGTCAGTGATGCCATCCAGCCATCTCATCCTCGGTCGTCCCCTTCTCCTCCTGCCCCCAAGCCCTCCCAGCATCAGAGTCTTTTCCAATGAGTCAACTCTTCTCATGAGGTGGCCAAAGTACTGGAGTTTCAGCTTTAGCATCATTCCTTCCAAAGAAATCCCAGGGCTGATCTCCTTCAGAATGGACTGGTTGGATCTCCTTGCAGTCCAACGGACTCTCAAGAGTCTTCTCCAACACCACAGTTTAAAAGCATCAATTCTTCGGTGCTCAGCCTTCTTCACAGTCCAACTCTCACATCCATACATGACCACAGGAAAAACCATAGCCTTGACTAGACGGACCTTAGTCGGCAAACTAATGTCTCTGGTTTTGAATATGCTATCTAGGTTGGTCATAACTTTTCTTCCAAGGAGTAAGCGTCTTTTAATTTCATGGCTGCAATCATCATCTGCAGTGATTTTGGAGCCCAAAAAAATAAAGTCTGACACTGTTTCCACTGTTTCCCCATCTATTTCCCATGAAGTGATGGGACCGGATGCCATGATCTTCGTTTTCTGAATGTTGAGCTTTAAGCCAACTTTTTCACTCTCCTCTTTCACCTTCATCAAGAGGCTTTTTAGTTCCTCTTCACTTTCTGCCATAAGGGTGGTGTCATCTGCATATCTGAGGTTATTGATATTTTTCCCGGCAATCTTGATTCCAGCTTGTGGTTCTTCCAGTTCAGCGTTTCTCATGATGTACTCTGCATAGAAGTTAAATAAGCAGGGTGACAATATACAGCCTTGACGTACTCCTTTTCCTATTTGGAACCAGTCTGTTGTTCCATGTCCAGTTCTAACTGTTGCTTCCTGACCTGCATACAGATTTCTCAAGAGTGGGCCTCATTAGTGGGAAGAAGGGAGACTGTTAATGCTATTATATTTCTTTTGGAGTCAAGGAACCAAAAGTAGAGACGTCTGAAAGGAAGTGGAAGTAGCAATAAAAGCAAGTGGTGCCAATGCTAATGAATATTCAGAGATTTTAACCAATCTACTGAAAAAAAAAGCCACAAATTTGGAGAGGATAAATTATCTGTGAAGAAGTCAAGGGAATGGACTCTGGAGGTGCAGCGCTGGGCCTGGATCCTGGCTCCACCTCCATTATCTCAGTAAGTTACTTGAACTGCTCTGTGCCTCAGCTGTAAAATGACCAACAGTACATGTCAGAGACACGCTGTGAAAAATAAGTTAACACAGGGAAAGCACTTAAAAGAGTACCTCTTACAAAGCATAAGTTATAGTAAATGTTAACTATGAAGAGCTACAAGCTGATTGTGGGGCTTTATATTTATCAAACACATTAATATTTTATATGAATGAAACAGTCTTTTTTGAGAAACAGAAGTCAAAGCAGCAGAAATATATTTTAAATGACTTCTCACTTCCTTTACAGCAAATGAGATAATGGCATTTACCTTTCACAAGATAATGATAAAAAATTTCAGATTTTGTGTAGTAGATATATGCATAATTTAGGCATTTCTAATGTCAATTGCTCCGTTTTCTAAAGGGAGCCCCGGTTAAGTCTGCACGTAGCTAGAACATATTCTGCATCTAGACATATTCATAAAAATTTTTTAAAAATATGAACCATTATCATTCAAAGATTAGAAGGTAACAACAGCACTGGAGTATGTTTCATGAGTACAATAAAGAAACGTTTCTAATTTTGCAACAACGGTTTTCAGCATTTAAAGCTAATCAGTGAACCTTTAATTACATGTGAATTTAGGGATTATTATCAGTGTATGCCTCAGGTGCTGAATGTTGACGCTAGAAACCTGAGGATTTCTCAGAGCTTCCCAGACAATTCTGCTGCACAAAAGGGCTTGCAATACAGAAGACAGCATTCATTAATTTACTTGTTAGGTGACAAAGATGCAGTGCGGAACCAAAATGAAACTCAGGGTCAGGGAGCTGTGGAATTTTAGTAAAAAAAATAGAGGAGACTTTCTAGTAGTACACGCAATCAAGTGCCAAACAAAATTATAGAAGAGGAGGCTGGGAGAAGTATTCTGAAGTCACTACATCAAAATAACTTTAACACTGAATATTCATTAGAAGGACTCATGGGGAAGCTGAAGCTCCAATACTTTGGCCACCTGAGGCAAAGAGCCGAGTCACTGGAGAAGACCCTGATGCTGGGAAAGATTGAAGGTGGGAGGAGAAAGGGACGACAGAGGATGAGATGGTTGGATGGCATCACCAACTCGATGGACATGAGTTTGAGCAAGCTCCAGGAGATGGTGAGGGACAGGCAAGGGCATGCTGCAGTCCACGTGGCTGCAAAGAGTCAGACATGACTGAGTCACTGGACAATAACATCATCAAAAAGAAGTGCAAATGTAGAGATCTTATAATTGATGAGTTGCTAATTCTCCTAGGCTGCTAACTTCTAGAATGTAAGTATAAGTTGAATTAAAAGTTTTAATACACCTTAAAAACATTTTGCCTCATCTACTGGCATTTGTGTTATTTTTTTACCATTTTCTGAAGCATTTTAGTCTATATTTTGACAGAGCTAAAAATCAGACTTAATGCTCTTGATAAGTGTGTGTACAAAAAGAAGCAATCACCCCTCAACCTTGCTTTCTGAATGCAAAAAAAAAAAACCGAAAAACTCCAATGTTCACAAAAGAAAAAAGCCTGTATCTACGTGCTTATTACCACGCGGAATACAGGGAATTTTAATACCTGATGTTGAGCTGTCCCTGCTCGTCATCCGTCTCAGAAGGGGCCACAGTCAGATGGTGAATGGCAGACTGGGGGCCGGACTGACTGTGGCTCACGGCCAGGAAAATGTCTTCCTGAACCCAGGCGAGCAAGCTGAACTTCAGTGGGTTTACTTCTTCAGCTTCACTGTCCTCAATCGGAATTCTGTTTTAAATATTGAAGAATTTTCAAAGCATGAATAAAATCTTCACGTCACTGAAGTTTTCCTGAATGGAGAATGCACCGCTTTCTGTACAGTCAAATCCTAATTATTTGGAGGGACAAAACCTAAGGTAACGCCCAACAGTAGAAAATCCAAAAATAATAATGCTTACCTGGCTTAAGAATGTTTTTCTGCTATTTAAAATTAAGTTTCTTACACTCTGAGATTTTTAGATCTGAAGAAACCACTTTAAGAAACTGATTACACAAGAAAAACTGCCTGTACCAGGCCCTACACAAATGAACTCCAGCAGGTTTTCACTGTCACCACTCACCAGCATTCAAATATTCCGTAGATATTTAGGTCTCAGTTGAATGCCTCCTTTCCTACGCATCTCATAGCAAAATGACTAATTAGCTTAAGAGATGATTTCTCTGCCGCTAATGCCTTCCTCCTGTAGCAGTTAAACACTGGTGGAGGGCCTTGTTTTTGCTACTTCACAAGGGAACTCATGATGGCTACTTCCTGCCATTCCACTCAAGCAGCAGATCTGGGTGCTCACTGAAGAAGCTGGGATACCAGCCTGATCTTCCTATTGGGTCGGCTCTTCCTGGACCGTCACTCCACCGCAATTCAGCCCCAAGCAGGAGCATCCCCGCCTCTGGTTCTCACGACACTCTTCTGCCTGCCACACCCGACAGCCTCCATACCTCTCTGGCAATCCTCAACCTATCTCTTTTTCAAGGTTCAAGATAAGTATTCGTTGAATACATGTGTATGTATGACTGAGTCCCCTTGCTGTTCACCTGAAACTATCACAACATTGTTAAGCGTAGCCCAATACAAAATAAAAAGTTTAAAAAATAAGTAAATAAAAAAATTTTAAAAAGGTAATTCATGCCCTTCATGAAATCTTCTCTAAATGACTTAG